>NC_042618.1:56813635-57146493 GCF_901001135.1 Rhinatrema bivittatum
AATGTACAAAACCAAATATATCAAGCATGTCTGAGCAAAAGAAAATAAAACATGTTTATAATGGAGCTGGAGGATTCATTAAAAAAATCTTATAAAACTATGTGTTTTTTCATTAAGCAAAGCATAATAAAAAATTCGCTATTTATGAAAATGCAAGTGCCTAAACCATTCATGAAAATTCATAAAGATTCATTAAGTATGCAAGTGCAAAAAAAACTTACTGGTTGAAATAAGCTTAACTTATTTGAGCGCTGGTAGAGTGAGAAATGCTCTGACAGCTGGTGATATGACTGACAATCAGCTGCTGTATACAGACAGAAGCAGAATGGACATCATTAAAAGGAAAAAAGCACAGCACTGTAGTGTTAATCAGCTGTGCATGGCATAAAAAATAAAACAAAAAAAACGTGAGCATTAACGGCTGTACAAATTTATTCGGTCATTTAAACCTGATGGTATTCACTGATTTGAGGAAAAATATCCAGAAGTGTTTGTTTGTTCAGTGCTGATGTGACATTATCCCATGCACGGATACGCAGATCTATTCCAACACCGTACACTTTAAGTTCGAAAACAGGTGATTCTGCAAAATGCAATGTTGAACCATCAGTGCATGAATGTCCTTTGAATTGAGGCAACTGAGGTGTCCCAAGAGTCATACCTTAATTTTTCTAGATGTGCTCCCAAAACAGTTCATACAGCAAGGACACTGAACCAAATATACTACCGCATGGGAATTGCAGTTCATGTAGCTTTGAAGATTAACGGTTTGCTGCCACTATGTACCCTGAAGGGTGGTGTTACACATCACAATTGCCACAATTATAATGTCCCAATGGTAGTTAATCTTCCAGAGGTCCTGGCAATGCAGCCTAACCTCATCCTTGAAACTAGTGCCTCTAGTTTAAGAAAGGAAACAATAAAAGGTAAATTTTAAGACCCGTGCACGGACATCCACGTGCGTGCAGTTCCTGGAGGGCGCACATGGATACGGCGATTTTCTAACATGCACGCGTCGACACGCGCATGTTATAAAATCTGCTACCTGTGCACACATGCACGCACTATTATATTTTGGCACACACATATGCACGTGAGTGCTGAATTGCGTGCATAAGTGGGGGGGAATTTTGCAAAGAAAGCTTTTCTCCCAGAATCCCGGCGTAAATCCAGACACCTCTTTAGTCAAACTGCAATCACATTGGGTCCCCGCTGGATCCGTGGATCCTCATATACAGACATTCCAATCATTACTTCTCAAGGACTTGGAAAACAGAGAACAACAAGTTAAGACATTTTACAATCTTTCCTCTTTACAACAGGCAGCTCTTTATTCTCTTACCAACGGATCATTGCATAATTATCAAACTGGAAGAGATAGGAGGAGTCATAGCGATTATGGACACCCGCGAATAGATTGCTGAGATAAATAGACCACTTGCAGAAACTCATTTCTAATTTGGTTCCAAGAAGATCCCACCTCTCATTTAAAGAATCAGATTACAGAAATACTTGATCAAGCATCCTCAAGAGGCTTTCTGATTAACAAAGAGTTGTCATATCTATGGGTCCAAGTGCCCAAGCACTCCCAGCTTTTTCTGCTGGGAAACTTGATCAGAGAAACCAACGTGGGAACTCATTTCAATGGGGACACAAAAGTTAAATGCCTGCCATGATCCTCAGCTAATAGAAATGCAAACCAGGTAGTCAAACAATGAAAGAAGAAAGTAGGGACTCTAATATCAATGTTTTCCATCCATATTGGGGACCAATGACCCTTGTTAGAAATGGTATCCATAAAGTACGGAAAGATTTCCAAAACCTAGGGAAGAAGATATGACACCTGGCAAAGACTATTGCCTTTTTGGAAGTAGTATCTTTTCATGAAAAGGGAAAGGAAAGGCTATACCATATAGATAATTTCAATTAATGGCTCAAAATAGTGTGAAGAAAATGGTTTTGGATACAATGGAGGCTGGGGACCATATATGGAACAATAAAAAGTTATATGGTAAGGATAGCCTACGTTTGTCTGTGGCAGGAAAGAGGATGCTAAAGAAAATTGAAATCATGCATTAGGCATTTAAAACTAGAGGATGAGGGTGACAGGAGGTTGCCAGTGAAACTGGCTTGTCACTCCCAAGCATTATAGGAATCAATCACCTAAAAAAAGTAAAAAAAAAAAAAAAAAAAAGGTGACTATGAAGAGCAGAAAACCAAGGCAAAAAAGGTGGAAAGCTCTGACCACAATTCCTTGAAGTCTGGGCAATAAAATCTCAGAGCTACAGGCTTTAATGGTGGAGGCAGACTTGGACATTATTACTGTTATGGAAACTTGGTTCACTGAATCTCATGATTGGGATTCCCGAGCTCTAATTTAAGAAAGGACAGAGGATAGAAAAGGGGCAGGAGTAGCAAGGAGTATCCAAGCAACTGAAATGTAAGGGACATGGGGTAGAAAAGAAGTATTATAGACGGTCCTAAAAAAAAAAAAAAAAAAAAAAAGTGGCACTTCCATTTACACTGGGTGTGGTCTTTACAGGCCCTCCGACCTCAAACAGAGGAACTGGACAGTGATCTGATCAAAGACATCCAAAGGTGGGAAAGAAGGTCTAATTGTTGCTCACTGGAGATTTTAATCTGTCAGATGTGGATTGGAGTACCCTTTCAGCGGAATCTACAAGAAGGAGAGAGATAGTGATGCTCTTCAAACAAATGGTAATGGAACCTACGAAGAAGGGGTGTGTATATTTAACCTGGTGCACACTAATGGGAATAATGTCTCTAATATCCGCATAGGTACTCCATGAGCACTAGTGATCATCAGACGGTCTGGTTTGATATAGAAAATAGGATACAGAGAAGTTGCACGAAGATCCGGGTTTGAAAAATATAGACTGTCAAAATGGGAATGTACCTGGAGGAAGAACTAAAAGACTGGGAGAAAATGAGTGAGGTGAAACAGAGGGCCAAATTAAAAGGAGTAATTACAAAGGCCACAAATCTCTATGGGGCTGATGCAATATCATGCACGCAAAAAACATGCGTCCAATGCACGTTTTTTTGAACACCTGCACATCCCCTCTCTTGGGTGCTTGATCTAATAGTCTAATGAGATGGCACACTAAAAGGGACGCTCAATAGATAATTTGCGCGTCCCTAGTGCATTCATGTCATTGAGTGCCCAGAAGTCACTGTGCACAGGTAAGGAAATGGACACTCAATTTTCTGAGCATCCCTTTTTCTAGTACACAGTTATGGGTTAGGAAAATGGACACTTGCAAATTGAGCGTCCCTTTTCCTAACCTGATCACTATCAAGTTTTTTTTTTTTTGGGGGGGAGGGGGGGGTTTGTTGCTTTCTGTGATTCCTTCCTTCTTAGTATTGCATCAATAATAAGTCGGAGGAACCACAAAAAAAATATATATTTTTTTTGCTCTTCTGATCATGGCTTGGGGTGCCTCAAATTTAATACCCAGCTCTGGGCCTACATTAATTTTTGAATGTTTAAATGTTTGCGCTGGCAACACTTTATTTATTTTAAATCAGGGGTTCTAGTTAATAGCCTCAATCAACATGGCATTTGTATGTGATAAGCACAATTAGCTACACATGCTTTGGTCGCACTAATCCTGATATTGCATTGGATGTATGTCTAGCGCGTCCAAAATGTGCGTCCACCGGTGCGCTGAGCTCAGCGCCCGATATTGCATCAGCCCCTATGTTAGAAAGGTAAACAAAAACTGATCTGGTTCTCAAAAGATATGGCTAAAAAATTAAAAGGCAAAAAAAAAACCAGCGTCCAATAAGGCCGAAGTGTGAGTACAGTCACATCTGTATGGCCAGGGTGCGCAGCGCTTGGGTTCTGTCCACTGGGAGGAATGCTCGTCCCTGAGCTGTACACTTATGCGGGCGCCGATAAACTGGAGGTTCTGCGTTGGTTGAAGGCTGGATGTCTCATAATTGGTTATTAATCCAAGTCCTTCCAGGCATTGAATCATAGTCAGTAGGTTGCTCTGCAGGGAGCTGGGCTGGGATGCCACCAGCAACCAGTTGCCGAGGTATGGGAACAATTGGATTCCCTGCTTCCTGAGGTGGGCCACTGCTACTGCTAGAAACTTGGTGAAGACTCTTGGGGCAGACGAGACACCAAAAGGAAGAACTTTGTATTGGTAATGTTGACTGTTGACCTGAAAGCACAGGTACTGTCAGGAGGAACGGTGCATATGGATATGTGAGTAAGCATCCTTGAGGTCCAGCGAGCACATCCAATTGCTGGGATGAGAAGGGAACGATGGACTTGAGAGACGTCATCTTGAATTTCTCTTTCTCGAGAAACCTGTTGAGAGTCTGAGGTCCAAGATGGAGCGTAGCCCTCCTAATTTTTGGGAATGAGGAATAATGAGAGTTGAATCCCAGATCCAACTGCAATTTGGGAATCCAGATTGAACACTCGGGCGCAGCGTAGAGACTTCCTCTTGCAACCAGAGAAGATCCCTAAGATGGCCTGATGCTTGGCTCACTCTTTGAGGAAGAGTAGGTGTGGTCTTGAAAATTGGAGGGACTAGTCCTCCTTGACAATGGAGAGGACACAATGGTCAGAGGTGTGATAGTTTCCCAAGAGTGGTAGAAATGGGAGATCTTCCCCTACATGTAGTAGCAAAAGTGGCCCTGGTGTCTCCAAAACCTGCTGGGGCTTTGTGTTGTTGTTGTTGGCTGGCAGAAGGCATTGCTGTCTTTGGACCCTTTGTCTGCCTTGGGTCTGCTGCTGTTGGTGGCAGCTGAGGTCTTGCTGGGGGGTAAGCAGTCGGGCGGTACGCTGAATATGGTCGATAAGATAGTCTTTGGAAGTAGGCCCTTCCTGTATGCTGGATAGTACTTCTTCGACACTGACTGTTCTGCTGGGTTGCCAGTGACAGCACTGCAATGTTCTGCTCCTTCAGCCACGCCACCATCTCTCAGAGCTTGTCCCCAAATAGGTTGTCCAGGGGATAAGGGAGGTCTGCCCAACTTCTCGTGAACGTCTTCACAAACGGCACTAGCCCTAAGCCACGCCATCCGACAGGCGGCAATGCCTCCTGCATTGGTACAAGCTGATGTCTCAAAGGCCCTCGTAGATTGTACATAACAAGTGACTTAGACCTTCTTCCAGGTCATGGAACTGTTGCGGCAGGGCCTCTTGCTATGGGGCGGTGGTGACAAAGGGCTTGAGGAACTGCAGGCACTCATAGAAGTATTGGGTAATATAAAACTGATGCTGATGGATCTTGGCATTCAGCATCCCCACCTGGAAAATCATGTCTTCAGAAGTCATCCAAGTATTTTAAGTCATGCCCTGGAGGGGATACTGGAATGGAGGCTTGACTTTTTTGCTCTTTTCATAGCCGATTCTACCACGGATGCATGTGGTAACTGTACTGTGCGTGTAGAATGGAGACTGCCTCATCCGTAACTTGAGGTCCATTTCTGAGAAGTTGCCAGCCCCAAGAACAGAGACTCCCAAGCCTTTGTCATGACTGCATCCAGAACAACATGTGAAGGCAAGGTTATTAGTTGGCTGGTATTTCAAATATCTTCAGGATCCCTAAGACTTCTGCACATGGGGCTGATACATTTTCATATTTCGATGTTCAAATTGCATCCACCTTCTCCACAACTTGGAACATGACAGGTCTTCTGGAGGGGAGGTCTGCTCTGGCTGCCCTTCTGGAGGGGCTGATGGTACCTTGAAGAACCCAGGGACGTGAGTGGAAAGAGTGTGTGCCCTGGAGCTGGACTGCTAGATCTGCAGTCCAGGCTGACGTCTTCCTGCAGAGGCGAAGTAGTCTAAACTTGAGGGGAGTCCTCCCTTAGAAGAGGGCGAGGACATGGCACTCTGCCTTAGTTCCTCCACTGAGAAGATGAACTGGGAAAGGATCTTTGAATCTGGGACAATACCTGAGAGGCTAACATCCCTTGCTCCTGCATAGGTGACGAGTCCCTCCCCCAGAGGGCTTCCTAGGGGGCACTGCTGCCAGAAGGATGTCTATATCAGGACCCCCGGTGGTTGCATTCATGCCTGTTCTGCCCTCGCTCACCCTCTCTACCTCTGTGGTGACTCCCTTCGGGTCTGACGGTCAGATGCTGCTTGCGGCCCTTCTCCTTGCCGTCTTCTTCCCAGAGTCCCCGGCTGGCCTGATGCTGCGGATCCGCCATGTTCCCGACGACGTAGGGCGCGCGTGCTCCAGAAGTTTGTACAGCAAGGACATGAACCTTGAAGGCGTCCCCCGTAATGACATCATCGCTTCCCAACTTAAAAGGTCTTTGCTTGCACTTACGAATCGCATTAGCAAGGAGGAGGATTTCTCTCCGCTGCTCTACCCTCCACAAACTTACCAAGGGGTACCCGCTCCTCGGGGGCCCTGCTCTTTCTTCTTGATTTCAGATTGCTAGACGGAATCCGGTACTCGCTCCTCGAGGGCCTATGTTCCTGAATGCTCAGAAGACTCCATATTGCCTGGAAAATCACAGACGTGAACACTGAGTTCTATTACAGATAGGAATCGGTACTCGTTCCTCGAGGGCCCATGTTCCTAATCTTCTGAAGACTCTCTTCTGTCTAAGACATTATCGCAGGAACGGAGATTGTGAGTTGCTATTGCAGATTACAGATAGGAACCGGTACTAGCTCCACAAGGGCCTATGTTCCTAAAACCCTTCAAAGACCTCTCTTCTATCTCAGAAGCTATTGCATACCTATATCTTGTGAATTACTATTCATATTGCAGATAGGAACAGGTACTTGCTCCACGAGGGCCCATGTTCCTAAAACCCTCCAAGACTCTCTTCTATTTCAGAAGCCATCGCATACACAGATATTGTGAGTTCTTATTCCAGATTGCATATAGGAACCAGTACTACGCCTAGAGGCTCCTGTTCCTGAACATACTGAAGACTATGTTTCATAGAAGCCAGTTACAGATATATACAATTGTGAGTTACCATCGCTCTCTCAAGAGCTGTCCCTGGAACCAGGTACTCACTCCTCGAGGCCCTAAACTTTCCAGCTACTGAGCCTTCTTAATGATCTATGTGAGTGTATCATCTACTACTGGTTATGTATCCAGCATACCCTGTCTACTCACTATCTATAGTTTCTTCTCTACACAGCTCAGCAAAACCCAGAGACTGCAGTTCCAGTATCTGAGGGACTTCAAGCCCTGCCGGGCACATCAGCTCACTACTGCCACCTCTGGTGTTTCTACTACCTGTCTAATAAGACTATCTGTGTCTGTCTCCATACTCCAGCCTAGCCAGTGGTCCCCTCTCAGGGATATCCTTCTGAGGGGGCTGTCATCTGCCATCGGCCCAGGGATTCAACCAACTTATATTAAGTGTTCTTTCTCACACTACAAGAGCAGTAATCATAACAGACTGCCACTCTGTGGGGACCAAACCCACAACTGATTGGCCCTCTTTGGGGAGCATCTATATACAGATTGCTAATTCCTCAAAGGGATTCACAACGGACTGCTAACCCGCCTACAGAGTACAAGCAGACGGTAACTCCGCCTACAGAGTTACAACGACTGCTAACTCCGCCTACAGAGTCAAAACGAGACTGCTAACTCCGCCCCTCTGGAGGAGCAGTTCCTTAACAGAATCCGTAACAGGTTGCTATCTCCTCCTCTCTGGGGGAGCAAACCATAACAGATTGCTAACTCCTCCTTCCAGAGCCAAGATTAACAGAATCCGTCCCGGTGCCAGACCTTCACACGTTCTGTCAAAGCAGATGGTTTGTGACGCTCCTGCAGGTGCGGTGCTGATCTTTTGGTGCCTGGAGACCGAAGAAAGGTCCGAAGGTAGACTTGGTCTGAGGAGTGAGAGGAGCTCCTGAACTCCATGACCAACACCTGCTCCTCATCGTAGAATAACAGATTTAAGTCAGGGAGGATGGCCCCTTGTCGCGCTGCTTACAGAGCCGAATCCTTGGAGGATCATGGGTCCTGGTGATGTGCGGGTGTGCTTTGTGTTGAGCTGCATTGTGCCTACGTCAACGTTCTAGCTGAATCGAGTCTGTTGGCTTACTATGCTGATGCTCTGAGCATCGAGTGCAGATTCGTCCTTTGCACGACGTGGTCCTTGATGCGCAATGGTGCTTGGTGCTGGATGATACATTGGGGTGTGTGTGATGCATCGAGCAAGTGTGTCAGTGGTTCTACACCACATGATGCAGGGTGCCATGGCTGATGCATTGTTGCATCTCCCGATGCTTTCTTCACCGATTGTGGGCGCTGAGGATCAGGGTTTTTGCTCCCTGGGCCTTGCTGCTGTCCCAGGGGTCCCAAGGAGGAGGCTTTTTCAACTTCTTGGGGCAGTCCAGCCGGGGCCCCATGGAGAAATGGGCTAACAGATGGTCAGAGCTGGGGGCATAGGACCCTGAGTTGTCCTCTCTGAGCCTGGAGATCTTGGCGGTTGTAAATAATACTCTATGCTTAGGGCCAGGGACACAAGAACACTTAGACTCAAGTAGGTGCATTGTTGTTGAGCCCAGGGGACACGTGGCCGCATGGTCGTAGTCCGGCCCGAGGCACAAATAGCAGTAATTGTGCCCATCCATTGCAGTCATTATTTTGCCACACTGGCAAAATTTGACTCTCGGCGGCTGCGGCGGCATGATCACAAATCCAAACTTTCACTTCTTGAAAAAGAAGAGCAGAAAAACAACAATCTTTGAGGAGAGAGCAAGCTCCGCATGCAGCGTGGAAGACGACTGACAGAGAAGAAGATGGGGCTGCCGATGGTTTAGACTTCTTTGACCCAAGCAGCTACTTCATCTTGTCGAGTCAAGGCCAACATCCCTTTGGGATCATCTTGGTGCATAAGCAGCAATCCGATGTCATGCAATGACCCCAGGCAGAGGACATATTTCATGTGGATCTGTGATGGACATGGTCCTCGGGCACTGGGAGCATCACCAAAAATGGGACGTCGCCATGACAGACAAAAGGGGTGCAAACTGATGGCAATAACAGAGGGGCATCATCCAGTGAGCACAGATATACCGCCACCATGGGGAATCGACCGCGAAAGGAAACTTACTCAAATCGCTGAAAACCTTGACTAGGAGGCGCTACAGGAGGGCACGAGAGAGACCCTGCCTCAGAACAGTAAGAAAAAAATGCAAAAAAACACAAGAAAAACCAAAAGTTTCCACAAGGACAAAAATAGCCAAAGTAGGCTCACTCACACCCAAAGCTTCAGCTTCGTGGAAAAAGAGAGACTAGAGAGTGACCTTGCGTGGACACATTTGTATAGGGTTTGTTGGGCATGCTCAATGTGCATAGTCAAAGTTCTAGAAACTTTGACATGTTTTCCACATCGAGGCTCCATCTGATGTCACCCATGTGTGAGGATTACATCCTTGCTTGTCCTCTGAGAAACATGCTTTATTTTCCTTTGCTCAGACATGCTTGATACATTTGGTTTTGGACTGTAATACAAGAAGGATGTTCCTTAGCAGTTTCTAGATTCCTGAAGCAGAGAATGAGTTTTCACTCTTGAAATGCCACAGCGTCTAATCATCCAAAGTCATTCATTGACACTGGACTGTGTTAAAGAACATCCTGAAACGCTAAGCTAAATTTGACCACCTTCATACATCAGTGCCTGCTAAGATAAGTGATATATTCAATACATTGAGCATTGAGAATTACAAATATATTTATGTGCATATCAACAATTTAAAAAAAAAAATATCATCTTGAGCATTAAGATACTCTATGACCTATGATTATACTCCAAGTTGCCTGTTTCGACATGAATCATCCAAACAATAGATGCAGTCCAGCAGCGGTTTTTCATAATACAGAGAATAACTATGACTAGGGGAGGTAACATCTCCTTAGCATTGAGACGTGGAGAACAATTTTATATATTTTATATTTGTAATATTTATTTTTTGTAACAGAGTTTCTTTTAGAATAATAATGATTTTTGAATAGCAATTAATCTGAAACATCAACTATATATATTTTTTTTGCAGGGGAAATATTTTCTAGTCATTCAAAATCCCATGAGAAAACAATCATCTGTAAAGGTGAAGACCAAAACTGTGAAGGATTTCAAAGGGGCGTGGGATAAATACTGTGTATCCATAAAGTCTAGAGGATGTGACTGAAGAGAAGAGGCATGGGGGTGGCTTGTGGGAATGAGGCTACTACCTGGAGATGAATATCCTTATTCAATAAACATACACACAGTTAATGCGACTCCAACATTGCTCTATGCTTCAACGGCAAGAGGAAATGTGGAAAAAAGGATTTGCAATCCACATAAAAGCAGGGGAGTAGCTTGCTTGTTACGGCAGTTACTACCCCAAAACCAAAAATGCCTGATACTTCACTTTCAATGCATATCCAGCATAGCTCTCTGCTTCACAACGGCAGAGAAATGAAGAAAAGATATTTTATATTCAGACATCTTCCAACAAGGACTGAATTATATAGTCTGGGTAAAACAAATAAGCATGGGTGTAGCTTGCTTATTACGGGCAGTTACTACCCCAAATCAAGCCTTTTACTTCACTTAGAATACATATCCAAGCGCAGCTCACTGCTTCAACGGCAGGGGAATGAAGAAAGAGGATTTATATTCAAACAACCAACAAGGACTGAATTGCACAGGCTGGGGTAAACAAACGTGGGAGTAGCTTGCTTATTACGGCGGTTACTATCCCAAACCAACTGGCTGGAAATAGAACCAAAAAAATTATTTAAAGGGACAAGAGTAACAGAAATGTATGAAAAAAAAAGTATAAAACCTTGCTGGGCAGACTGGATGGCCCATTTGGTCTTCTTCTGCCGTTTTCTGCCGTTTTCTATGTATGTTTCTATGTAAGTTGGAGCACATTGCCAATACAATTGAAGTCTGGGATATTTATTTGTTTTGCCAACATATGGCTCATCGATATTCCGCTCAACTTGCAATTCAATCGATTTTCTGCTTTAGTTTGATAAACAATAACAATTTCTGTGTGAGAATCCTTTATAAAAACAATAATTCTCATATACTATAGTTTTAAAAACTACAGTTTGTTCTTTACCTATCTTTATGTGACAGGAGCACTCATCAATTTATAGGCATTCTTAAATAAAAATGTATCAGCTTTTAGGACACCAGCCACAGTGTGTTCGATCCTGAGTGCACCGGTATTTGTACAAAACCAGACAGAATAATAAAAACAATTCTTGTATAATTATTCTAAAATATTTTTTCATAATTGGATAAGGTTTTCTGTTTACATAAAAAATTGTTATGTGATGATAGTACTTGTTAATTTAAAACTGGAACACTCAGAAATGTTTTCATTAAGATTTTGTTCTATTTCATTAGTATGACGTCATTTACGTTGTGGTGTAGTCAGAACGGTGCTTGATATATATAGTATACCGGCACACACACAAAAACTGGTCAAATTCCGTGGCATTCAGCCTTACAGTAATTTTCCTGTAGAAATCACTCGGGAGAGGAAGGATCTTCTCAGGTCAGTGCGGTTGGGATAGTTTCTTTTTTAAAATATTCACGTTAAAACAGTTTTCTTTAATACTTGCTGAATGTATATTTAAAGTAGATGTAAAAGTCTTTATTGAGATATGTTTTAATTTTGCTTTTCAGGTTGATTTGTATGACTTAAAAATGTTTTCTCTACTGCTAAATTATGTAAGTTAAGGATATGTTCAAAGTTTTATAACTTACTTAAATTTGTATAAGCCTCAGGATAGTATCTTTTAAAATTATTTTTAATAAATAAAATTATTTTTTTTATTTTCTTGTACTAATGATCCAAATGCCCTAGGCCTATACTATCTCCTTCTCCTGATGAAACCCTATTTTTAGGGTGAAACAGATGCATGATCATTGCCCAGTAGCCCGATTGAGGCGCCGAAGCAGGGCATCTAGCGAAGAGCTTTTCATTTGCAAAACTGAGCAGCCTACTGTTTGAAGACCAACCTCTCCTACTGAATTGTATGTGCAAACATTGATACACTATGAATAAACTTCTCTAAGACTATATGGATCATTTTGATGGAGATATTATGTTTTTAGAATACTTGTGAATGGATTGATTGTTCTCTTTCAATTTCCTGTTTCATTTATATATTATTTAACAAATTAGTATATAAGTGATACTTTTGAATTGTTTTTTAAAAACAAAAAAAATTTGAAAAATAAAAACTTTTCTATATTTATAATTTGATAGTGTAAGTTCACTGATTGGTTATAGACACTAAGGGCCACATTTTCAAAGGGTTACACGTGCTGGGCCTATTTTCAAAAGGCCCGGCGACGTGCATAAAGCCCCGGGACGCATGTAAGTCCCGGGGCTTTACTAAAGGGGGGAGAAGGGGCGGGCAGTCCGGGGCAGGGCTAGGGTCAGAGGCTCCAGGCACAGTGGCCATTTGCCGCTGTGCCAGGGATTGCGTGCCGGTAGTTGGCTGAAGTAAGTTTGCAACAGAAGAATGAAAAAAGGAAAAGATAGGGGGGGAAGGGCGGGGTGGGGAACGAGGGAAGGCAGCGCAGCTCGGAGCGGGCTCAGCACGCGCAAGGTGCACAATTGTGCACCCCCTTGTGCACGCCGACCCCCAATTTTACAACATGCGCGCGCATGTTAAAAAAAATCGGGCGTACCTTTTAAAATCTACCCCTAAGGATATAGTTTAACATGTGTTCATTGTTTCTGGTGTGTGTTGTATAATATATATATATGGATTCAATTGTGTTGTAGTTGTAGTGTATTTATTTATTTTATTTATTTAAAATAATTTATTATTCGCACCCTGCAATGGTGAGGCAGATTAACAACAATACATTCATAATCAATAAAAACACATTTAAAACAAAAAATAACATACAAGATATACATAAATGAGAGAAAAGACTAGTGTGAGGCAGTGAAATCAGAACATACCTAGAATAAAGGACCTAAAATAAGGAGAGGAAGAAAGGTTGTCAAGGTTTGCATAGGTCTTATACTAGATTTTAACCTAGTTATTACTATATCAGGACTGCTCATTTATTTTATTGTGTATATTATATGAATAAAGAATATGTTATAATAACAAATTTCAGAAAGTACTTTTTTATCCTTTTGGAAATTTTTCTTATTACAATAGAGCACTTTACATATTACATATAGGGGTAGATTTTAAAAAGATACGAGCGCAGTCCATGTGTGCATGCTACCTGGACAAGCGATTCCATAACATGCGCGCATGTTATAAAATCGGCGGCAGTGCACACAAGGGGGGGGGGGGGTGTCTATTTTCTCTACATTCGCACGGCGACACATTGGGGCCTTCCCCAGTTCCCTCCCAGTCCGCTCCAATTTAGGAGCCTCGGAAGGAACTTTCCTACCCTCTACCTTAACCTCCCTTCCCCTCTCCTCCCCCACCCTCTAAAAAGCATTTTTAAATTTGTTTACCTTTTTTTCTCCAAGTTACTTCAGAGCCCAACCTGAAATAATTTGCGTGTGCCGGCAGCTGGCCGGTACACGAGGCTCCAGGACAGCGAGGAATGGCGCTGTCCCGGCCCTTACACGCATGGCTGGGCCAGTTTGAAAAATTGGCCCTGTGTGCGTAAGGCCCGGGATTTACGCATGCCAGGGTTTTAAAATCCGGCCTCCATTGCCCAATTTCTATATATTTTCCTGTATATATATTTTTTTTCTTTGTATCCTTCATTGGTTTGTTTTTCAAGTAACTTCTCAGTTAGTCAGCTAAATGCTTTTGAATATGAACCTCGGTCAAGGTCTGCCAGCCACAAAAAAGACAGTGTAGTTTTCTATTCCTCCACTGAGGAGAACAGATTACAGTGGTTCTCTATAAGGTCAATAGTTTTGAGCTGTATGGCCACAATCATATTATGGCTTGTTCTTAATTTCCATTTATGGAGAAGGTGTATGCATTGGCCTGAAGGTGATCTAAAGGATTTGATTGCACTTCAGAGTTTTCTAGGAACATCAAAGCCAGAAAATGTGATGTCCGAGTCTTGAACGAGGTGTGCATTTGAGATGTTCCTACTGTTCTGTTTATTAGTGTTTTTCTGAATGAGATTCTAAGAAAGTGGCAGCACGTTGCCAGATTGTCACAAAGTGATTGTCCATTCTTGTCCTTTGAGCCGAACATCAGTCTGGGTTACCTTTCTTTCATCAGCTTGAGTGAAGTGTGCTCAGTCGTTTAGGGGTGCTATAAGGAAAGCATCTTATATCAATGAATATTCCTTGAATTCTTCTCTGGCTTTATCATTTTCTGAATGGTTTCATTATGTGTAATGGCTGTTAGTTATCCATATGTATAGCCAGGTCAACATAACTCACCTTGAGCTACCAATGAAAAGGTGTGCACTAAATACACAATAAAATATACAAACAAGACATATTTAACCATCACCTTCCTAACTACTGGGACAGGTTCAGGTAGATTCAAAGTCACTAAATAATTGGCAAACCAGCTCTCTCTTGCTCTCTCATCTGGGCACCCAACATAAAAAGGCAGTATAATAAGAAATGTTCCAAGGATGTTCACATTCTTTATACAAGATATTCCACAATCTAAGTATATAATTTTTTTTTTTTGGCACTGTGACACTCGAGCGGTCAAGGACTTTGATACAGCCAGAGGAATCACACTCAGACTCTGCTGTACCTTCAGTGTATTTATTTACAGTGCCACAGAAACACAAGATCAGAATGACAAAAACAAATGCCAACACTTAAGACTCTTCTCTAGTCTCTGCAACTCAAAGTAATTAGGCATGTCCCAGAAGTCTGCCCACCTTCACGGTATCTCTTATTCACTTCCCAGAAGTCTGCCTACCCTCTCCCAGAGAGGTCTGGAGCTCCCACTCTCAGAGAGGACCTGGAGCTCATCCATTCCCTGCTAGCTCAACAACTTATCCTCCCCGGTACTGGGCACACCCCTCCAAGCACTTCCCGCCTGGCAGGGTCCCACCCATAGACATTCTCCCTCAAGGGGATTTAAAGGGAACCAGGCTCCTAGCCCGGTCCTGCACATGCTGACAAGGGGACACTAGGGACACTGCCTCACAGGCAATACAATCAAAGCTTAAGCAGTATATCAGCATCCTGATGCAAAATAATACATCTTAATTTGCATTCCATTTTTGTTTGCATTTTTAGGTGCTTGTTTATGAAGTAAAAAAGACTTTCTAATGAAGAGATTGTATACGACTGTCTGTGACCTTATTTTCAATAGACAAATCAGCCAATAGGGCATCCTGAAATTGTAGATGTTAATTTGAATTTGAAAGGTTTAAAACCTTTTGGTGGTGGATTGTTTCCTTGTCTTTTTTGTTTTATTTTTCCTGCTCCCCTTAGTGGTCTATACACAGGTCAACAGCTTTAATTGTATTTTTTGCTTTTTGGCAATTTTTGGTGATATTGTATCTGGTTCTAATTCAAGTTTTCTTGAATTAATGTAATTGGAAATTATAAAAAATAAAGTAAAAAAAAAATATTAAACTTTTGGTGACACTGTATTCCTCTTCCTAGGCATCCCTGGTTTTTTTTGGACCAGGACCCTGCCACCAGCATTAGTGTGCACTACACAGGTTTAATGTACTGTTCTTGAGCTTGTTAAACCATGTTTCTGAATATGGAAATGAATCAGACCATAGTTTCTGGAATAGAAGCTGTATATGTTGGATGCATGATTAGTGGATAAACAAATGCCGCTCCCACATATGTGCATCAGAAAACCTTTAAACAAACACAAAAAGCTCCAATTAGGATAGAGAAAGATATCAGTGAATGGCAAGAAATAAACAGCTGAGTTGAATAAGTTTATGTTTTTTCCCTAGATCTTTTATTACTACACAGCAAAATTATCCTTAAAAGAATAGCAGCCTAATAGTTAGAGCAGTAGGTTGGGACCCAAGCAAACAAGTTCAAATCCTGCTTCTTCCACCAATGCTCCTTGTGAACTTGGGCAAGTCACTTAACCCCTGAGTGCCTTAGGTACAGACTTTATGCCCTCTGGGCCAAAGCACTACAGGCTGTACCTGACTGCAACTTATCTTGAGATGGGGTTTGATAAGGTAAGTAAATCTACAATCCAAATACTGTATTTACAGCAGAAACAGAAGGTGATTTACAAATATTATTGTACAGAGTTGCTACTGAACGTGGTTGTAACTCAAAATGTCTAATAAAAATACATCGAAAGAGCCATTCCACTGGCAGTACTATGTGTCGATATGCAGAGAACCTAGCTTCAATTCCTAGGTCACTGCGGCTGGGGATGCTGCAGAAGAAATGTTGGAGAGGAAGTCTCAGCCATCATTCAAAGATGACATCTATTGATCAATCTTAGGGTGCACATATACCAGATTCTGGAGGAACTATGGACTGTGACCCCTAGCCAAAGACCATCGCTACAACGATGGCAAGGTGGGGAGCCCAGGTAGTGCTCATCGCACTGCAGCCCAAGAAAGGCCGATTCTGAATTAGGTGGAAGCCCCAAAGAATAGGAGAAAAATGCTGGGCCCAAAATAAATAGAAATACAGAGAAAAGAAATAAAACAAGTACAACACTTCAAGAGGAAATATTTTTCATCAGAGGGGGCAAAGTGAGCTAGACATTGAAAGAACAACATAGTCCAAGGACGTTTTTCAGCTGGGAATTATACGGAAGAACAGAAATCTCATTTTAAGGGCATGAAAGCAATTGTGTTGAAATGTTATATCTAGTCCATTTTACTATATGGATTAGAAAGTTGAATTAGCAAAACTATGCAAAGTAGATTAAAAGCAGTAGAAATGTGATATACTAGGAGGATCCTGATATCTTAGACACAAAAAATTACAAACAGGAACTACTAAAAAGGACAATAATTCAGAGGTCTTCTATAAAAGTAACAGACAACTTCAGCTTTAAGGACATGAGAAAGATTTAAAATCTTGCACTAACAGGCAAGATTAAATAAGAACGATCAGAGGGTAGCAAAGGCTCAAATACTGTATATGAACATCATGATGGAAAATTGAAATAGCATAAACCAGCTACCGGAGACAAGAGTGAGTGGAAGGCCATGATTGCCAACATCTGTAACAGGCAAGGCACGAAGCAAACACAAAGGAAGCAAATAAAGCAAAGTTGCTTACCTGCAATAGGTGTTTCCGAGGACATCATTTTACTAGACACACAAGTGGGTCTTGTGATATTGATACATGCCAATTGGATGGAATTTTCCAGAGTTTTCTGGAAAGGGTAAAAGTCTTTCCTGTACATACATGGTAGTTAAGAACATAAAAACATAAGAAATTGCATACTGGGTCAGACCAAGGGTCCATCAAGCCCAGCATCCTGTTTCCAAACAGTGGCCAATCCAGGCTACAAGTACCTAGCAAGTACCCAAACACTAAGTAGATCCCATGCTACTGATGCCAGTAATAGCAGTGACTATTCCCCTAAGTCAACTTGATTAATAGCAGTTAATGGACTTCTCCAAGAATTTATCCAAACCTTTTTTAAACCCAGCTACACTAACTGCACTAACTACATCCTCTGGCAACCAACTTCAGAGCTTAATTGTGCATTGAGTGAAAAAGAATTTTTATCCAATTAGTTTAAAATGTGCTACATGCTAACTTCATAGAGTGCCCCTTAGTTCTTCTATTATCCGAAATTCACATTTACCTGTTCTAGACCTCTCATGATTTTAAACACCTCTATCATATCCCCCCCTCAGCTGTCTCTTCTCTAAGCTGAACAGCCCTAACCTTTTTAACCTTTCCTCATAGGGGAGCTGTTCCATCCCCTTTATCATTTCGGTCGCCCTTCTCTGTACCTTCTCCATCGCAACTATATCTTTTTTGAGATGCGACAACCAGAATTGTACACAGTACTCAAGGTGTGGTCTCATCATGGAGCGATACAGAAGCATTATGAAATTTTCCATTTTATTCACCATTCCCTTCTTAATAATTCCTAATACTCCATTTGCCTTTTTTGACTGCTGCAGCACACTGAGCTGATGATTGAAATGTATTATCAACTATGACGCCTAGATCTTTTTCCTGGGTGGTAGCTTCTAATATGAAACCTAATTTCATTTAACTACAGCATGGGTTATTTTCCTCAAAATGCATCACTTTGCACTTGTCCACATTAAATTTCATCTGCCATTTGGATGACCAATCTTCAAGTCTCACAAGGTCCTCCTGCAATTTATCACAATCTATTTATGATTTAACGACTCGAATAATTTTGTATCATCTGCAAATTAGATTATCTCACTCGTATTCCTTTCCAAATCATTTATAAATATACTGAATAGCACCGGTAAAAGTACAGATCCCAGAGGCACTCTACTGTTCACCCTTTTCCACTGAGAAAATTGACCATTTAATCCGACTCTCTGTTTCCTGTCTTTTAAGCAGTTTGTAATCCACGAAAGGATACCACCTCCTATCCCATGACTTTTTAGTTTTCTTACAAGCCTCTCATGAGGGACTTTGTCAAAGGTCTTCTGAAAATCCAAATATACTATATCTACCGGTTCACCTTTATCCACATGTTATTAACTCTTTCAAAAAAAAAAAAAAAATGAACCAGATTTATGAGGCAAGGCTTCATTTGGGTAAATCAATGCAGACTGTGTTCCATTAAAGCAAATCTTTAACTATAGACCAGTGAGCCTGAATTCAGTGCTGGGAAAAATAGTGGAAACTATTCTAAAGATCAAAATCATAGCGCATATAGAAAGACATGGTTTAATGGAACACAGTCAACATGGATTTACCAAAGGGAAGTCTTGCCTAACAAATCTACTTCATTTTTTGACGGGGTTAATAAACATGTGGATAAAGGTGAACCGGTAGATGTAGCGTATTTGGATTTTCAGAAGGTGTTTGACAAAGTTCCTCATGAGAGGCTTCTAAGAAAACTAAAAAGTCATGGGATAGGAGGTGTTGTCCTTTCGTGGATTACAAACTGGTTAAAATACAGGAAACAGAAAGTAGGAATAAATGGTCAATTTTCTCAGTGGAAAAGGGTGAACAGTAGAGTGCCTCAGGGATCGGTGCTTTTCACTATATATATAATATATATATATATATATTATATATATAATGAAAAATCATATATATGATCTGGAAAGGACTACGACGAGTGAGGTTATCAAATTTGTGGACGACACAAAATTATTCAGAGTAGTTAAATCACAAGTGGATTGTGATACACTACAGGAGGACCTTGCAAGACTGGAAGATTGGGCATCCAAATGGCAGATGAAATTTGAAGTGGACAAGTGCAAGGAGTTGCATATAGGGAAAAATAACCCTTGCTGTAATTACACGATGTTAGGTTCCATATTAGGAGGTACCACCCAGGAAAAAGATCTAGGCATCAAAATGGACAAAATCATCGGCTCAGTGAGCTGCAACAGTCAAAAAAGCAAACAGAATGTTAGGAATTATTCGGAAGGAAATGGTTAATAAAATGGAAAATGTCATAATGCCTCTTTATCATTCCATGGTGAGACCGCATCTTGAAATCTGTGTTCAATGCTGGTTGCCTCATCTCAAAAAAGATATAGTTGCGATGGAGAAGATATTGAGAAGGGCAACCAAAATGATTAAGGGGATGGAATAGCTCCCCTATGAGGAAAGGCTGAAGGTTAGGGCTGTTCAACTTGGAGAAGAGACAGCTGAGGGGGGATATGATAGAGGTCTTTAAGATCATGAGATGTCTTGAACGAGTAGATGTGAATCAGTTATTTACACTTTTGGATAATAGAAGGACTAGAGGGCATTCCATGAAGTTAGCAAGTAGCACATTTAAGACTAATCGGAGAAAATTCTTTTGTACTCAATGCACAATTAAGCTATGTAATTTGTTGCCAGAGGATGTTGTTAGTGCAATTAGTGTAGCTGTGTTCATAAAAGGTTTGGATAAGTTCTTGGAGGAGAAGTCCATTAACTGCTATTAATTAAGTTTACTTAGGGAATAGCCACTGCTATTAATTGCATCAGTAGCATGGGATCTTCTTAGTGTTTTGGGTAATTGCCAGGTTCTTGTGGCCTGGTTTGGCCTCTGTTGGAAACAGGATGCTGGGCTTGATGGACCCTTGGTCTGACCCAGCATGGCAATTTCTTATGTTCTTTCTATATGCTCTGTGATTTTGATTTTTAGAATCGTTTCCACTATTTTTCCCACCATTGAATTCAGGCTCACTATAGTTTCCTGGATCGCCCCTGGAACCCTTTTTAAATATTGGGATTACAGTGGCCACCCTCCAGGTTTCATGCACAATTGATGAGTTTAATGATTGGTTACAAATTTAAACTAATAGATCTGAAATTTCATTTATTAGTTCCTTCAGAACTCTGGGGTGCAATGACCCTACAACTCCCTTCAGTTTCATTTATGCAGAGAAGTTCATTTATGCAGAGAAGTGCATCAACTCAGTTTTGAAACAAGTCCCAAACCCCCCAACCCACCCTCAACCCCCATATTCTGTAAGATAAAATAAAAAATTACATGAATCTCCATTCCATCCCATCTGACTCTGCAGAATCTTTTTCAGACAGCCATGATATATAAGGATTCCACATTTTGTTGAACCTTGGCAACGTATCATTCTTATAAGCACTAAGTTTCCCCATATAATAAACTCTCCTGACACGAAAACACACTAAAGATAAGAGGGCAAAATCAGTTTCTTCCACCAATAAGCCAGCTCACAGTGGGAGGCAACAGATATTTGCAAAAACAGAGCTTGTGCCAATATTAGGAACTGGAACTCTCAGCAAAAGAAATTTAGAGTCTTGTTTTTTTTAATTGTAGCCTCAAAGATTTATCATCAATAACGGGATATAATTTGTGCAATCATTAAGGAGTGAGACACCATCTAAAAAGCACTTTATATCCATTTCCTATCAAAAGCAAAGAAACAAAACCCACCTGCCCGTGATCAAAATACTATCCTAAGATGTCTCATCTATAACCTCCCCAAATTGTTCTCCCATGCTAACACATTCCACATTTAATCTAGCATATATTTTTTTTAATGATCCCACTCATTTTGTCAGCTTTATCACAGAAACTTTCAAAGACAGTCCCTGCTTATTAGGTAATTCAACTGGATCTCCTCCTGGCAAAATAAATAATCCACTTGGGGATAAGGAAACCAATCCATCACATTGCTTTCTGGTTTAATATTCATTTTTTATTATATTTTCTAGTAAACAATATTTTCTCTGATGATAAGCAGGTCACAGAGTGCTATACAGAGTTTTACTACAAATCTTGAAGCATTCATTTCTTAGAGTAGAATTTATTCACCCGACTGTACTCAGAATAAAGAACTTCCATTTGCTTAGCTTCAGTCATTTTTTTTTTATCAATTAAACAAATGATTAGGTATTACATATAAATGTAGCAATTGCTTCAGTGATTCAAGGTAGCTAGATGCACTTTTTTAGTTTCTAAATTAGCACAACAAACCATTGACTAAATGTCATCACAGATTTCTTTATTCAGATAAATTGCAAGCTATCTACTCCTAGACAGCTAAGAGAAACTTCAGACCATCTTAATTAAGAATTAAACTCTAGCAAACAGCAATTGAAAGAACTGGATAGGTTCTCTTTGTTGAGAAAGCAACGTCCATGGCCACCTGTGTGCAAGCCTGGAAGGCTCAATGGCTTGGTGCGGAAATCTCAGGACAGCATCCGCAGGCTGGTCACAGGAGACAGGACAGAGAACGAGCAGCTCTGGTATAGAAATCGCAAAATCTCTGCTCTGTCAAAGCTGGCCCTCTATTAGTAATGGTGGCTGTTCTGGATACTGGTGTGCTCCTGGATTCTCTCTCTACTCTGGCTTATCTAGTAGCCAAATTGCAATAATCAATGCATATGGGATAAGGTGTCTGCCCTTTGATTAGCAGACACTCTTTCTTTTTTTTTTAATAAAAATACAGTTCAGCTTTGTATAGAGATGTCTGCGTGTTTGGGGAATGTTTAATGATAAGCAGCGTCCAAATAAATGTCCAGACTCTGTTTCAGGCAAAGCCAAAAAAGAAGACAGTCTGGTGGCATAGCCATATAAAGTTTTGTGACATAGGCTGCTTCTACAACTTCTATATTTCTCGATCTTAAAGCACAGAGTAGAATATCCATAATGCTTTGCTGCCCTTTCTTCCATCTTATTTGGTTCAGAGAGAACAGGCTCCTTTAATATATGCACAGAAAATTGAGACCTGAATTGTCCATACAGTTGAGAAAACAAGAACCCCAAAAGGCGGGAACATTTTTTGTTGGAAAAAAATCACTTTTTTTTGTGTTTTCTATGAATAATATAAACTGGATTGATGTCCATTTATCTGTGGATACAATAACTCTACAAAAAAGGGATGCAAATTCACCAAATTTGGCTTGCAAGAAGAAAATGTGAATATAATAAGAACATAAGATTAGCCATATTAGGTCAGACCAAAGGTCCATCACTGTTGGAAACTATCCTGTTTCCAACAGTGGCCAATCTAGGCCACAAGCATCTGGAAGGACTCCAAAAACATCAATAGGATCCATGCTGCTTATCCCAAGGATAAGCAGTGGATTTCCCCAAGTCCACCTTAATAATGGTTTATGAATTTTTCTTCTAGAAACTTGCCCAAATCTTATTTTTTTTTTAAAGTAGTTACACTACACTAACAGCTATTTCCACATTCTCCAACAATGAATTCCAGAGTTTAATGTGCTGAAGAAAAAGCAAAATTGCTTACCTTGTAAATAGGTGTTATCCCAGGACAGCAGGATGTAGTCCTCACATATGGGTGACATTGATGGAGCCCTATTGCGGAAAACTTTGTCAAGTTTCTAGAAACGTTTGACTGGCACTCTGAGCCCACTGAGCATGCTCAGCATGCCATGATATTCTCAGCCACAGGGGTCTCCCTTCAGTCTCGTATGTAGCAGTAAGCTTTAGCAAAAAATAAAATAATAAAACGTATCGGACCCAACTCCGCGGGGTGGCGGGTGGGTTTCGTGAAGACTACATCCTGCTGTCCTGGGATAACACCTATTACAAGGTAAGCAATTTTGCTTTATCCCAGGACAAGCAGGAAGCTAGTCCTCACATATGGGTGATTAGCAAGCTAGAGGCTGAGTCATTTAGGATTGAGGCAACAGTGAAGTATTGTTGGTGAAAATGAGGCAGCCGAAGATCACAGTCAGTTGGATGTAGAAGGATTAAACTGGAAACAAGTTCTTTAAAACAGATTGTCCGTAGGCTGAATACTGTCGCCCTTGTTTGTCCAAAACAGTAATGAGCGGCAAAGGTGTGAAGAGAACTCCAAGTCGTTGCTTTACATATGTCAAGAATTGGCACTGAACAATAGTGTGCTACTGAGGTTGACATTGCTCTTATTGAATGCGCCTTTACTCGTCCTTGGAGAGGAAGGCCTGCTTTTTCATAGCAAAACTGTATGCAATCTGCTAGCCAATTGGAAAGAGTATGTTTACCCACTGCTTTTCCCGATTTGTTTGGATCATAAGATACAAAGAGTTGAGTGGATTTCCTGTGGACTGCAGTGTGGTCTAAGTAAAATGCTAGTGCACGCTTACAGTCCAAGGTATGTAAGGCCCGCTCTCCTTAGTGAGAATGAGGTCTTGGAAAGAATGTGGGTAAAACTATGGATTGATTCAAGTGGAATTTCGTAACTACCTTGGGGAGGAATTTTGGATGTGTATGGAGAACCACTCTGTCATGTAGGAATTTTGTATAGGGTAAATACGTGACAAGTGCTTGTAACTCACTAACCCTTCTAGCCGATGTAATGGCTATGAGGAAGATAGTCTTCCAAGTGAGAAATTTAAGATCACAGGAACTCATGGGTTCAAAAGGAGAACGCACGAGTCTTGTTAGGACCAGATTCAGGTCCCATTCTGTGACAGGTGGCCGAATGGGTGGTTTCAGGTGAATTAAACCTCTCATAAATCTACTAATAAAAGGATGTATGGATATTGGTGCATCTCCCATCTTGTTATGGTAAGCTGAGATTGCACTTAAATGTACTCTTACAGATGATGTCTGGAGACCAGAATCTGAAAGATGGCATAAGTAGTCTAGTAGAGAAGTTGTGGGGCAGGAGAAAAGGTCAATACTTTTTTGCATGCACCTTTCCATTTTGAAGAATAATTCTTTTGTGTTGAAGGTTTACATGAAGCTATAAGCACTTGAGATACATTGGTTGAAAGATTGAGTGGTTATAAAATCAAGCTTTCAACATTCATGCTGTCAGGGATAGGGATTGAAGGATGGGATGGCGCAACCGACCCTGATCCTGAGATATGAGAGTGGGAGCTACACCCAGGCGAATTGGATCTCTGATTGAGAGGTCTAGAAGCATGGGAAACCATACTTATCGAGGCCAATACGGGGCTATGAGTATCATGGACCCCTTGTCCTGTTGTAGCTTCACTAGAGTTTTGGTTATAAGCAGTATCGGAGGTTACCCGTATAGAAGGCCTGAGTTCCAAGGGCGAGCAAAGGCGTCCTTGGCTGGCTGGTGTTTCTGTCTGTGCAGAGCGCAGAACTTGTCCACTTTGTGATTCAGGTGTGATGCAAAGAGGTCTATTGTTGGTTGCCCCCAACGTTGAAATATCCTGGTCGCTACTAAGGGATCCAGGGACCACTCATGTGGTTGGAACTGACGACTGAGTCGATCTGCCACTACGTTGTGAATGCCTGCCAGATAAGTGGCCCGGAGAAACATTGAGTGTGTCAGGGCCCAGCCCCAAATCTGTGCGGCTTCTTGACAAAGGAGATACGAGCCTGTACCTCCATGTTTGTTCAGGTACCACATGGCTATTGTATTGTCCGTTTGAATGAGAACAGTCTTGTGTGAAAGGCAGTCATTGAACACATGCAGAGCATAACGTATAGCTCGAAGTTCCAAGAAATTGATTTGAAACATTGCTTCGAGTTTTGTCCAAGTACCTTGGGTTTGGAGATTGTCTATGTGAGCTCCCCAACCTAAGGTGGATGCATCTGTAGTTAAAATTATCTGAGGGACTGGTTGTTGGAAGGGCAGGCCCTTGCACAAGTTGTCCTTGTGCGCCCACCAAAGTAGAGATGAACGCAGCTGGTGGGTTACTTGAATTGGAGAGGACAGTGGTTGAATGGCATGGATCCATTATGATCTTAAAGTCCATTGGGTTATTCTCATGGCTAACCTTGCCATAGGAGTGACATGAACTGTGGAGGCCATGTGACCTAGTAAGGTCAGAAACTGATGAGCTGTTGCTTGTTTCTTTGAGTGTAGTGAGTTTGCCAATAAGGCAAGTGTCTCTGCCCGATCGTCGGGTAGAAAGGCTTTTTGAGAGGATGGTGTTCAATTCTGCTCCGATGAATTGAAGCAGGTGAGACGGAATGAGATGGGACTTTTGATAATTGATGAGAAATCCCATAGAGTGAAGTAGAGCAATTGTTCGATTGAGAGAAGTTATTGCTCCTTGTTGAGATTGACTCCTGATTAGCCAGTCCAGATAAGGGAAGACGTGGACACTTTCCTTGTCTAAGTGTGCTGCTATTACTGCCAGGCATTTGGTGAAAACTCTGGGAGCTGAAGCGAGTCCGAAATGGTAGTACTCTGTACTGGAAATGCTGATGACCCACCAGGAAGCGCAGATATTTGCGATGAGGAGGGAATATTGGAATGTGAGCATAAGCATCTTGTAGATCCAGAGAACAAAGCCAATCTCCTGCTTGAAGAAGTGGAAGCATGGTGCCTAGAGAAACCATCCTGAACTTTTCTTTCTTCAGAAATTTGTTGAGATTTCTGAGGTCTAGGATGGGACGTAGGCTTCCGGTTTTCTTTGGAATGAGGAAATACCAGGAATAGAATCCTCTGCCCTGCTTAGTCCGGGGCACCAGTTCTACAGCTCTGGCTCTCAGAAGGGTGGATAATTCTGCTTGTAGATGAATATATGATTTTCTCTTAATGGAAGAGGTTTTGGAGGAGAATCTCTTGGAATTGAGACAAAATTGAGTTGGTAACCTCGAGATATTACTGAGAGTACCCATTGGCCTGTTATTTGTATCCAATGGTTGTAAAAGGAGAGGAAACTCGGCCTCCTACTGGTAGCTCCGGTTGTGAGTTGTGGAGATGGTTTTGGTCTCTGGTGATGGCCTCAAAAGCCTGCAGTCGGTCCTGTCTGTGGTGGAGGTTGAGGCCTAGCAGCTCTAGGTTGCCTGGGCTGAGATATTTGCTGCGGACGTGAAGATCTGCCCCCTTGATGCTGGAGGGTAGTAACGCCTCTGCCTGTAGAAAGGCCTTTGAGATTCCTTCTTAGGAGGGAGGCGAGATGAAGATGCAGCAGAGTCCTGCGGAACTGATGACAGTTGACGCAGGGTTTCTGTGTGTTCCTTAACTGGGCTACAGCATCCTGCACCTTAGAGCCAAAGAGGTTGTCTCTTACGCATGGCAAATCAACCAATTTTTCTTGGACCTCAGGCCTGAGGTCCGAGGCCTTAAGCCATGCCCAGCGACGTGCACTTATGCTGGAGGCCGCTACTCTGGAAGCAGTTTCGAAATTGTCATAAGTGGCTCGGACTTCGTGCTTGCCAGCTTCAAGACCTTTATGTATTATTATTTGAGCTACTTCTTGATACTGCTGTGGCAATGAGTTTGAGAGATCTTGCATCTGTTTCCACAGGTTTCTCTGGTATTGTGTCATATATAACTGATATGATGCATTCCTTGTATTTAGCATGGCCCCTTGATAGATTTTTCCTGCCCAAGGAGTCCAGGAATCTGTGATCCTTGCCTGGAGGAGTAGAGGAATGAGGTCTTATTCGTTTAGACTTCTTTTGTGCAGACTCCACAACAGCAGCAGCCTACAATGGCTGGTGGGCACTGAAGGCACCTCTGCTTGGGTGGGGGGGGGGGGGGGTGGAATGACTGCGAAAGTAAACTTACCCAAAATGCCAAAAATCCGGGCTACAGATAAGGGGAGAACCAGAGGGACCCTGTGCCGATGACGCTCCAAAACGAGACAGAATAGAGAGAACCACCTAACTTCCTAAGAAGGCTGTGGGAAAAAAAAAAAGAGAGACTGAGGTGACCCTGGAATGGATGTGTGGTATAATGCATGCTGAGCATGCTTAGAGAGGCTCAATCAAAGTTCTAGAAACTTTGACATAAGTTTCCCATGCTGGGCTCCATCTGATGTCACCCATGTGTGAGGACTGCCATCTGCTTTCCTTGGAGAAAGCTGGGTACCAGAGTAAACTAAATGAGGATCTTATATGCTCTTCTACACAAGATGGAGGAAGTGCAAAGGATTAACACACAAAATACTGTTCTGGATAAAGAGAAATCTTGCAGGTGGTCAAACTCTGTGGCTATCAGATGGTATGTACCCTAGCAGTATGGATAGGATAACTAGGCAAACTGGATGGGCCAGATGGTTGGAAGAAATCCAATCCTAGTTCCCCCAAAATAGATCTTCCAAGATAGAGAATGGAATTCTGGCCATTTTCTCTGAACCCAGTCAAAAACCAGATCATAATTCTGACAATGGCAGCATGATACGTAGTACTCCTTTAATTGTGATGGCAGGGCCTTAATGTCTGCTGCCCAGGATGAGTAGGATCTGGAAAGAGTTTCTTTTTGAGGAAAAAACTACTTCCTAATTGGCCCACAGTGAAATCTTTGAGATACTGGAGATGATACTGCATACTGTCAGAACTGTAGAATAGTGTTTTTTCATGAGCTCTACTGCTTGTCTCCAAAAAGATTCTCCCATTCAGTTCTGCCTCAAAAAATGCAAATGGCAGCACTGGGGTCTGGACATCCTTCACAGCTCTCTGTAGGTTGTTGCTGAGAGCTTTCAAAAAGACCATTCATGCCTGACAGCAGAGCACATCTCCAGATAGGGCCATTTTGAATAATACAGAACTGCTCACATTTTTAGGCACTCAGAACTATACATCAGTCACATCACCACATCATTGCCTCTACTCGTTCAATTCTTAGCTCAAGTTTTCAGAATCCGTAGCTCCTGGCCTTATGCTTCAATGAAGAATCCAGAGGGGGATCTCTTTGTTGTGGCCTGGCCAGCAATGGTTTATGTAGCTTTTTGATCCTTGTGTCAAGCCTTTAACACCAACTTCAAAGAGCTGGACTTGTATACTGCCGAGGAAGACAGAGTCTTCTGGGTCCAAACTATTCTGGGCAACAACTTAGTGCATCTAACACAACTGGAGTTATTGTGGCCTTGTTGCAAACCTTGTGATGATCAATAATGGACCTTTTCTAGTTGCACTAGGAAAAGACTTTAAGCCACTTACCTGCTTCACAGACCTGATGAGGAACAGATGAAGCAAAATCAATAATGAAATTTTCATCTTGATATAATATAGTCCAAAGAAAGAAAAGGTTGCCCAGGCAGCCTGCAGATGCAGCTCCACTGAATAAAATCATACAGGTCAGCTCAGCGAACTTAATGAAAAATAAAATAAATAACCTTAAGGAATTACTGAAAACTTAACTAAGGCAACTACTAGGAAGTTTTGACAGAGAAGGGCAACCAAAATGATAAAGGGCAAGGTACGGCTCCCCTATGAAGAAAGGCTAAAGAGGGTGGGGCTGTTCAGCTTGGAGAAGAGGCAGCTGAGGTGGGATATGATAGAGGTCTACAAAATCATGAAAGGTCTTAAACATGTAAATGTAAATTGGTTATAAAAGGACTAGGGGGCACTCAATGAAATTAGCAAGAAGCTCTCAAAACAAATCGAAAGAAAACTTTTTTTCACTCAACACATAATTAAGCTCTGGAATTCATTGCCAGAGAGTGTGGTTACTGTAGTTAGTGTAACTGGGTTTTAAAAAAAAAGTTTTGGATAAGTTCCTAGAGAAGAAGGCCATAAACTTCTATTAATTAATAAGGAATAGTAGCTTGGGATCCATTTAATGTTTGGGTAGTTGCCAAGTACTTGGGACTTGGATTGGCTACAGTTGGAAACAGGTTGCTGGGCTTGATGGACTCTTGGTCTGACCCAGTATGGCATATCTTATGTTCTTACGACAAAATGTCAGGAAAAGAAAGAAAAAACTTATTTTGAAGAAAACTGTGGATCCTCAAGAAGAAAAATGTCCAATGGACTTGGCGGACATAAATGACTGTGGGGAACTGCAGGGCCACTGTAGCACATGCCACTTGTGTGACTCTGTGAACTGTTTGTCCTCAGAGAATGAAGCTTACCATCTGCAGCAAGAACTGTGGGCTTTCGTATGTTTGAAAATGGACCTTATCCCTGGAGACCATGTGTCACCTCTATAGTTGTCAACCAAAGCCTTGAGACTTCCATATTTCCCGACTCGGCTACACACAGCATTGCAGCCAAATCCCGAGCTAGTCCATTATTCTTATTTTACATTTCTCAGAAAGTTATTTCATGGTTGACAGCAAATATACCCTTTTTCCATGGCAAAAATCCCAACTGTTATTTTTATTGGATTGCTGCTGGCTAAACTAAGGCTAGCCCTTTTTTTTTTTTTTTGTATTGTGCAGCTGAAAGTGAACAGTTGTTTTATTTCAAATGCCAATGAAAATGTTAAAAAACACTTTAGCCTAACTCTCCATAAGTCTATAAAGCCCAGAAAACTAAAAGATATCAGTTTATCTACCCAAATAAAACAATGTTTGGGCAGGAAATCTAACATTTCACGAAAGGAAAAGAAATAAAATGATTAGTAAATCTGGAAAACATTTAATGTGTATAAGAAATTCAGTTTCATACTTACCCTAGCCTTCCCAGATCCTCAAGCTTTGGAACCTTCGGTCCATGTGTTTCTATTTGTAGTGGCCGGTACTCATACAAAGCTTCCTCAAGCTTTGTCATAGGTGCTGATGAGAAGGGGTGACCCTATTAAGGAAAACAAATAAGAGAAATCATTTTTACTAATAGTTTTTTTAGCCAGTTGCATATTCATAAAAAAACATTCACATATGCAAAAGTATATTATCCAGTAGAGCAACCATTTCTTGATTGTAATTAGATTTATATAGAGTGAAACCTACAGTATGAATTATAATAATTGGTTCACTATAATTCTTTGGAAAAGGAAAGGTTTACTAAAGTCAGGCTGGATGTTACAGCCCAGCTGCTTTCTAATGTGAATACTGAAATTATTAGGTAGGAATTTAATTTATCAAATATAACAAACAAATGGGTCTAAGCAAGACAAGGCGTTTGGATATTATAACTAATGATTCCCCCATAGTTCAAATTACTAAGAGAAGGTACTCTAATTCATTTGTTCCCAGCTTGTGGTCCGTAGACCTCTTAGAAGTCTGCCAGACTATAACAGGGAGTCTGTGAAAAATGAGGAAAAGAGAGGAAAAGAAAAAACCCATACTGCAAAAGAGGAAGCCCTACAGGCCACCATAGACCCCCATCCCACCAACAGCTGTGAAAGAGAGCCCTTAAGTCCACGGCACACCCCATCCCACTGGTGGCAAAAAACTAAAGGAGGCAGCAAGGCCGCCAGTGCACCCATCACGCTGGTAGCAAAAGACTAAAGGAGACCACGGGCCACTGGTGCATCCAAACTCGCCAGCAGCCTGAGTCAGGCGTAGACTGCATTTGAGAGAGGAAGAGTGTGTGTAAGCGTGTGTGTACGCGAGAGAGGAAGAGTGTGTGAGTGAGCATGTGCATATGAGAGGGAAAGTGTGTGAGCATGTGTGTGTTTGAGAGTGGGAATGTGTGAGAGGGTGTCCGAAAATCAAAAGTTCCCAGGTATGGAGAGTGGGTAATTTTTTAATCCTTATTAATTTTAATTGTTGGATGTTAGTTGATATACAGTATCTGATGTTTCATTGGTGTTTGGAAATCTGTGTGTCCGTTTTGAAATATTATTTCTATCGGTATAGTTTTACAATTATTGATATTTATATTTCTTGATTGAATTGTTTGATGTTTTATGAAGAATGGCAAGGTTTCTCTTTTTTCCATTGTTGCACTGCATACAGAGTCTGGCTGCTTATGGTTTCCAGTTCAGTTTTTGTTTACATGTTTGTATTTTTTAATTTATGGTCTCTTTATTCTGTATTTGGTAGGAATGTCTGTGTTTTATGTGTGTGATTTAGGTTAGATATTCTGCTAGCATGTAGTTTTTGTACGGAGATCTATAGCAGCCTGACTTGCTCTGTTTTCCTAATAGGAGATGTATTGGTGTACTATTTGCAGTGCTGCCTTTTCATAAGTAATGTACTTACTGTTGGAATCTAGCAATTAGGATATAATGGTATGGCAGGTTTCCTTTCAGTTTTGAGAACTTTTTTTTTTTTTTTTTTTTTTTTTTTTTTTACAGGATTTTGAATTATACAATGTTCCTAGTAGAGGAGAAAGTTTGTGTTGCTATTAGTGAAGTGACATCAGAATTTAAATTTTTTTTTTTTATGGTGAGTGCTAAGATGAAATATCCTTGTTCTGCTCTGCACCCTTTCTTGAGGGAGTTCTGTCAACACAAAGGTATTGTAGAAAGCACAGTTGATTATCTGTAAAAGGTGTTCTCCTAGGACAGAAGGATGTCAATCCTCACAGATGGGTGACATCATCAGATGGAGCCCGGCACGGAAACCTTTGTCAAAGTTTCTAGAAGCTTTGATTGGCACACTGAGCATGCCCCACATGTCACTATCTGCGCATCCACGTGAGGTCCCCCTTCAGTCTCATAACATAGCAAAATATGAGCGAAAGAATAAAATAACAAAATGCAGGAGAAAAAAAACAACTCTGTGGGGGTGACGGGCAGGTTTCCTGAGGACTAATATCCTGCTGTCCTAGGAGAACACCTGTTACAGGTAAGCAACTGCGCTTTCTCCTAGAACAAGCAGGATAGTAGTCCTCACAGACGGGAGAATACCAAGCTCCAAGCTGTTCCCGGTGACAATAAAGACCAACAAATACCAAACAAGTTGCCAACAAGCACAAAAACTGAGGTACTGTTGGAAGGTTGGGAGACAGCCTGGTCTCAAGTAGAGGGCCTTAGGTAGGAAGAGTTGGATTTGTCTGGAAGAGGTTGTACAGGACAGATTGCCGAATTTCCCATCTTGTCGACCATTCTTATCCAAGCAATAATGGGCAGTAAACATGTGCAGGGAGCTCCACGGCACAGCCCTGCAGATCTCGGCACCCAGAAGTGGGCCACCGATGCCGCCATAGCTCTTACAGAGTGAGCTTTAACTCGAGATTCTAGCTGAAGCTCCAATTGTACATAGCAGAATGAGATGCAATATGCAAGCAGTTGGATAAGGTCTGTTTACCCACTGCGACCCCCAGTCTGTTCTTATTGAAGGAGATGAATAGCTGGGTAGACTGTCTATGGCCTACTGAGCATTCTAAGAAGAAGGCCAGAGCTCTCTTGCAATCCAGCGTATGCAAAGCCCATTCCCCCTGATGGGAATGGGGTCTCGGAAAATCAGTTACTACCTTAGGCAGGAACTTGGGATGCATACAGAGGACCACACGATCATGAAAAAGTGTAGGGTAGGTACGTCACCAAGGCCTGAAGCTTGCTTACTCTCTGAGCCAAAGTAACTGCTACCAGGAATAGGACCTTCCAGGTGAGGAATTTCAGCTCACAGGTGCACATAGGCTCAAAAGGAGGAAGCATGAGCTGTGCCAGCACAACGCTGAGATTCCAAGAAAAAAAAAAGGGGGCCACAGAGGCGGCTTTAGCTGCAGAGGCCCTGCATGAAGCGACTTACATTAGGCTGAACCAAGATGGGTGTGCCGGAAACACCCAATAGCAAGCACTAAACGCGTTCAGATGGACTCTGATGGAGGAGGTTTTAAGTCTAGCCTCAGAAAGGTGTCACAAGTAGTACAAGAACCTGGGAAGTGGGTAAATAATTGTATCTAATCCATGCCCCGCACACCACACCAAGAATCTCTTTCACTTCAGCTTGTAAGACTTCCTAGTGGAAAGCTCCTGGAAGCTACCAGTACCTTGGTGACCCTGTCAGAGAGCCAATGGTTCAACATCCAATCCATCAAAGCTAATGCCCGGAGGTTCAGATGGCACAGGGTGCCCTAATTCTGGTGTTATCAGATCAGGTGCAGCCCCCAGGCAGATAGGATCCCTGATCGACAGGTTCTGAAGGAGAGGGAACCAGATCTGCCTGGGCCAATGAGGTGCTACGAGGATCATGGTCCCCTGGTCCTGCTGGAGCTTCAGGATAGTTTTCATAAGAAGCAGAAAGGAGGCTCGTGCCCCAATGAAGGGTGAAGGCATTGGCAGGTGGATGGCCGTCCTGAATAGGAAGCAAAAATTGCTCAACTTGCAGTCAAACAGGGAGGTGAACAGGTCCACATCCAGAGTTCCCCACAGTCGTAAGATCCGGGCTGCCATTTTCAGATCCAGCAACCACTCATGCGGGTGAAAAGAGTGGCTTAGGCGGTCCACCAGCACATTCAGCGTCCCAGGCGGGTTCATTGCCCATAGGGACATCCCACGCAACAGAGCTGAGGACCAAATTTGCACAGCCTCTTGGCAAAGGAGGAGCTTGTTGATGTTCCACGTCGCAACCTGATTTTCTGTTTGGAACAGGACTGCTTTGTAGGACAAGCGGTCGTGGAACACCCAAAGTGTGTAACGCATTGCCCAACATTTATCTGACACAGAGTTTCTTGAGCGGTCCATGGACCCTGCATGTGGAAGTTATCCACATGGCCCCCCAGCCCTGGGGAGAGGCATCGGTGGTAAGTACTATTTGAGGCGGAGCAGCCTGGAAGGGAACTCCCCGCTCCAGAATCGAGAGATCCTCCAACCAGGATAGAGAGGCCCTCAGAGGTTGCGTGACGGAGACACAGACCTCAAAGTCCTGGGATGCCTGCTGCCATTGAGATCACAACGTCCATTGTGCTCTGCACATGCGGAGATGAGCTAATGGGGTAATATGAACAGAGGCTGCCATGTGCCCCAGCAAGCAAAGCAGTAGATGAGCACTCATGCACTAACTTGCTTCCCTCCTCATCCAACCTAAGAATAATTATTTGACCTGACTTGTTTATCTCTATATATGCTTATTCTGCTATTATGTTTCAATACTGTTAAGAAAAATGCTCACTTTGTAAACAGTTATGATGGCTCTACCGAATAACGGTATATAAAACTCATCAAATAAATAAATAAATAAATAAATAACGGTTGCGCACCAAGTCTGCCAGTGAGGATAGGGCACGAGACCGATTGCGGGGCAAGAACGCTTTTTCCTGAGTCATGTTCAGTCTGGCTCCTATGAAGTCCAGCTGGGGAGACGGGCAGAGGTGGGACTTCGGGTAGTTGATAACAAATCCCAGAGACTGCAGCGCCCACATGGTCAGCGTCAAAGAGTCCAGCGATCCTGCTTGGGAGTCGCTTTTGATCAGCCAGTCGTCTGGGTAAGGGAAGATGTGCACTGCCTGCCATCTGAGATGCACTGCTACCACTTGTCAGGCATTTGGTGAAGATGCGAGGGGTTGAGGTCAAGCCAAATGGCAAAACTCTGTATTGATAGTGAGCCTTCCCCACCACAAAGCACAGATACTTTTTGTCTCTGGGAAAGATGGCAATGAGGGCGTAGGCATCCTTGAGGTTGAGGGAGCAGAGTCAATCCCCCTTTTTGAGCAGGGGCATCAGAGTACCCAGAGAAACCATTTTGAACTTTTCCCTTCAGAGGAATTTGTTCACCACCCTGAGATCAGGAATGGGGTGCAAGCACCCAGTTCTCTTGGGTATCAGGAAATATCTCAAATAGAACCTTCAACCCTGGTGTTGACAGGGGATGGGTTCTACTGCTCCTGCTTGAAGGAGGGTGGAGAGCTCTGCGAGAAGTATGCCTTGTTGGGCAGATGAACCCCACGATGGATATCGGGAGAGTCCTCCGGGATTGCTCTGAAGTTTAGTCAATACCCCTGATGAACAATAGTGAGGACCCATTGGTCCAAGGTGATGATCGGCCAACGATGGGCAAAGCATAGAAGTCTGCCCCCCACTAGGGGATCGGGAGGCAGGGGTACGACGATGCTCCCTCGCCTCAAAATCCTGTAGCCGGGGCATGTGGGGGTCTGGCTGGGGCCTAGGAGTTCTCTGTTGGCAGGAGCGGCCCCTGGAAGCAATACGGGGCGTGCGAGACCAGGAGGCAGGGGGATATTTCTGCTGCCTATGGAAAGACCTCCAAGAACTGGATCGTGGAGGTTTCTGTGTGGGGGACAGTGGATCCAAAGCACTGGTGGATAGCTGTTGAAGGGTTTCATGGTGATCCTTCAACTGGGCTACCGCATCTCTGACCTTGTCCCCAAAAAGATACTCTCCTGTACTTGGGGGTGGGGAAATCAGCCACTTCTCCTGGACCTCTAGCCTTAAATCGGAAGCACTGAGACAAGCCATCCTACAGGCATCGATGCCCATGGTGGCCACTCTGGCAGCGGTCTCGAAGACATTGTAGGTGGATCTCACCTCGTATTTTCCTGCTTCGAAACCTTGTTGCGTGACAGTGGACAGCGACTCTTGCTGCTGCTGTGGGAGACGTTCCATAAGTTCTTGGACCTGCTTCCATAGGTTCTGATTGTACTGAGTTATGTACAATTGGTAAGAGGCTATCCTGGCGATGAGCATGGCACCCTGAAAAACCTTCCTACCACCCAAGGCAACAAGCTCCCGAAGGGGCCGAGGCATGGGTGCGGGAGCGTTTGGCCCGTTTGAGAGCGGACTCCACTACCACAGACTGGTAGGGGAGGTGATGCCTCTCAAAGCCCAAGGCCTGTTGCACCAAATAGGTGGCATCTACCTTCCTTTTTACTGGGGCGATGGATATCGGGTGTTCTCACATCCGAAGGAGGAGGTCCTTAAAAATATTGTGGATGAGAGCAGCCCCTATCTCCTTCGGGACATCGCCAAATTGGAGGTCATCTAACATCTTATGCTGCGCATCCTCCTTCATGAGAAGCTGAAAGGGGATGGTCTCAGCCATGGTCCATACAAATCCTGTGAAGGAGAGGTCCTCCGAGGGAGACCAATGTCTTTCCTCTGGGTGTGAAGGCTCCGAGAGAGGATCATCGGAAATCTCGAAGGAAGACTCCAAAGAGTCGTCTCTCCACAGATCATAGGAACTCTCTTCCTCGCTGAGGTCCCTGTGGGGCCTATGCGGGTGAAGTCTGTGCAAATCCCCAGACTTAGGCACTGAGGGCCTCAAGGGAACAGAGGGCACCGATGGGGCCAAAGGCCCCAGTGGAAGATAGGGTACCGGGAGTCTCGGAAGGCTGGACGGCCTGGGCAAGGGCTCAGGAAATGAAGGCCTTGGGACCACTGCACTGGACTGCGGTGGCAGTCAGTGCGCGTCTTCCTCCTTGGAGAACCCAATGATAGGAATCACTCCCGAGGAGGGTATTGGTGGCTGCTGAGGAACAGAGGGTCCCTCAAGCACTGGTTGCGTCAGGAGTGCTCCAAGCAGGACATCCAGACACTCAAGCACGAGCGCCAAGATGAATGGCAAGGGCCCCAGCTCCGGTATGGGGGCTGGTGGTGGGGGCGGTTCAAAGCTCCGAAGGGTTCGTAGCAGTGCACACTGCACCTTACGGTCCAACTCCTCCTGGAAGCCCTGTGAGGACAGGACTAATGGAGGGGGACGAGGCATCACCAGCACTTCCTCGGAGCTCCGAGGCGGCACAGTGCCTGGCACCATTATCTGTGGGAACACCTGGAACTCCCGGGCCTATCAGAGGGTGGGGCCTCCTCGCCACGGGGGTTGCTTCGGTGGCGGCCCAGCAGCCGCTGGTGCTATACCAGGTAGGGTCCATGCGTCGATGGCGACCAGTGTCTATGTTTCCGGTATCTCCCACAATGCTCGGCCCAGTCTTTCTCTGGTGCTGAGGAAGTTGAGGATCCCAATGCCCTTGAAAGTAGAGAGACCATGGAAGAACGGTCACAGTCTCCACAGTCTTTAGACCAGGGATGGCAAGATTTCCCTTGGGTAAATCCATGCTGGCTGTGGCCCAAACCATGTCTATTTAAATGTTTGTGATTTTATTCTTTATAACAGTTTCCATGATTTTCCCCAGCACTGAAGTCAGGCTCACCAGTCTATAGTTTCCCGGATCACCCCTGGAGCCCTTTTTAAATAAATATAAGGGTTACACTAGCCCTCTTCCAATCTTCAGATACAAAGGATGATTTAATGATAGGTTACAAAGTAAATGAAATAGGTCTGAAATTTCATTTTTTAGTTCTTTCAGAAAAAAACCAAAATGTATTGATAGCAGAATCTCAAACTGTTGAGGGACATAAAACTGGGTTTAGTCTTGGATGCCTACTACCACTGGAATGCAGTATTGTCACCAAGATGATATCTTCAGGCTTAGGGGCAAAAGAGCTGCAAAACAAATAAATACCCTGATGAAACACTCATGAAACGAAGAAATATACCGGGTATTTTGCGTATCAGTTCTTATTTCAAAGAAGCTCTTCACTGAAAACATTTTTTAGTTTTAAAATGGACTAGACTGTTTAAAGTGATCTATGCAGGCCTTAGACAATGTTATGCAATACAGGAGAACTTCATCTGAGATTATTAAGCACACTATTTCTACTAGGGATGTGCATTTGTTTCATACGTTTCCTATACAAGCATGTAATATGAAACGTATGAAACATATGAAACAAATGCACATCTAATTGACATGTAATGGGCAACGTATGAAATGAATTAAACGAATGAAAGGAATGCACATCCCTAATTTCTACCCTCTATATCTTGGTGAAAGTGGATTGAAGTGTGTAAGAAACAGGATACAAGTCAAGATTTCATGGTGACCTTAACATGAAGGAATGGTAGAAAGCATAAGAAAACAGGTATAAAATAAACTCCAAATATGGGAAAGAATGAGAGAGATTAAATATTTTGAGAGAAAAGGATATAAAAACACATGGAAAAAAAATATTTGGATAGCTAAAAGTTAGTTTATATCACTATTCCAATACAAATGTTTGCAATTGTATAAAACTGAATTATGCTCTCACAGGAGTTTTTCTGCTCTTTCTTCTGTGGGAAGAGTTTCATTTTCCCTTTCACTTTTGGAAAATATACATCTCTGATATCTTTGCTTTTTGCACAGTACAGGAGGAAATGGCATTTATTTTTTTTATCTGGTGTTGCACTGCAGGCAGATTTTTTGTCTAAATATTTCTATTTCTAATTTGTGGTCATTTTTTTCTATATTTGGTGAGGATCTATCTGTGTTTTGCATTTGCAACTGAGATTAGGCAGGTTTCTGTGCACGATCTGTAGCAGTCCAGTTTGTTTTGTTTTCCAATCTGCACCTCCCAACAGGAAGGTGTACTATGGTCTAGGGCAGTGATTCTCAACCTTTTTTCTATTGGGACACACCTGGCAGATAATGCTTATAGGCACGACACACTGAACACTCGACCATCATAGGGCTAGATGTAAACATATACTCTGCATCCACAGGAACTCACCCTCCTCCCTAAACAAAGGATGCAGAGCAGAACTAGGATATTTCAAATGCAACTCACTATATAAAAAAGATAGTTATTCTGGTGCTGTCTCAGTAACAGAAACACAAACTCCCTTACTACCAGGCACACTGTAAATTACAAAAACTGAAAAGACATTTTCAGCATATGTGTAACAAACCTTTCATACCATTGCAACACTAATTCCAAGAAATCAAACAGCAATAGCCCTTCCTATGAAAAGGCAGCTGTGCACCACCAATGCAGGTCCTATTAAGAATAAGAAAACACAACAAAGAAGATTGAATCAAATCTCAACCTACTAGTAAAATACCTCACCCTCAGTCACACATACAGATCTGACCTTCACTAGATACAGAATAAAAGACCACAAATTACAAAGGTGGAGACAAAAATGGAATGGAAACTTCAAAAAGCCTTTCTCCATGCAGTGCAAAACTGGAGAGCTAGAAACAGAAATACATTTCTTCCTACACTGAGCAAAGTACAAAGATAGAAGAAATGCGCATTCCCAAAACAGACATATTATGGCTCTTGCACCCCCATCACTCCCCTTCCATGTCTCCATCCTCCTCACTTTTCCCAATTACTCCCTTTCAATCATCCTCTCACACTCATATCCCTGCCCAGCATTCCTGACCCCCCACATCCTCTTCCCTGTGCTCCCTCTCTCCCCTGGCTTGACTCTCCCACCCTTCATCCCATCTCCCTGTCTGCCAGCTACTCTGACTGCTTGTTTCCCCTGTTCAGCAGTCCCCATATTCCCTCTCCATTTCACATTCATTTTCCCAGCATTCCCAACATCCCATCAGGCGCAGAATAGCAGGAGCTGGCAATGTTTCGCTCTGATCTGGGTGAAGGAGGAAGCAGCCTCCCACTGGGCCAGAAAGAACGGAAGGAAGTGAGAGCAGCCTCCCATCAGACCCAATGTAAGAATAATGTCAACCAACTCCCACCCAGGCTGATAAAGGAGGCAGCCATCTGCTGGCCCTGTGACACACCTCCCAGGCCCTCCCGACACACCTGTTGCGAATCACTGGTCTAGGGCAGTGGTTCTCAACCTTTCATGACTACTATACCCCTCTTCAAGATTGTTAAATATCTTGTGTACCCCCAGAGTCAAGAAAATTAAAATTCACAGTAAATACTATAACCCCTATTCAAAAAGATGCAACTTTTTGTTCCACATATAAAGATCTCTGATTTAATTTTGTCATTGTTCTGTATTAAATAAAAGAAAAATGCAAGAATCTCTCAGCTCGTGGTGTTGTATGCTGTGTATAGAGTGAGGGCACTCTTTTTTTCACTTGGCCATAGGTGCCAAATGGCCTGGCTACGGCTCTGTGAGCAGGGACTTGGATTCAGCCTGAGCTGGGCATGCTGCAGAGGAAGCACTGACATCCCCTGAGAGGAGGGATTCCTGGTCATTGCACAACACTGACACTTACTGTCTGGACTTAGGGCCCATGGGATATAAAATAAGGGGACATTTCCAGATAGTTGCAAAAGAAGGCTCTTGGCATTGTACCCCAGCCTCAGGTCTGATTGAGCTGGACGCCCAGGAGGAGGAGGAAATTACTGAACCAGAATAAAAGACCAATAAGTTATTTATTTATTTATTTATTTAACATTTTTCTATACCGACATTCGCACGAGACATCACATCGGTTTCCAGACAACAGCAAAATCAGCCAACAGGGCTTTACATTGTAACTGATATTTTAACTGGGGGGGAGGAGGGGGAAGGGGCAGGGCAGTAACTTGGAGCTAATGAGTATGCTGGGAACAGGGGAGGGGAGTACAGGGTTAATTTACAAAAAGCAGGAGTAATGTACATGCTATATACAATCTATTATGTACGTTCTATATACAAGACGAGGGAGTGGGGGGAGGGTAGGTTAAGGAGGGAAGAGGAAGGATGGGGGTGGGGGGGAGGAAGGAGTCAGGGTGTAGGGTAGAGTGGATTAGGAGGGGGGTGTGGGGGGTGGGGGAAAGGAACTGGGATGGCAGATTAAGAGTAGGCGTGCGTGAAAAGCCATGTTTTAAGTTTCTGTCTAAATTTCTTTGGACAGATTTCAAGGCGTAGACTGGTGGGAATAGAGTTCCATAGCTTGGGACCAGCTAAGGAGATGGAGCGTTGTTTGGTGGAAGCGAGGTGGGATAGTTTGGGTGTAGGAGTAGGTATTGTTGCAAGGTATGGTGATCTGGTTGGCCTTGATGTCGTACGAAGGTGTAGGGTGTCAGAGAACCATTGCATGTTTGGGTTGTGGATGGCTTTGTGTATGAGAGTTAGGGTCTTGAAGATGATTCTTGAAGATATGGGGAGCCAATGTAGTTGTTTCAGAATGGGCGTGATGTGATCGTTTCTGCGTGTGCCTGTTAGAATGCGCGCGGCTGCGTTTAGAAGAAGTTGTAAGGGGGTTGTGGTATTTTTGGGAAGGCCTAGTAGTATGGCGTTTGCGTAATCTATTTTGGATAGGATGAGAGCCTGAAGCACAGTTCTGAAGTCGCTAGGATGCAGGAGTGGTTTTAGTTTTTTGAGTGTGTGTAGTTTGAAGTAGCATTCTTTAAGGGTAGTGTTGATGAATTTTTGCAGGTTGAATTGGGAGTCAAGAATTACACCAAGGTCTCTTACGTGTTGAACGAAGTCTGGGAGGGGGTGCAGAGATCTGATATTGGTGGGAGAGGGATTGAGTTGTTGGGGGGCGATGATCATTAGTTCAGTTTTATTAGTGTTTAGTGCTAGGTTGAGTTGAGTGAGAAGGCTGTTGATGGAGGAGAGGGCACTTCCCCATTTTAGAAGGGCATTGGGTAGAGAGTCTGTGATGGGAATGAGGACTTGTACATCGTCGGCGTAAACAAAATGTGGGAGACCAAGTTTCAGAAGGAGGTGGCAGAGGGGTAGGAGGTATATGTTAAATAGGGTTGAAGATAGGGAGGAGCCTTGGGGAACTCCGCACGTGATATTGATGGGTTTGGATTCATGCTTTCCGATTTTGACTTTGAAGTGTCTGTCATTGATGAAGGATTTGAACCATAGGAGGGGGATTCCTGAGATTCCAATTTCGGTCAGCCTGTCGATTAGTATGGAGTGATTGATGGTATCGAAGGCTGCTGATATGTCTAGTAGGGCTAAGATGTATGTGTGACCCATGTCTAGTCCTCTGATGATGTAGTCTGAGAGTGACGTCAGGAGGGTTTCTGTACTAAATTGTTTGCGAAAGCCGTGCTGTGAAGGTAGGAGGATTTGATGCTGGTCTAAATAATTGGATAATTGTGTGTTAACAGTTCTTTCTAGGACCTTCGCAATAAACGGGAGATTGGAGATGGGGCGAAAGTTAGTTGGGTCTGTAGGATCTAGTTTAGGCTTTTTTAGAATGGGTTTTACAATGGCTAGTTTTAGTTGGTTGGGAACGTTGCCGGAGGCCAGGGATGTGTTAATGAGGTCAGATAGGGGTTGTGCGATGCAATCTGGTATAGATAGAAGTGCTTTGGTGGGTATTGAGTCTGAGGGGTGGGAGGAGGGTTTCATTTTACTTAGTATAGATCTGATTTCAGAAGTGGATGTGGTTTCGAAGGCATCCATTTGATGATTGGGGGCTTTAAGAGAGGTTTTGGTGGGTGAGGGAGAGGTGGTGAAGCGTGAGGTGATGTTAGCTATTTTGTTATGGAAAAATTTTGCGAGCTCGTTGCATTTGTTGTCGTTTTCTTCGTCCAGAGTGGAGTTGGGTGCCGTTTTTGTTAAGCTTGTGACGAAGGAGAATAGGGCTTTAGGATTGAACTGATAATTGTGTATTCTGGTAGCGTAGAAGTCTCGTTTAGTATTGAGCGTGTTTGATCTGTATGTGTGTAGCATGGATTTATATTTGTTGAGATTGGAGGTGGTTGGGTCTTTGCGCCATGTTTTTTCTAGGCTTCTCAATTTGTGCTTTAGTAGCTTTAATTCGGGAGTGTACCAGGGTTGTCTAGATTTAGCATCGGCGGGGATTTCTTTTGTTATTATGGGGCATAGCTTGTTGGCTGTGTCGCTAGTGATGTGGCTCCATGATGTGACTGCGGTTTCAGAGTCCTTGAGGTCTAATTTTTTGAAGTTATCTGTAAGCGTGTCTATGAGTTCTTCTCTGGGACATGCTTTTCTAAATTGTATGGTAGTTTTGTTGTTGGGGCGTTGTGGGAGGTTTTTTAAGGAGCAGGTTGCTTTGATGAGATAGTGGTCAGACCAGGGTACTGGCGTGTACGTTGGAGGGTTAGGAAGGAGGAGGGAGTTCGTGAAAATGAGGTCTAGTGAATGTCCAGCTTTGTGTGTGGGTTTGGAGATGATTTGATGTAGGTCCATTGCTAGGAGGGAGGTTAATAGGGATTCGCAACTGTGTGAGAGTGGATGGGAATCAATGTGGAGGTTAAAGTCTCCGAGTACTATGGCAGGTATATCATTGGTTATGTTTGATGCTATGCATTCAATGATGGGTGATACGTCAGAGTCTAAGATGCCAGGAGGAGTATATATAAGGCATATTTGTAGGTGGGGTGATTTAAAGAGGCCGACTTCATATTTGGGTGGAAGGTTAACTAGCAGCCGCACCAATTCATTCAAGCTTTTTGATAATCCAATATTCCTTATTGCTATAGCACTAGTAGACATAGAAGATCATTTTAGGAATTAAACATTGTCAAATTAACAGCAAATAAGACTCAGCCTGTTTGCAGGGATTGGGAGGGGGCCTAGGAGCCCATGCAGGCCCCATCCCCTTGTTATTGGCAGGGGCAGGGCAAGTAGAGGAATCCAGGGAGGCTCTAGGAACTGAAGAAGTGGCTGAGGAGAGACCCAGGGAAGCCCAGTTTGCTTTTTATTTATTTCAGTTCAGCAAATGAATCAAACCAAAATATTAAATAAACCGAAAAATAAATAGAAAATACCCGAAATGAAAAAACAAACCAAAACTAAAATGTGTGTGCACATCCCCTACTGTCCATCTGTCTGAAGGCAAACTAATATTCCACAGAACTGGAAAATCACCAAATTTGACTCCCTGGAAGAAAATGGGAATCTCTATGATAAGTTCAAAGACCAGAAACACTTGGTCACTATTTTTGGAGAATAAACCCTGCTAAAAAAAAAATCCCCATTGCCTCACTATGGAAGACAGTTGCAGACTGGGGAAGGATGGCATTTTTCAATCCACCGTCCCCCTCACTTTCCAACTAACTCCCTCCTACACACACATTCTCAACCTATTCCCTGACACACCTGTACACACACACACACACACACACACTGAGGTAAGCATACAGATACACATCTGAGATCTGTCACTGTTCTTGTGCTAGCATGCCTGTGTGCATGTCCCTATGTATACAGCCCACTTTTCTTGTTTGCTTTTTGAAGTCTGAATACATCCCAAAGTATTTTTTTGTAACCGAGCAAACTAGGATGCTGTTTCACTTTTGCTCTGGAGGTGCAACATTTAAGTACCTTCCAGAGCACCACAATCTTACCCAAAGCCACACAGTGCAAGCATGCATCCATAAATACTTTCAAAGCTCATCTCCCCTCTCCCCCACCATTTTACCCCCATGGTTGAAACCGAAGTACAGCACGTATTAAATGCCTAACGATATGTATTGTTAAGCACTGAATAAATGCCCCCTTCTACAAATCTACATTGGGAAGCAGTTCCGAAACCATGCCTTTGCATGCTTTCCTCACTTGTTAATATTTACTTAGAGAAAGCAAAGGAAAAGCAAGTAATTAACAACATTGTTAATATGACTCTTCCATGTAATTACAAAATGTGTTACTTGGTTCTACCTGAAGATAATATTTTCTTAGGATCCTTAGGACTAAGCTTAGGATCATATTTTATGGAATGTGAAATGATAAACACAACTACTGATATTAAAAATCAAGAGCCTTCAGTGAGATTGGAGAGAGCAAGATAGTATAGTGGCAGACAAGAATAGATAAATAAGAAGAAGCAAGGCTGAGGATACATTTAGAAGTGTAGACAAATTGCCAGTCCACTTACTCAGGGATAGTGGTATGCACTTTAATACAGCAGACTTGGGTTTCACTCAAGTCCAGCTTTCCACTCCTTGGCTTGACCAAAGCACAGTATGCTGCAGAGATAGTGTTCATAGTCCTCAGGGTAAGGAGTCCCCACCCTCAAAAAATAGCACCACATAGTTGCCAGATCCAGAATGCAGGTATAGCAAGTTTGCTTATCATAAGTTGTTTTCCATTAATAGAAGGATGACTTAGCCATGTTCTATGGGTGACATCATCAGGCAGCAATGAACGGAACGGTTTCTCCAAGCTAATAGAGCTTTGAGTTCTACTGAGCATGTGTGGGAGTTCCCACATGGGCATTGTCTTGTGAGTCTCCTCAGTCCATACCAGAGCTAATCCAGCTATCTACTCTCCAGAGAGGTGGGTGGGTATTCCATGGCTAATTCAACCTATTTATGGAAAACCATTTATGGTAAGCAAACTTGTTTTTTCCATTGATAAGCAGGCTGAATTAGCCATTACATGTGGGGAGTCGCAAGCTGAGGGTTCCAGCGAAGTGACTACTTAGTAAGGAATCCGGCTCTCATCATGGAGAGTGGACTAGAGCAGACTTTGCAAAACTGTTTGTCCAAATGTAGTGTCAATTCTTTGATATGTTATCAAGATGTAAAGGTATAAACAGCAGACCAAGTTGCAATTTGTAGATATCTTCAATAGGTACTTATCTTCCACTCTTTGGCACTCTCAAAAATGTGCAACAGAAGTAGCCATGGCTCTCAATTGATAAGCCTTCTCTGAGCTTGTGATCTGCAGTCCTTCTAAGGTGTAGCAGCAATGAATGCACTCAGTCAGACAACGTACATTTGGCAACTGCTATTCAAATCCTATGAGACAAATAGTTGGGAGGTTTTCCTATGTGGCTGAGTTCATTTCTTGTCATATGCTAAGGTCCTTTTCCTATCCTAAAGTATGCAGGACTTTTTTACTCTCATGTGTATGGGACCTAGGAAAGGGGGCAGAACAATGTATTAATTGATATGAAAAGCCAAGGCAACCTTTGGGAGAAATTTCAAGGAGGAGTATGAAGAAGTACCCTGTTATGGAATAATTGCATGTATGGAGGCTAGTAAAACGAGAGCTTGAAGTTCACAGACTTTTCTAGCCGAAGTCACTCCAACAAGGAACACCACTTTCCATATCAAGTAATTTAGAGAAACTATCTCCAATGGTCCAAAAGAAGGGCTTCATTAGTTGGAAAAGGACTATATTCAGGACCCATGGAACAGGTGGCATTTGTACCGGGAGTTTATCATGCCACCGGCCTTTCATGAAGCAAGATATCAAAGGATGAGTAGAGATAAGTTTGGTATTGACTTGAGAATGGTAAGCCACTATAATGCTGAGGTGAAACCTTACAGACAAGGTAGCGAGACCTGAATCGGAGATGGAGCAGGTATTTCAGGAGTTGCTTAGGCTCACAGGAAAATGGGTCCAAAGCATATGGCTGACACCTTTTGGAGTACCTGTGCCATTTGAAAGCATGATTCCTTCTAGTGGAATGTTTCCTAGAGGAGACAAGTATGCCCACAATTTATGTAATTAAGTGAAGATCCTCAATCAAATGAGCACTCAATGTCCAAGCTGTGATGTTCAGGCCTGAAAGGTTGGGATGATACAATGTCCCGTCTTCCTGCGTCAATAGTCTAGGGTCTGTTCCGAGAAGTACGAGAGGACTGCTGGAAAATTGTAACAGATATGCATACCAGATCTGCCTGGGCCACACTGGACTATAAGAATTAGACTAGCATGGTTCTGAAGAACTTTCTGCACTGTCCTGGCAATAAGTGGTAACAGTGAAAAGTGTCTTGAGCCAACCTGTGATTGCTTGGTAGAAATGAGCAAAATTTACTTAGTTTTGTGATATGCTATAAATGAACAAGTCCATTGATGGTATTTATTTGCTTTTATATACCAAAGTTCCTAGGAAACATCACATCAGTTTACAATGTAATAAAATATAAAACACAATTAAAAGGTATACAATAAGTTACATGGTTAGTCAAGAGAAACATTAAGCTAACATATACAATACATTTTTCTATTTTAAAAAACATCTTAAAGAAAATACTAAAATTGATAAAATAAAACTATAAAAAGACATCAGATGTACCTAATGGGCTCTATTATCTATGGATAATATGGAATCAAGTATGGCTAAGGGTAGTATAAAAATAGCCATTGTTAGATTAAGCATAGACTTGCTGGAACAGCCAAGTCTTTATTTTCTTCTTGAAGATTTGGGGGTTTGCTTCTAGTCTTAGGTCTTGTGGTAAAGAATTCCATAAGTTAAGTCCTGCTAGGGCTAGAGCTCGCTCTCTAACAGTGTTCAGGTGTGCTAGTTTGGGAGAAGGTATAAAGTACCATTGCTGGCTGAGCGCATGCTCCTTTGTGGAGTATGAAAATGGAGGGCAGCATTGAGCCATTCAACTTTGTCATTATATAATGTTTTATGAATTAGAGTTAACATTTTGAAGTGTATTCTGTGTGATATTGGCAGCCAATGCAGTTCCTTTAAAATAGGTGCTATATGGTCAGCTTTTCTGGTATTAGTAAGTACTCTAGCAGCAGGGTTCTGCAGTAATTGGAGAGATCTGATGGTGGATGTAGGGAGGCCTAAAAATATGGCATTACAATAATCGATTTTTGGGAAAATGAAAGCTTGAAGTACAGTTCTAAAATCATTTGTGTGGAGCAGTGGTCTTAAATTTGTTTAGGACATGAAGTTTGTAATAACAGTCTAATTAGGGTACTTATAAATTTCTTTAGGTTTAGTTCACTGTCTAAAATTACTCCTAGGTCTATTACTTTGTGCAAAATGGAGTATTTAGTCTGTACTGTTTTTACATCAGAACTAACTTTATTGTTCATAATAAAGGCATAATATGAGGAATTCAGTTTTAGACGGGTTTGAGGATAGGCTCATCTGAGTTAGGAGTTAATTTATTGCAGAGAGATAGACTTCCTATAGTTTTAGGGCAGTTTCAGTTGAGTCGATGATCAGAATTAAGATTTGAACGTCATCGGCGTAAATGAAGTGTGTTAGCCCAAGTCCAGCTAGTAGTTTGCACAATGGCAAAATATATATGTTGAATAGTGTTGAGGAAAGGGAGGATCCTTGGTGAACTCCATGGATGAAATCTGTTTTGATTCAGAACTGCCTTTTTTAACCTTATAGGATTTTTTTTTTTTTTTTTTTTTTTTTTTTTTTTTTTTAAGTACGATTCAAACCAGTGAAGGGTGGCATCAGTTAGGCCAATTTCCATGAGTCTATCTAGTAAAATTTTGTGGTTGATCATATCGAATGCGGTAGATATATCGAGCATCACGAGGAGCTAAGACTGACCATTGTCAAGTCCTCTAAGGACTGTATCCGTGAGGGAGACGAGAAGTGTCTCTTGAACTAAAAAATTTCCAGAAGCCGAACTGTGAGGGATGAAGTATGTATTATATTTCTAAATGTTCCGAAAGTTGTTGATTTACAACTTTTTCCATTAGTTTAGCCAGAAATGGAAGGTTGGAGATTGGCCTAAAATTGGCTGGGTCTGAGGAGTTTAAGTGTGATTTTTTTAGAATGGACTTTATTATGGCACATTTTATATTGTCTGGACAACTACCTTGAGTTAAGGAGACATTGATGAGGATGGCGAGTGGTTTAGCAATTAAATTAGAGACGAGCTTTAAGGATTTGATGGGAATAGTGTCTGAGGGATGGGCAGCAGGATTCATTTTTTTGATAAGAATCTCAATTTCAGTGGATGATATGCTTTCAAAGGTGGACCATGTTAATTCTGGGTTTTTCGGCAGGGTAATTCTACATGTTGTGGTTATGGGAATATTTATTAATTTTAGAATCTTGTCTCTAAAAAATTGTGCAAAATCGTTACGTTTGGTTTCAGTGTTATTGTTGGGTATAGAGTTCAGGGCAGATTTGATTAAGTCTGCTACATACGAGAAAATAATTTTGGGTTAAATTGGTAGTCATGGATTTTTTTTGGAAAACAAATATCATTTAGTTTTAAGGATATTGGTTCTATATTTGCAAGGCATTGCCCTATAGATACCTAATGTGGTCGGGGTTGGGTTGTTTTGCCATTTTCTTTCCGCGTTTCAAAGGGAATGTTTTGTCATTTTAAGGTCAGATGTATACCAGGGAGCTTTATATTTATGCGAGGGCTTTATTTTTTATTTATTTTATTTTTTTTTTACTATGGGGCAGCAAATATTAGGTAGATCATTGGTACTTGTGTTCCACGATGTAATAGTGGAATCGGTTATCTGTCAGATCCAGATTTTGAAGGGCTTTTGGAAGAAGTTCCATTAAATCATCTCCCTGACATGGTAGATCCCCCATAAGCTGAAGAGTTAGTCAGCCACTGACACTGACTGCTGTAGAGATCACTCAGGTGGTTGAAATACTCTGCTGAGTCAATTTGCCACCATGTTAAGAGATGCACAGCAGATAAGTGGCCTGAAAACCATCCTGATTTGTCTCTGCCCAATACCAGGTTTTTGGGCTTCTTGACAGAGGCATCATGACCCTGTACCTCCTTGCTCGTTGACATAAAACATGGTGTCCTGGTTGTCAGCTTGAATCAAGATGATCTTTCCCTGAAGATGATGTGGAAAGGCTGATAAAGCATATCTGACTGCTCTCAACTCTAGAAGGCTGATCTGAAAGCAGCTCTCTTGAAGAATCCAGAGCCTTGTGTCCAAAGCGTTCTGGTATACACCTCCTATCTTTTCGTGGAAGCATCTGTCACAGATACCTTGTCATATACGAATACAGCATGAACAGCTGAAATGTGGCCAATGAAAGGAGGTTGTTAAAAAGGAAATATGGCCATAATGAAAAGCATGCGTCTTATTCCAAAAGTGTGGAAACATAATAAATAATATTAGGAAACCGAGCTCTCCAAGACTATAAGAAAAAATTGCTTAGAAGTAGGCAAATTGACATTTTGATGAATGTAGCTTGTACTGCTGAGCAAAGACAGACAACAGAATTGGTATAGAATTCAGTGAAGTCTAAGGAAGTACACAGACACACATGCTCTGTCATTAGTTCCTCCCAGAGACAGTGGAAAAAGCAAACAATATGCAAACCATACACTGAATTCAAGTGTCCCATTGTTATAATCCTTTGGCAGAAGAAAGCACCAGCTGTGACTGAGTAGCCACTGGTGAGAATATAGACATTTCTCTCTGCAGGCTTCTGAATATGTTAGGTTATCCTAGACCATGTGGCACTTTATTTCAAACAGTACAAAATTTCTTTATGCTTCAAGATTTGCATCCACACCAAAAAAGAAAAAGAAACGATAAAAGCATATATCTAAAGGTACTGACTGTGTTGTTCAACTAGTAAGGGGTTATAAGAATGTACCAACAAAATCTGAAGGCAAAATATAAATCAGAAGGGTCACAGACTAATTGTTACACATGCTTGATCTTCAAAACAGAAAATACGTATACAGTTTTTCATCACTTTGCAATTCATAACAGAAATTACAGGAAGCTTTTCCCAGGCACTGAAATTGTTTGCCTTGTATTTGTTCAAAGCAGCTGCTATTTTGAGAAATGACCTGAAATGCATTGATCATTTGACTTCCTTTAAAGCCAATAAAATGAAGTACAGCTTATTTTACAATTTAATGAGCCATATCTAGCAGGAGCAAGCCTACCACACTGAACACTGCAATTTAATTAACGTTACTTTCCAGTAAGAAAATATTAATCGGCATTTCTGATTAACCCTAGAAGAGTAGAAGGCCTGTGAAAAGATCCCTCATTTTGGCCACTTAAGGGAACTTTCCCGAACAGTCTGGTGTTAGGTAGAGAGGGACAATCACATTATTTAACAGTACATGGCAAGGCAGCTCGAAGTCTGTTAAAACACCAAATCATCCCAAAAAAAGAAATGATATTCTGGAACCATAATCAAATCAGATTACACACACACTTCCCAATAGCAGGTCTTTCATAACATAGGGTTAATCACAAGCAAAACTATTTTAGCAAAACCCTCTTCCTTTTGTTTACAATGAAGATGGAATGTAAAAGCCGGCCAAGGAAAAACAAAATAATGGTGTTAGAATGTGAAACTCTAAAAAGAAGGCACTGGGCCACGTCCGCTTAAGATCACATCACTTGAGAGGAATGTAAACCACCATACACATTTTCAGTAAATATTGAAAACTAGCCTTACTTGGGGAATTTTAGTTTCAAATACAATAAAAATTTCAAGCAAGTTTAGTTTTAACATATTTTGTAAGTTTCAGGCATCCATCATGTTCTAGTTGAGAAAAATTAATCTTCCCATACAGTGTTTGACACTTGGAAGCCTCCGTTTGAGTTCCTACATCCTATTCACATTAGTTATGCATGTCTGTCTATGTAACGCATGCTTTAGGCTGGGTGATTGTTTTGTAAAGGTTTCATGGGAAAATCTGTGATACAATCAGAGTTAGTAGAAAGCAATTAGGCACTCAACACCGCAGCATTTTACTTCTAATACTTAGTATCATAACACCTACATACTAGCATAAGAACAGCTGCTGTACATATAAAAATGATATACAGGTCTCCAAAACCCCACTTTAATGAAGGTAAATTTGACTATATTTGAGGTATGGAGTATGAGAAGCTGGACTTTCATACGACCTGATAAGCTAAGCATTTTTCCCCATAAGCTATAGATATACCGGACTACAATTTATTCGGGAAGGAGCAGGTAGGAAGGAAGGGAGGAGGCAAAGCACTATACAGTATATAAATAAAGCAACAGAACTGCAGGGCTTACAAGGTAAGAAGATGGTACTATGGGGTAATCTGGAAAGTGGGAAAGAACATATGTTTATATTGATGTAATATATAGACTTCCATCACAGACAGAAGAAATGGATAGAAATTTAATGCACAATATTCACTATTATATGCATTGCTATGAAAGGAGAGGCGTTATTGCTAGGTGATCCAATCTGCCAAATGTTGATAGGGACATTCCGACTGTGATGTCTTCTAGAAGCAGGGAGATCCTGGATTCTCTGCAGGGACAACTGTTCTATCAATTAGTAACAGAACCCACACAGGAGAAGGCAATATTGTACCTGGTACTTACCAACGGGGAAAATCTCTCTGATGTTGTAGTGGGCAATCATCTGGCATCCAGTGATAACAAGATGAAGTGATTCAGTATTAGAGTGCAGAAGATGAAGGTCCTAGACTTCAAGAAAGTTAACTTTATTAAAATGTGGTAGTACTTCAAAAGAGTCATTAACTGGATTCGAAAATCTAGGGAAAGCGGAATAACAGTGGGCAAAACTAAAAGGAGATATTAAAAGGGCAAAACACTTTTTGTTAGGAAGAAAAAGATAAGAGGAAAAAAGGCCGCTATGGTTTTCTAAAGAAGTAGCTGAAAAGGTAAAGGAGAAAAGGTTAGCGTTCATAAACTACAAGATATGACAGAATGAGGAAGACAGGCGACAATATCTGGAAATAAGAGAAGCTGGGAATGTGGTCAGGAAAGAAAAAATACCAAATACAGTAAAACAAGAGGGGGAACAAGATTTTTTTTTTTTTTTTTTTTTAAGATATCTTAATGATAGAAGGAAATGCAAAAGTAGCATTGTGAAACTCAGATTTGAAGGGGAGGAATATGTAGAAGCTGATGAGGAAAAAGAAAAACTGCTTAACAAATGTCTGGTGCTCATTGTGGAAGGGCCAAGGTCAGGACCACATAAAACGAACACAAATAAGATTGGAAATGAGGTAAATAATTTTCAGAAAAATGTGTTCAAGAGGAGCTAACAAAGTAGAAAAGGTAATGAGGCCAAATGGGATACATCCAAGGGTACTAAGAACTTAGAGAGGTTCTAGCAGCTCTGCTGGCTAACTTTTTCAATGCTTTAGTGTCGGGAATAGTTCCAGAAGACTGGAGATGGGCAGATGTGGCTCCTATTCATAAAAGTGAAAGTAAGGAGGAGGCTGGGAACTAGAAACCGGTTAGTCTGATCTCTGGGGTGAGCAAATTAATGGAATCGCTGCTAAGACAGAAGATAAGGCACTTTCTAGAATCCAATGGATTGCAAGATCCGAGGAAGCAGGATTTTACCAGAAGTAGAAAAATCTGGTCAATTTATTAATTATATCTGAAATTACAAAGGAAATAAACTTTGCCAGAAACACAATGAGAAAATATAACTATTTTGAGTTTTATTGTAACACAACTAGAGGAAAAAATATATCAAATATTTTCTCATTAGTATAGTCTACAAAAAAAGGGGGACGAGAAAGGAAAAGAAAGGTCACATAAAAGTGAAAAGAAAAATAGCCACCGCAAGAACACTCCTGATAATAACTAAGATCAACTAATCTTGACCCATAATGGCAACTGGTGAAGATGTAACTAGTTTCCTAGAATCCATAAAGGTTCTAAGCTGGTCAGGAACAAAAAACATGAAACTTCTGTTTCACTCAACGCACAATTAAACTCTGGAATTTGTTGCCAGGGGATGTGGTTAGTGCAATTAGTGTAGCTGGGTTTAAAAAAAGGTTTGGATAAGTTCTGGGAGGAGAAGTCCATTACCTGCTATTAATCAAGTTGACTTAGGGAATAGTCACTGTTATTACTAGCATCAGTAGCAAGGGATATACTTCGTTTTTTGGGTACTTGCCAGGTACTTGTAGCCTGGATTGGCCACTGTTGGAAACAGGATGCTGGGCTTGATGGACCCTTGGTCTGATCCAGTATGGCAATTTCTTGTGTTATGATATTTAATAATACGTTTGCAAGGTTTTCACAATTTAAAAAAAACCCTAATGTGTGTACCTCTTGAAATAAAGCCAAGAATCCCTTCCTCCACCTCTGAGTGGCAGTTGCCAAATCGGGAAAAAAATTCTAACCATTTGACCATAAAATTCACATTCATATATTTAAAGTAAGAATTCTTAAAGCACTTGCAACTTGCTCAACTAATCAATTTCCTTGACTGGATGTCCAGAGAAATGGATCAAGGGATAGCACTAGTAAGGCCATTGATACAGTTCTACATAGGTGACATAAATAAATTGAGTGCATTTGGACTGGACCCTAAAGTGATTGTGTTAGCAACTGGTTGAGTGAGAGTTGACAAAGAGTAGTAGTAAATGGAGTTCACTCCGAGGAGAAGGGGTTTACTAACAGTGTGCCTTCGGGATTGATGTTTAGACCGATTCTTAACATTTTCCTGAGCAACACTGTGGAATGATTGTCAAGAAAGGTTTGTCTTTTTACTAAGGATATCAACATTTGCAACATGGTAGACAGCCAAAAAGTGTGAAAAATATGAGAAGGGATCTGGTAAAGCTCGAGGAATGGTGTGGGGTCTAGAAGCTAATATTTAATGCTAAAATGCAGAGTAATGCATTTAGGTTGCAAAAAGCCAAGGGAGAGATACAATATTGGATGGGGGGGGGGATTCTTCTAAGCACGAAAGAAGAGCGCAATCTGGGGATGATCTTATCTGATGGTCTTAAGGTGACAAACAGGCAAAAGCCAAAAAGATGCGTGTCTGCATAGGGAGAGGCATGATGGTCAATAGATAAGGGAGCAATATTGCCCCAGAACAGGTCGCTGGTGTTCCTAGTATTCCTCATTTGGAATACAAGGTACAGTTCTGGAGTCCATAGCTTCAAAAGGATATAAACCAGTTGGAGTCGGTCCAGAGGGTGGTTACTAAAATGGTCAGTGGTCTTCATTCTAAACTATATGGGATCAGACAAAGATCTAAATATGTATACCCTAGAGGAAAAGCAAGATAGGGAAGATATAATAGAGACATTTAAATACATCCAAGGTTTCCATGCACAGGAGACAGGCCTCTTTCAAAGGAAAGGAAGCTCTCAAACAAGGGCTCATGGGATAAGGTGAAAGGGGATAGATTCTTAGGAAATATTTTGGTACAGAGAGGGTAGTGGATGCATGGAACTACCTCCCAGTGGAGGTGGTGGAGACAAAATCAGCATTTGAATTCATGAACACAGGGGGATCTCTGAGTGAGTGATGGGAATTGTAAAGCTAAATTAGTTGGGCAAATGGGCAGACTAGATAGGCTGTCACGTTTCTATATTTCTATGACTCAAAATAGGAAATAACTTTTAAAAGATCTGGCCCATTACAAAAAAAGAACATAAGAACATGCCATATTGGGTCAGACTAAGGGTCCATCAAGCCCAGCATCCTGTCTCCAATAGTGGCCAATCCAGGCCATAAGAACCTGGCAAGTTCCCAAAAACTAAGTCTATCCCACGTTACTGTTGCTAGTAATAACAGTGGCTATTTTCTAAGTCAGCTTAATTAATAGCAGGTAATGGACTTCTCCTCCAATAACTTATCCAATCCTTTTTTAAACCTAGCTACACTAACTGCACTAACCACATTCCCCTGGCAACAAATTCCAGAGTTTAATTGTGCAGAGTAAAAAAGAACTTTCTCCGATTAGTTTTAAATGTGCCACATGCTAACTTCATGGCATGCACCCTAGTCCTATTATCCGAAAGAGTAAATAACCGATTCACATTTACCCGTTGTAGACCTCTCATATCCCCCCTCAGCCATCTCTTCTCTAAGCTGAACAGTCCTAACCTCTTTAGTCTTTCCTCATAGGGCTCTGTTTTGGTCGCCATTCTCTGTACCTTCTCCATCATAACTATATCTTTTTTGAGATGCGGCTACCAGAATTGTACACAGTATTCAAGGTGCAGTCTCACCATAGAGTGATACAGGGCATTATGACATTTTCTGTTTTATTCACCATTCCCTTTCTAAAAATTCCCAACATTGTTTGCTTTTTTGACTGCCGCAACACACTGAACCGACGATTTCAATGTGTTATCCACTATGACGCCCAGATCTCTTTCTTGGGTTGTGTTTCATCATTCCTACCTTACATTCAAGTTTAAAAGTTAATCTATTAGAGAAATGCAAGATATTAACACTGACTGAGGAGCAAAAAAGGCAGAAATAGAGGCAAGTCCAAGAAAGAATGGCACCCTATGACATAAGATTAAATAGTAATCCTTACAGAAGAGGCAAGACAAAAGCAAAATTGCTTACCAGTAACACAAATCTCTGAGACAGCAGTTCCGTCACATACATGGGTCACATGACCATGCTTAGCCCCAAGTAGAGATTTGTCCCAGAGCTTCATGGAAAATCCTAAAGGCCTTTACTCCACATGCACCAGATTGCCAATTCTGACATGACACGGCTGCTCCCCTCAGTTCTGATAAAAGACCTTTGATTAGGGGAAGAAAAAAACTCCAGAAGTGGAAGTGAGAGGACTCTGTGTGACCAATAAACTATCTTCAGGGGACTATATGTTACAGATAAGCAACTTTGCTTTCTCGGAAGACAAAGCACTTCACCACTGTTGCAAAGTGTGACTCCTTAGCTAAGGAAACAAACACTATCAAGACCAACACCGCAAGAAGAAAACATTTGCTGGGCTAAAACCCTTTTATGTTTTTATATATGCGTTTGCATTATATCTATAGCAGGGAAGCAATCGCCAATAATAAAATGGGCTTAGGAGGAGGAGTTCAGCTGTACACTTCAGAGATCACAAAGGATAAACAATCCACACCTGTCATCCTGCCAAGAGGCTGGCTACATGGCAACAAGAATTAAATGTGTAAAATTTATTCCAGTCACATCTTGGCAAACTGTCCTCAATCAAGGTAGCCCTTAAGTGGCCAACTGAAGTTGCCATTTGCCTAATATTATGGGCCTTGCCATGCCCCTCTCTAAGGTCAGGTCTGCCTGTGCATTACAAAAGGAGATGCAATCTGCTATCCAATTGGAAATGGCACATTTTGTCACTGCAATCCCAGGCCTAGTTATTTTTCATTATGTATTTAAAATATTTATTAACCACTTCCTAAGTCCTTAGGAAACAGTCTGAAGCGATGCGCAATAAAGTTTAAAAACAAATAAACAAACCAAAACAGAGCCCAAACAATAACATGCATAATACATCACAGAACCCAAACTACATACAGACAATGAGCCACACAAGGAAAAAATTATTCCACATCCCTTTCAAGTGTCTACTTTAAAAAAAAAAAATCTATCTGGGTTTAAGAAACAAAACATTGAGTGGACCTTAGTCTGCTCAGGGTAGAAGGTGACAGATTTCTTGCAGTCCAAAGAATGAAGGGTCTTGTTCACCTTTTAGAAGACACAGCCTGGGAAAAAATGTTGGAAGGGCAATTGACTGGTTAAGGTAGAAATTCAGTAGCACCTTAGATGAGAACTTGGGATTCTTGAGACTACAAAAATTTAGAGGTTCTCAAGGAAGCTTTCATAGCTGGGTAAGAATCATGTTGATATCCCATGATACTGCAGGTAGCTTGTTAGGAGATGAACTAAAGCAAGCCCCAAGCAACTAAAAGGCTGCACAGAGAAGGTGTTTCTTCTTGCATGTTTGTGAAGGGCCAGCTGCACTGGGATGAACCCTAAGAGAGTTGGTTTTTAAACCAAATTCTTAAAGCAGAAAATAGTCAAGCAGTTATTGTGTGAGACAAGAGAAAAAAGATTTAAGGCCTCTTCCTCACAGAATACTAACCTCCTCTACTTAAGACATAAGGCCTTCTTTTTTCTAGAAGCCAGGACTTCAAACACTTTTGCAGATAGACTGAAGAATTTTATGTTCCCATCAACATTCAGACCATGAGGGCTAGAGAATGGATGTTAGAATGGAACAGTGATCCCTTGTTTTGAATGAGGGCTGGATCCCATAGGAGTGGAAACCAGATCTGTAAGTATCAAGGTTCCCCTCTCTCTTCTGAATTTAATAAGGTATTGATAGGGACCTTTATTTTCATTTTTTAAAATGTTCCCTGGAATTTATCAGGTTTATAGACAAGAACAAAAGAGGATAAAATCAGTGGAAAAATATGATACTATTTTTCTGGGTAAATACTGCAGTTTATTTTAATGGACAAAAGCCAGAACAATAAAACAAGCAGATTTTCCCACTCACTCACTCAGCAGCATCGCTATCTCTACCTCCATCTCCTGCCTAGCATGTCCCTTTCTCTCCCCACACCCCCAACAAGAATCGCCTTCAACCGTCCCCCATTGCAAGAGCATTTGTCCTTACTAGTAGTGGCTCCAGGTTTCCCCTCTCTCCTTCGGCAGCTGAGGTCCCTGTGCTGTGCAGTACTGTGCACGTTTTTGCAGGGCCAGGGAGCCTGCTGGGACGTGCTTCTGGTGAGCTTGGTGCTCCTTCAAAATGCTGCATTTGGTAGCACCAAGCAGCATGTACTTTGACTGTTTAGGGGGAGGCGGAGGCAGGACTTGAAATGCCATATCTGCAGCACTGGAAGGGTAGCATTTTCGCTGATGGGGGCAGGACTTAAAACACTGCAGGTGCTTTGGCCCACACTGGCTTCCAGCAATTACTGGAGACCTTGAGATGCTGTATCTGAAAGTCTTGGGGGGGAGGGGGGAGGAGGAAGGGGAACAGGAGGTACCTGAAGTAAAATCCCTGCTCTCTTTCCTGTGGTGGGACAGGCTCAACTACTCTGGTAGGAGGGAGAGGATTTCTGATATGAGCAAATCCTGGTGTTAAGTATAGATGTATCCTGTAACAGTATCTTATTATTAGGTAATCTCTGTTGCCTGAGATTACAACAGGCCAATGGTTTACATAAAAACTCAGCCTCTGCACATAGGGCGGACCTCTGGTACAAAGACTGGAACACTGTACCTGCTCTGGATTCAGCCACAAACCCATACCTGATTTTCACTGGATGGCAACAAGGGGACTAGAGCTTCTCTGCTTGTGTTGGCAAGGTCTTCTGCTCTCCTGCCTGGGAAGCGTTTCTTTTGATTAAAAAACTGCTTCTGAGGAGAACCTCCAAGATGTGGAGGGTCGTTTAGAAGTGGCAGTGGCTTCCTGGAACATGGGATGGTGTTCCAAGGGCTGCTAACAAGAGATAATATCCACCTAGCGAAGAAGGCTTGGCGTGCCTTCCCAGAACAAACCGGCAAACCTACTGATGAGGGTCTTGCTTCGATGTTTTTCTATGTATACTTCATGATATGAGGTCGTGATATGAGACTCCAAGGGGTAGAATCGGGAGTAACATCAGAACATATTTCTTTATGGAAAAGGTCATGGATGCATACAGTGACCTTTCAAGAGAGGCAGTGGAGGGAAAAACAGTAACTGAATTCAAGAAAGCATGCAATAAGCTCAGAGGATCCCTAGGCGTGAAGACGTGAAGGGAAAAGTCAGATATCAGCTGGCATGCACCAGGAAACAAATTGCACAGATTAGATGAGCCTTAGAATCCTTACCTGCCCTGCCATCATATTCTATGAACTTCTCTGGGCCATGTCTGAAAGGTATAAGAGTCCTATATACTAAACATTTTTCACTCAGACCAAAAAAAAAAAAAATGGAAGAAAACCTTTAGTACATAGACCCCCAAACAGTTATTGCACTCTTGGTCTCCTCGGTGATATTGTGGAAACAATGTTATCACAACAGGTGACTGGCATGCCATTCACTCTCATCCTTTTCTTCTATAAATAACTGGACAGGTTAATATAGAACTAGGGGATGCAATGTGCTTAGGCTCTCAAGGAATCGACTATTTCCTCTGTCAAAGAGAAGCATTGGTAATCACTAGTCCATTCTTTGCTATTTTAACCACATCCAACAACTGATTTATTGGGAAATATTAATAATATAAACACTACCACTGTATTAAATTCCCAATAAAATAGCTTCATATTTAAAAAAAAAAACAAACAAAAAAAAACCCAACTCATTCTGAAATGAAAAAAAAGTTTTATTCTCCAAGGGGCCGATGCAATACAGTGCGCTCAAATGTGCACAGTTTAACCGGCAGTTGGACGCGTGTTGTGTAGGCGCTATCTAATCCCCGTATGCAATAAGGGGATTAGCGCCTCCACAACACACGTCCAATACGGAGCGAAACTAATAGCAGTCATCACATGCAAATGCATGTGAATGAGCCTATTAGCTATTCACTCCAAATTAAAAAAAAAAAAAAGTGTGCGAACAGGTATTAAATTGCTGAGCGCTCCCAAAAGTTGAAAAGAAAAGCAGAAAATCTTTAAAACCCCCCCCCCCCCCCAAAAAAACCCCAACAAAAAAAAAAGTTTTAAAAAGCACACACAGTCGGGCTCAGGAAACAGGACGCCTCAGTTAACAAGCGTCCGTTTCCTGAACCCCTGGCTGTGCGCCGTTTAGGAAAAGGGACTGCCGATAAATCTGGCATCTGTTTCCTAACCGGCGGCTCCCGTTCTCAAGGTGGTGCTAGGAGCGTGCAAGCGAACCTAGCGCCTCCTTGATAATGCAACCCCTAATTTAAATGTTGCATGGTGCCCCCCAGGAGGGGTACCTGGGCTCCGAGTGCTCAGCGCCCGCTTTCAGCACACATTTATTGCATTGGCCCCCCGAGAGTCTGCATTTGCTTCTGGATGCCACACAGCCAGTAGCCCTTCTAAACTGTCAGGAGCACTGACCAGGAAGAAATGACAGTTCTCTTTGTGCATCAAGTCCCAGTGATATACAGAATAACTTATTGTCTTCTTTCAATGTACAGCACTAAGGTTCAAACCTACTTGCTCTTTTCACAGTCTGCGGACACTGTCACCGTCACACCCAAACCCTGCTACCATGAGAGTTCAGAGGCTAGAACTTGTGTCCCCCTGACTGTAGCATGTAGAACTGCTATGAAACTATGAAGCTGGCTGCAAAAATTACTTGCATCTATATAAGAACTGTTTTTCTCCCCCTGACTCCACTGTCCTATGGCATAGCTCCCAGCTTTTCCATGCAAGATTTACTTTCACTCTATACATCACTACAGGAGCCTCTACAGAATAAAATGATTTTGAAACCAAAATCAAAATGAGGCTTAATTGTTAAATCACCAAGGATAACCAGCAAGTCTATGCACAATTGCTTAGCTCTCTGATCTCACAGGATATTCTAATGGACGCACAAGGGAATACACAGTTGCCTAAACTACTGTCTCAAAACAGGCCTCCAGGAATAACAGGCCCCTTGTGAAAAGACTTCATGAGGCTACCTATTCACTTATAGATCATGTTCCTCAATTTACTAGGTTTTTTTATACATCCATCTACTGAACAGTAAAACTGCACAGTCTTATGCAGATTCCTTCAGGAGCTGGCACCAGATGAATCTTTCTCCGAATACAAAAAAGACCGAAATTTTATACATCTGTCCTAAATTGACCCAAGCAAAGGAACTTGAAATTCAGGAAGCTGCTAAAAATTATCCCATTTCCCTGGAAGTCCGAGATCTAGGGATTTTTCTAGATTGTGAATTCACACTGAAAGCGTACGTGAAAAAAATCATTAATGATGGGTATTTTAAATTGAATGTTCTAAAAAGATTAAAGCCACTTCTATTTCGAAAAGATTTCAGAACAGTTTTGCAAGCTCTTGTTTTGTCAAAATTGGATTACTGTAACTTGATGTTTTTGGGCCTACCAGCGAATGTTACCAGACCATTACAATTGTTGCAGAACTCAGCGGCCAGACTTAACAGGAACTGAAAGATCAGATCATATTATGCCAATATTGAAAGACCTACACTGGTTGCCTGTTAAACATAGGGCTCAACATAAAGTTCTCTCTCTAATTCATAAAACTCTCTACAACGAAAAGATTGAATGGTTAACCTCAGCATTACATTTTCATATCCCATCAAGAATTCAAGATCAGAAGGTACAGGGATGTTGCCCATACCATCCCCTAAAATTGCTCATTTGAATAATGTAAGAGAAAGGGCTATTTCAATTGCCAGGCCCCAACTGTGGAACTCTCTACCTCAAGAACTAAGGATGGAATCAGACATTAAAATATTTAAAAAGGGTATTAAAACATGGCTATTAGAACAAGCCTTCCAAGAGTTAACTTAATGATTACATTTCCCTTTATTTTATATACTTAGTTACGTATACTATCTCTGCTCTTACTGTTCTGCATTTTTAACGGTTTAAATTTTTTATTAATTATTTACTATTTTATTTGTTTATTATGAAACTTTGTATTTACTTCTTTTCATTTTAATTTTGGAAATAAATATTCATTTAAAAATATTTGTAACTAATGTAAACCAATGTGATATGCTCTCATGAAACATCGGTATATAAGAATTAATAAATAAAATAAAAAATAAAATAAATCAGACAATATCTCAGTTATCCGATGACCACAGCAGTTGAAAGAATGATCCTGAGCTCCCCATTTCATTGCAGTTACTTTTATCATGGGAAGGCCCCTTTCAGCTCATGTACACTGCAATCCTGTTTTAATGCCGATTCGACATATCAAACTAATAGTCCAAGATGAAAAATGGACAATTTACAAAATACAATGCCCCCCAAGAATAAACACTGGCATTTTTTTCTTCTTATGAGGAGGCTGAGGAAAGTGAATCCATGAGGTCATGAAGCCCCTAACGTTCTGTAGGAATGGTTTGATTTTGCTTTTAGAGAATGCTGTACTCACATTTTCAGAAAGGGAGGGAAAAAATACGCATAAGTTTACTTTAAAAATGTGTGTGTTCTGCCAAGTACACGCTGGGACATACACATGGAAAGTTGCAGCCGGTTTCCAAGCATTTGCGTGTATAAAGTACGTACATAAATGTTTTCTCTGCCCTGACCCCCTCCCCCTGGAACACCTCCTGGGGAAAAATCCGTGCAAAATCGATTTCTGCACATACTTTTCCCCCAGCTACCCTCTGGATAATTTTCAAAAGCTGATTTACATGCACAAACTGATACTAATGAACATAAACTATGTTCTAAATTACCCCTAAATGTTTTTAAGTTGATAAAAACTAAACTGAAAAACCTATCATCAAACCCTTAGCACAACTTTGTGCATGAAGTATGCAACGAGCATCCCATTAAAGAATAATGACTTGCAGAACTCCTAAACCTTGTTGGAAATAGCTGGGCCTGCTAGCAGCAGTGACTTTCCAGCAGTTGCTGCAACATATGTTATTGCCAATCAGACATTTGCCATATCACATTCCAAAGTTTGCTAATTAATCTCTGCACTAAGCCCCATCAATGGCTGCTGCCCATTTTAACATGTTCATCATTTTTTATTTAAAGGGAAAGCAACCCCATGACCATCAACAACCCTACATTTAAAAAGGAGATTCACTCTCAATAAAAAGGCTCAGTTTTACCGTCGGTTCAGTGAGTTTCTTTATCCTTCTGTACTTCAACATCAAGCAGCAGTAGCCATGAAAACATGCTTTAAAATCTTACCTGCAAGCCATCAACAAAGCAAAAGGTTTTCAAAATGAATAACCTGCCTTTAAGTTTTGTTTTAGATTATGGCTTTACTTTGAAATTAAAGATGACTACTATTTCTACTTTTTAAATTAATCTCCAGCCCAAAAATTTTTTCCCTCTCATATGACTGATTTTCCATGATTTATTTTAAGGATTTTCAACTTTTGGTAAAATTGAATCTTAATCTTATTAATTTCGGGGTTTACTTTTGTTCCTTATCTTTAGTACAGCTTTTGGTACAATTCAGAGCTGTCCCTTCAGTCATGTTATGAGCTGCTTTTAGCTCAGTTGTACATGTTCTGTGCCCTCTAGCATGACCTCTACAAAAGCAGTTGTGCATTTTACTGTGGTGTAAATCCTCACAGACAAGTCGAACCTGTTCTTTTTGGCATCTAGCCCTCATTTGAATACACTATTGAGCTTCATTACACAAAGGGAACGGAGGGGCACTATTGTGCGACGTACATCCTTCACATGCAGCCACATTTAATCTGTTTTACAAGCTCTGAAAGCTTTTATACAAACAGATCTTCTCTTAACTGCACACAGGTTCCCTGCTGCCACCAACTGAAATATTAATAATCATAAATCAAAAGGAGAGCCCAAGAAATAATGCCTTTCAAAATTGAATATTTTCTATATTTTACTTGAAATTGCTCTATTTTTCTTCTATCTGCTTGTTTTCCTCTGTCAAGCATTAAGTTGCAAGATTATATACTACATAACATCAAGTATTACTCTTGAAAAGAAATTGAATTATCTTTCTGGAATAAGATATAATCATAGATTGCCTTTCTAGATAAATAAATCTATTTTATCAATACTGTGGTTCAAGTGAGAAGAAAAAAAAAAAAAAAAAGATGCCTACGCAAGTCAGAACTGCTGTGCTCTGCCTTTCAGAGCACAGCATCAACAACATTCCAGGAAGTCAAAGAGTCAAGTGAGGCAGTACTGGTTTTAGGACCTCTGTGATTTCGTTTTCAGTCAAAGCCCCTCACCCCTCAAGTGATACGCAGCCCTCCCCTTTCTCCATGAACCCAGGCTTTTAGCTCCCAGTATTCCTGAGATACAACGTGAAAAGAGCAGGAAGAAAGATAGGTTTCTTTTGTCTCTTTCAGATGATACTAATATCTGTAGCAGAATGGGCACGCCTGAAGCCATAAGAACATTTATTTATTTATTTTTTAACTTTTATATACTGATGTTCCTGTATAGGATACACATCGCACATACCATACTGGGTCAGACCGAGGGTTTATCAAGCCCAGCATCCTGCTGCCAACCAGGGCTGGTGCTAGTATTTTTGCTGCCCTGTGTGGACAGGTACAATGCTGCCCCTCCCCCATTCTGTTTTTGTTTTTTTTTATTTTTTTAAACACAGAATTTTTGTTTTCCAAATAACAAACACAATAGAAAATATCAGTCTCATGTTCTGTCCCAGATCCCCTTTTCCCCCACCTAGAAAAGCCCTGCTTCCTCCAGTGATCCAAACTTTCAAAACCGACACCCCCTCCCCCGAACATATCTTACCCCATCCACAGGTCCAAAATTACTAAATTGTGCAGGAATGATCCCCAGGTGCTCATTCCCTGCCTGCCAGTTTGTAAAAATGGCACCAGATGGGACCCTGTAGCTGGCACCATTTTGTAGCACAGACTGTGAATCAGCAATTACCACCTGAAATGAGACACTACACAATACTGTTGACGATCTTGCCCCTTTTAAGATGATTAAATTTAAACCAAGGTTTTCATATAAAACGGATGACTCCTGAATTAAGATCTATGAGACAAACACTGAGGAGAATTGAACGAAATGGCGCAAATATCAATCTGCTGAAAATGTAACTAAATGCAAATAGTTATCTGATTACCAGCTTCATTGCCTGAACACCAGTAAACAGTATCATTCCACTCTGATTCAAGCAGCAGGGAATAATCCCAAAATTCTGTTCAACATTGTTAATCAATTAACATTAGTATCTTCCGATAGCCATTCTAAACACTCCTGTAATATTGATGGGGATGCATTTATGCAATCCTTAGCTCTAAAATTTATGACAATGTCAATGCCTTTTAATGGGTATTCAAAGAAATTCGATTCTTCCACCAATGAGATCAAATCCAAATGGAATTCCTTTTGAACTCTCCTCAGCCAGTGAAATCTCAAATATGATAGGCGCATTGAATTATTCAAACTGCAGGGTAAATGTTTTAAAAAATAGACCTTAGCCCTGGAGGTTTATTTCTCCATCAACTGGCCATTTAGTTAATCTTTCTCTATTAGAGGGTTTCGTATTAGATTCACTTAAGATGGCTGCTGTTCGGCCATTACTGAAAAAACAGAGTCTTAACCAAACAGACCTTTTAAATTTTAGACCCATTTTTTCATTACCATTTTTAATAAAGATTTTAGAATCAATCATTTTAAATCGATTAGAGACCTTTGTTCATAATGATGTTCTTAACCATTTTCAATATGGTTTAGAAAGATTTTACAGCAGCATTTGATACCTTCAACCATTCAATTCTATTACTTCGACTGAGAGAACTTGGCATTTCAGGACCACTTCTTAGATGGTTTCAAACATATTCAAAATAGAAAGCAACAGGTCTGGAGTAAGGGAAAAAGTCAAGGTGGTATCCCATGACTTTGGGAGTTCCACAGGGGTTTGCCCTATCTGCGCTCTTTGTAATATCTATTTAGTTCCTATTTGTGATCTTTTGGGAGGCCTTTATGAGAGCTTCCGAATTTATGCAGATATATAATTCCTGCTACCTATTGAAGATTGACGTTTCCTCGTGCATGACAACATATTTTCACTAAACCAAAATTTGATGGATATCAAATTATCTATTCCAACTGAATTTGTATTTTTACAACACCATGATAATATCCCAAGACCTACTTCTATTATGATTCATGGGGTGACAACATTCTCAAGCATGAAACCTTGCAGCATCAGTGCTATTCTTTGTTCCTCAAACCAAGGCTGTAGGAATATCGGGCTTTTATAAACTTTGTTGTTACGCCCACTTAAACCTTTGCTACACATGTGACTTTCATACTGTTGTTCAGCTGATTATGCCCATCCTGGATTACTGTAATGGGTTGTACCTAGGTCTTTCTTTGTCATCAAATTGCTCCAACTTTTACAGAATGCAGCAGCTCGACTGCATGACCATATATCTCTTGTTCTAGCGGATCTTCACTGGTTTCTTTTTGAGTCAAGGATCAATTATAAAATTGCTAGCCTAGACATTTGCAATCACTTTACCATTTCTGGATCTCTGCTATACTGAAGGTTTATTGTCTTGTAAGAGCTTTAAGATCCTCTCAAAAGTTCTTATTAGATGTTTCTTCACTGTTTCAAGTATTACTTATTACATTACGCAAATGTGCCTTCTTGGTTGCAATGCCAGAATACTGGAATCAGCTACCAGAAGAGATACGCTTATCCTAATGTCCCAATTTGTTTAGAAAACAATAAAAAAAAAACTCTCTTTATCCAGGCTTTTTCATAAGTACCAAAAGCCTTTCCTGATATTAATTTTTTGAAGCTGCTTCATTTATGTTTAATGATCTAACATGAATTTTAAGGTTTTCTTTTAATATGCACTGTTTTAATTGTACTTGCTTTTTTATTTTCTCTATTTGTTAACTGCTTAATTTTAAGCTCCTGTATTTATTTATGCACTATTTTGTGAGCCACTTAGGGTCCTTTGACATAAGCAGCATAGAAATAAAGAACAACATAACATGACAAAAACATGCACTGTTATGGTGACACCCAGAAAACCCTGCAAAAAAAAACAAACCACAGTTGGAACCCCTATGGTATTAGGCATATTATAATTCATGTTAGGTGTGTGTTTAGTTCTTGGACAACCTTGAGTAAATCGAATGAAAACAGTATAGTACACTTCCCATACCAAAACAGTACTTACTGTCAGTACACAAACAGGAACAACTCTATCTATGAAAAGGTAACACTACAAATATTATACCAGGTCCTAAAACACCTCCTATTAGGAAAGCAGAACAAACCAAGCTGCTCTAAATTCCGATACAGAAATTATATGGTAGCAGAATACCCCACTTCTGTCACACATGCAGAACACAGACAGATCATCATCAAATACAAAATAAACAGAAACCAAACTGGAAACTGCAGCAAGCCAGACTCTGTATGCAATGCAGGAATGGAAAACAGAAACATCACCAGTCCTCATAAACTAAACAATAAAATCAAGAAATATAAATCAATCATGAGAAACCACACTAATAAAAAGAATTCTACCAAAGAGCTGATGAACAGTAAAACATTCAATAATTAAGAACCCATATAAAAGTTTTAAAATTTTTCCAAGCAGCTATAAAATATTTCAAAATATAAGACAGAAATGCCCAGTAATTAAAACTAAGGAGGGAAATATCCCCTGCTCCCCATACTTGAAAACTTTTCATTTCCGGCCACCCTGAGCTTGTCGTGGGATACTGGGGGTAGCACAAGCTTTCTTCACACACACACACACGCACACACCTCAGGCTGCCATTCTCACACGCGCACACACACACACACCCCTCAGGCTGCCATTCTCACACATACGCACCTCAAGCCGCCATTCACATACACCCCCCCTCAGGCTGCCATTCACACACACACTCCCCCATCAGAATGCAGAAAACTGCAAAAACAATAGGGACAAGAGACAGAAACTGAAGCATGAGGAAAAAATTTAACGAGAGAATGTAAGAAATCTCAATACAACGTACTAATATGTGAAATTTGTTACATTAATTTGTCTTCCTGCACTTCTCACCTTATTATTTTGTCTTCCTGTACTACTTGCCTTATGTCTTAGATCTTTAACTAATATGGACTGTAACAATTTGTCTGATAGATATTAATTCCTGTTTACGAATACTACCTCTGTAAACGGTCAATAATTGATGATTTTAGCTAGGAATGTTACTTTTGTAAACCATTGTGATCTTTACAAGGAACAACAGTATATAGTCATTTTATCCAGTCAATACTGAGGTAATTGAAATCTCCGTTATTGTGTTGTAAAATGTGTTCGAATTTCGTCATCTGTTCATTCTGGACAGGCAGTCAGCAGTACACTTCTGCCTCACCCCAAATAACTCTTCCCTAGCACACATGGAATTTCTATCCATAAAGATTCCATAGTACATCTGATCTCCTGCAGGACCTTTAATCTATTTGATTCTGTGCCAGGGGTGGCCAACTTCAGTCTTCAACAGCTACAAACAGACCTGAGTTTAAAAAATCCATAATGAAAATGCATGAGACAGATTTGTATGCACTGCTTCCATCGTACGGAAATCTTTCTTATACGTATTCATTGTGGATACCCTGAAAACCAGACCTGTCTGTGACTCGGGGACTAGAGTAGGCCATCCCTGCTCTATGCCATCCTTAACATATTGTGCCCCCACCCCGAAACTCCACCACCAATCTCACCCACCCTATCACTGCAATATAATTTGTACGCTGGTACAGCACTGGCCCATTGATTATCCTTTTTCCACCAGATCTGAGATGACAATTATGTCTACTTGGTCATTCATGCTATACATTCTACCTCCATTTTTTTTTTTTTTTTTTATTTCTGGCATTTGCATACAGATAGTTCAAAGAATGTTTTTGTTTGTATTTAAAATGTTTCTAGCAGTTGACAAGGATAGTTTGGAATCTTAACCTAGTCTGTTCTTCAGAAAAAGGCACCTGGGCTACTTTTGCCTTTATTGGAGCCTCTCTATCAGTATAGTCTAACTTCACTGTTTTGTTAGCATCCTTCAAAGATACCATCCACCGTACTATGTACTGCTAAGCAAGTGCTGGCTTTCACCATTTTTTAATTTAAATGCTGCTTTATCTTCTTTTTAAAATGTTAGCACTAGCAGATGGGTTCCACTCTGGTTAAGGTGGAGCCCATCTTTTCAGAACAGGTTCCCCCTTCCCAAAATGTTGCCCTCACAACTTTAAGTCCTCTTCCCTGCACCACTGTCTCATCTATGCATTGAGTCTCCAGAGCTCTGCATGCTGCTGGGGTCTTGTGCGTAGGAATTGGGGGGGGGGGGGGGTATGAAGGGGACACATGTTTGAGAATGCTACCATTGAGATTCATGATTTCAGTTTTCTACATAAAATCTTAAATTTGGCTTCCAAATATTCCCATCATATTACCAGAAGTAGAAGAGAAAGAATGAAGAGACTCAAGCAACAATGGCTGGATGCAAACCACAGCGCATGCTCAGAAGGATCTTCTCGATCATTCTGAGCTCTGAGAGAGATTTTGCATCTCAGCCCTTTCAGATAACCCTGAAAACCAGACCCACATGTATGGCTGAATACTATCCTGCCTTTACAAACAGAAAAATCAAACCTCACACAAAACATTGTAAATGCTGTTTTTCTAGTTCACCAACTCACCGTTCTCACTCCAGATTAAAATGAAGCACCTGATCCCTCAGTGAAAAATGATCCAGTGATGACATCAGGTTTAAAGTTCCAGTTATCGTAACTTTTTTTTTTTTGGGAAAACCCCATTTTGAAACAAAACCCCTTCTACTGGAATTTATATGAATAATTAGTATATTTGCATAACATTTAAACTGAGAATAAATATTAGTCCATCATGCACAGCCTCTTTTTCAGTGTTCCAAAGCAGAGACTCATTGTTAAGATTCCCATTTTTACCTACCCAGCCTATCGACAACTGTTTTAACAGATCTCCCCTGCTCCATAAAGTAGCACAATACATAAATTGCCATATCAGTAATCTCAAGGCTACTGCCAGAATCTCTTACTAATAAGGGTACTTAACTCCCTTTACTACCTCCATCAACAAAACCTCTCTCCAGCCATCAGAGATCATCACTCTCTCAACTTCCAGATGTGCAGCTGGAGCACCCTAGCGTTTTACATGCAAACATTTTCTTGTTTACTTAAACTTATGTAAAAAAAAATAAATTAAGAATTCAGTCAGTCAAAAAAAAAGCATTCATTGGCTTTAAGCACTTTGATTTATGGCTGCCACGCAGTAATGATGCAACTAATTAAACAGCTCAGACGTTAGTTTATGGATTGGCACACACAGAAATAGATTTGATGACAGATTGCTTTTATAAATATGTTGTGTCTGGCTTACACTTAAAAAAATAAATAAATAAAAGGTTTCTACATTTCTGACTACAGCAAAGGCGCATGAGTCTTCCTGAACCTTCAGGACATCTTAATTTAAGCCTGGGTTCCTGCTGTTACCATTTGTCTTCTGTGGCAGAGAATAGGACCAGCAGACAGTGCCAAGCTGTATTTCAGGCAAAGATTTCTTCAGACATGTGTTACAGTAATCAGGACTTTGGGATTTCAGTACAACACAGTATTTTCACTGTCTACTCTCTCTGTTTACAGGGTACACTCCTTTATGAAATAAAATTACAAAAGAAAAATGGTTACATTTCCTTTCCTTCAGTCCTGCCAGACCAATCCAGACATGTGGGATTTGTTCCCCCTACCAGAAGAGGAAAGCAGAGTGCAAACTCTTTGATTTGATGATGTCTCTCTTGCCTGGTATAGCAGGGAAGATGTCAATAGACTCTTACCCAAGCTAATGTATAAGTTCTTCCTGTAACTTCTATACAAATCAACTTATTTAGATTTTTTTTTTTTAATTGTGAACGAAACAGCTGAGGAGAGAGTTATCAAAACAGAAATATTCAAGTACTATTAATGCTCTTAATCCCTGGGTGCACCTCCATACTGGGAAAAAGTGATAACATCCCTCTTTTCCTCCCCTTCTTTTACTTCTCCATCTTTATATTTATTTTTAAACATTTATATCCCATGACACATCCTTTGTTCGCTATGGGTTACAACTGAACATACATAAAAATGCATTAAGACATATAATTAAAACCTAATGCAATATCAGACAGACAATATATTAATCGCTGCTGCTAAGGTTGACTGTAAAACCCGCAGATTGAATACTTATAAAAGTACTTATACGCCTGTTTAAACAGATATGTTTTCTCTTGCTTTCTAAACTGTTTCTGATGTACTGTAAGATAAAGTTGTTCAGATAGCGAATCCACAAAATGGATTCAGCAACTGAGAATGTCCTGTTTCGATTCTCGCCTAGGCAGGCAACTTTCAAGGAGGGTATTTCTACTAGAAAATGATTGGATGATCTTAATGCTTTAGACTGGTAATAAATCAGTAAGCTGGCATTCAAAACAGTTATAGAGTGAGATTAAATAATTTTATGAATGAGGGTTACAATCTTGAACTGAACTCTCAATTGTAAAGGCAGCCAATTATTGTCCCCCCTATTTAGGTGGATCCAAGCAAAGTAAATTAGCAGACAAGACCTAATTTAACCTCTCTCACCACCCTGTCAGGCCAGTTTAGACATGTGGGATATACCTGAGCAGTACTCCTCTGGGAGTAACCCCAGAGCTGCTTCTAGAACCCCTATTGCAGGGGTGGCCAACTTCAGTCCTTAAGACCCACAAACAGACCTGGCTTTCAGTATATCCACAATGAATATGCATGAACTAGATTTGCATGCACTGCTTCCACTATTTATTTTGGATATCCTGAAAACTAGGCCTGACTGGCTCTTGAGGACCGGAGTTGGCTACCCCTGCCCCATTACAAAGGTTATGTCCCTTTTTTGTCTGTAGGTCTAGGCCGTAATGTTCAGTGAATGAGTTAAGGATGCCCATGTTGCTGCCTCACAATATCCACTGGTGCCACTCTTTTGTATTCCACCTAGGTTGCCGCCTGTGCCATGATGGAGTCTGCCCTTAACCCCACTGGAACTATTTTACCTTTTATTATTCATGTTGTAGCGACTGCCTCCATACTCCAACATGCAATGGATGCTTTTGAAGCAGCTTCTTCTTCGCGGGGGGCCTGCAAACAAAACAAATCCTCCGAAAAGGGTTTGTAGCTTTTAAATGTCACCAGAGGGCCCACCTCATGTCCAAGAATTATAGTACTTTATTTTGGCCCACACAGTCTACCCTTCTGAATGCCAGCAAGAATACTATCTGATTTAGATGAAATTCTGATACCACCTTTGTCAAGAATGAGGGTACTGGCCTGATTGTAATTTCTTCCCTCGAGAATGTGAGGTAGGGATCCCCACAAGACAGAGCTTGTAATACTGAACTCCTTTTCACCAAACAGACTGCTACCAGAAAAAACGTCTTCAGGGTCAGATCTTTATGGAAGTTTTCATCAAAGGTTCGAATGTTGCTTTCAACAGAGTATTCAGGACTAGAGGCATGTCCCATGGTGGAACAACGGGGTTCTTTTAAGGGCACAGGTGCTTTGCTCCTTTGAAAAAGCAGACTGAGTCAGAGTATGAAATTAGAGAAGATCCCCTTAACTTGGCTCCTAAAACATGAAATGGCTGCTGCTTGTCCTTTTAGAGAATTACCTGTTAGTCCTTTATGCAATCCATCTTGGAGGAACTGCAGGATAGTGGCTAACTGTTTTAGCCAGTATGACCTTCCTTTGCTTACACAAAGCTTCAAAGACCTTCCATTTTTTGACATATGCTAAAGTGGTCAATCTTTCCTTGCTTTTAGCATAGTTGATATCACCTGCCCTGAGTATCCTCTCTTGCATAGTCTCCTCTCAAGAGCCATGCCGTAAGACAAAATAGTGTTGGGTCCTTGTCTCAGCAGAATAGGAGTGGTATCCCTTTTTTAAGCCTGATGAAATCTGCGTATCATGGCATCCTTGCCCAATCTGACCTTCCCTGGGTGGTTTGCAATCCTGCTCAGGACTTTTGCTACCGCTGGTCAAGGTGGGAATACATATAAAAGATTGTTGAGGCCACTTCTGCGTCAGAGCGTCTATTCCCTGACATCCTACCTCTTTCCTTCGACTGAAATATTTTTGTCTTGGTATTCTTGTGTGTTGCTATTAGGTCCCACCCATTCACTATCTGGTCAAATGCATCTGAGTATAACTCCCATTTCCATTTTGTGTCTAGCGTCCATCAACTTAAAGTTGATAAAATAAAAAGTTGATAACTTAAAAATGTTGACTCCTGCTATGTGTGTCACTGCTTTCTGCTGCAGATGATATTCTGCCCATGCCATCAGTAGCTCCATCTCCCTTGCTATTTGCGGGATCTTTGTGCCTCCCTGATTGCCATAGCAGTAGCCTATGTGAACAATGTCTGAAAAGACTTTGTCTTTTCTTCTACTCTTGGCAGGAAGTGTACCAGCAATATGATGGCTCTGGTCTCCAAGGGGTTCATTAGATATTTTGCCTGTATCAGACTGGTAACCTTGTACTACCTGCTCCTTGCAGTATGTACCCGATCATGTCCTGTTTGCGTCCATTGTTACTGTGACCCACACCCACTCTGGTACTTCCAGCATGATTCCCCCTTTCCAGATTGGCCTTGATTAGCCACCATCTAGATTCCTCCTGACTTGATGGCAGCACTGGCAGCTTTTTCTTGAAATACAGAGTTTCGGGGGCCCATCTGGATAGAAGACTGTTCTGAAGGGAGCACATACAGGCTCTTGCCCATGGCACCATTTCAATGGTTGCTGCCATTGAACCTAACACCTGTAAATATGTCCAGGCTTCAGTTGATCTGGTCAACAATCCTAATATTTGTTTCTTCAATTTGTTGATCCTTTCAATTGTCATGCATACCTTCCCTGCCTTAGATCTACCTTGGAGCCCAATTCATTACAATGACTGGGAGGTTTGCACGTGGCTTTTGGCTCTGTTGACTATCCATCCTAGGGATTCCGGCACCTGGATTACCTTGTCTGTAACCTGGCAGTTTTCCCCACAATGAGTTGGCTCTGATCAGCCACTCATCTAGGTTGGGTGTGCACCCTTCTCTGCAAAGAAAGGCTGTCACTACTGCCGTTACGTTTGTGAAGAATCTGAGTGCTGTAGCTAGAACAAAGTGTAACGCCTTGAGTTGATAATGTTTTCCTAGTACCATGAACCGAATTTACCTTTGGTGTTCCTGTTTGATGAGGATATGCAGATATACCTCAGACAAGTTAAGGGAAGATAAGTACTCCCCTTTTCTTACTGTTGTCACTACTGACTTCAGGGTCTCCATATGAAAATATACAATCTTCAGTGACTGACCCTTTTTAGATCCAATGCATGCTGAAAAGGTTACCTCTTTCTTCGGGACTACAAAATAAATGGCATATTGACCTTTCCCCATTTCTGCTTCTAGAACTGGTAAAATTGCTTGCAAATTCAATGGTCTATAATTGTCTGAGTTGCTACTCTTTTGTGTGGTGATTTGCATTAGGATATAAGTAGAATCCCACCCTCTTTGCCTTGGTGGTACGGGCTCGACTGCTCTGGCCACTGAGGGAAGAGAGCTCTGTTAGTAGTACCAACTGATGTGCTACAGACTCCCGATATGGGCACAGAGGGCAATCTGGCGGGACATCTAATAGGTTCAATTGGTACTCCTGAAGGACAATGGACAGAACCCACTGAACCAAGGTTACACTGGTCCACTGGCTCGCAAAGAACCGCAGTCTGCCCCTGACTGGAGGGTCCATTGCCCTCAGTATGGTGACTGGCTTACACTCCCTGCGGCCTAGTCAAAACCCCACCTGCAAGTTTGGTTTAAGAGCTGGCTGGGGCTTGGGAACTCTCTGCTGCCTGGGATGGCCACGGGAATTCTGATGATGTTAACAGGAGTGAAGAGGCGGAGGATAGTATTTCCTTTGACAAAATAAAGACTTCCTTGTCCTCGGCCCCAATGGCCTCCTGGAGGAGGAGGACAGGTCCAGAGAACTGGTGGAAAGTTGTTGGAGGGTTTCATGGTGGTCCTGAAGCTGGGACACAGCACCCTATCTCTGAAGAGATTGTCTCCAGAGCATGGCATGTCAGCAATTCGTTCCTATACCTCCGGTCAGAGATCCGAGGCCCACAGCCATGCCATTCTGCGGGCGCAGATTCCTGTTGCAGAGACTCTCGATGCCATCTCAAAAACATCATAGGTCACATGGACCTCATGTTTCCCACACTCCAGACCTTAATGCACCAGCTTCATGAGGGTGGTCTTGCTGCTGTTGAAGCAGCTGCTCAGCCACCTTCTGCACCTGCTTCCAAGATGTCCCGCGAGTAATGGCTCATGTAGAACTGGTAGGCAACCATGTGGGCAATAAGCATGGTGCCTTGAAACACCTTCCTCCCAAAAGCATCCATTGCTTTGTGGCCCTTCCCTGGGGCACCAAGGAATGGGTCTGAGAATGCTTGGCCCTCTTGAGCACAGATTCGACCACCATCAATTGGTGAGGCAGCTGATGCTTATTGTATCTGGCAGGATTCTGGATGAATTAAACCCCCATCCAACTTCTTAACAATGGGAGGCACTGTGAGATGGTGGTCCCAAATCCTCAGCAGCAACTCCTTAAGGATCTTGTGTACCGGGACTGCCATTATCTCCTTAGGAGGTTACATAAAATAAAGGATCTCAAGCATTTTGTGCCTGGCATCCTCCTCTGTCAAAAGCTGGAATGGGATGGCCTACGCCAACACCCTCACAAACCCTGTGAAGGTTAAGTTCTCAGGCGTAGCCTTCCTTTGCTCATCTGGAGGAGAATGATCTAATGGAAGACCATCTGAGTCCTTGGAGGAGGATTCTGTTTGATCATCCCCCAGGGGTCATAGCAACCCTCATCCACACTGTATGCCACTGGGGATGGGGACCTAGTGCTTGGTCTACATCCAGAGGTGTAGGCACCTCTGGATGTAGACCAGGGGGTTGACAGGCCATGGTGTGTCTGCTGGCCTCGGCAGAGCTTCCTCCTCAGAAGAGCCAGCAATGATCATTGTATCGGTAGGGGGAGGCCTCAGTGCCAGTAACGAACCGATAAGCACACTGAGCTTCTTCAGGACGGGCAGCCACCACAGGACCTAAGCCCTGCAGAGCCAGATCCACCACCAGCTGGGCTCGACACTCCAGCTCCTCTTCGAACATTGCCAATACCAACACCAACTGGGAGGAAGGAGGGATGGCCAGATCTTCCTTGTACCCACAAAGGGAAATAGCAACTGGCACCAGGACCGGTGGAGACCATCACGGATCCTGGGCATTGATGGAGGATGGGCGCTCCTTACCACACGGCCGCTTCAGAGGCATCACGGCAAAAGCCAGAGATTCCCTGTGCCCAACACCAGGCATTGACCGGGAATGGTGCCAATTCTTCTTAGGTTTCCCTTGATGCTTGGTCCGGTCGTTCCCCAGTGCCGAGGTCCAAGATGATGAACCCGGCGTCATCGGCCCAGAGGAGATAGACAATGGTCAGTGCCCGGTGCCCCTATCCACCAGCAACCTCAATAGTCCCGCCAATGTTGATGGCAATTTGTGCATGGGTGTGCCTCAGAGGTCCTTCAATGCCGATGCCAATGGTTCATACTTCCTGAACTCGAAGACCTGATCCATCTTGTTGAGTCGAAGCAGATGTCCCTTCGGGGTCATCTGGGCACAAAAGCGGCAATCTTGGACTTCATGCGATGCCCCCCAGGCAGAGGATATAAACCTCATGAGGATCAGTGATGGGCATGGTCCTCGAGCACTGGGGGCATCAATAAAAGTTGGACGTGGCCATGACGGTGTACGAAAGACAAACGATGGCGGCAGGCGTCGATGGTGGGCTGGCACTGAGGCACCACTACCACAGGGGAAACTAACACGAAAGAAAACTTACCAAATGCTGAAAACCCTGACTGGGGACACTACAGGAAGGCACTAAGAGGGGGACCTGGCAATGGAACAAATGCAAACAAAAGGTTTTCCACTAAACAAAGATTTTAGAGCTCAATCAAACCGCAAGGCTAACAGCTCTGCAGAAAAAAAAGAGAATGAAGAGGTACCCTGCATGGACGTTTGGTATAAGGCATGCTCAATGCGCCTAGTCAAATTTCTAAAAACTTTGACATTTTTCGATATTGGGCTCCATCTCATGTCATCACCCATGTGTGAGGACTACCATCCTGCTTGTCCTCAGAGAAAGATCCTAACACCAGAACTCATAAACAAGACACCAAGATTTTTAAAGAAATTTTTCACAAAAAGGCTACGGTCAGATTCCGAAAATAAGGATAGAAATAAAGTAGCCTTTTCAGATATTTCATAATTGGAAGATTCTAGGTAGTGTGAAAGGCCTAGAGACTCCATTGGATCTGATGATTCCCAGAAGATAGAACTTTTAAGAGTAGGAACGGCTTCTGAGGAATCTTCAATATCTCAAGGAAATATGTTTGTAAATTAACTAAGACATAAGAAATTGCCATGCTAGGTCCAAGGGTCCAACAAGCCCAGCATCCTGTTTCCAACAAAGGTCAAAACAGGCCACAAAACCTGGCAAGTACCCAAACACTAAGAAGGTCCCATGCTACTGATGCCAGTAATAGCAGAGGCCCATTTCCTAAGTCAATTTAATTAATAGCAGTTAATGGACTTATCCAAGAACTTATCCAAACCTTTTTTAAACCCAGCTACACTAACTGCACTAACCACATTCTCTGGCAGAAAGTTCCAGAGCTTAATTGTGTTTGAGTGAAAATTATGCTACTTGCTAACTTCATGGAGTGCCCCTAGTCCTTCTATTATCTGAAAGTGTAAATAACTGATTCACATCTACTTGTCAAGATCTCTCATTATTTTAAAGACCTCTATCATATCCCCCCCCTCAGCCATCTCTTCTCCAGCCCTAACCTCTTCAAAGTCTTTTCTCATAGGGGAGCTGTTCCAGTCCCCTTTAGCATTTTGGGTCACCCTTCTCCATTGCAACTATATCTTTTTTGAGATGTGGCGACCAGAATTGTACACAGTATTCAAGATGCGGTCTCACCATGGAGCGATACAAAGATATTATGACATTCTCAGTTTTGCTTACCATTCCCTTCTTAATAATTCCTAACATTCGATTTGCTTTTTTGATGGCTGCAGCACACTGAGCCGATGATTTCAAAGTATTATCCCACTATGAAGTTAGAATCTTTTTCTTGGGTGGTAGCTCTTATATGGAACCTACATATTAAAAAACATGATGTTTTTTTTTTTACGAATGCCGGTATATAAAAGTTATAAATAAATAAATAATAAATAAACCATAACATCGTGTAACTACAGCAAGGGTAATTTTTCCCTATATGCAACACCGTGCACTTGTCCACATTAAATTTCATCTGCCATTTGGATGCCAATCTTCCAGTCTAACAAGGTCTTCCTGCAATTTATCACAATCGCTTGTGATTTAAATACTCTGCATAATTTTGTATCATCTGCAAATTGATAGCCTCACTCGTCGTATTCCTTTCCAGATCATTTAAAATATATTGAAAAGCACCAGTCTAAGTACAGATCCCTGAGGCACTCCACTGTTTACCCTTTTCCACTGAGAAAATTGACCATTTAATCCTACTCTCTGTTTCCTGTCTTTTAACCAGTTTGTAATCCACGAAAAGACATTACCTCTATCCCATGTCTTTTTAGTTGTCTTAGAAGCCTCTCAGGAGGGACTTTGTCAATGCCTTCTGAAAATCCAAATACACTACATCTACCGGTTCACCTTTATCCACATGTTTTATTAACCCCTTCAAAAAAAAATGAGCAGATTTGTGAGGCAAGACTTCCCTTGGATAAATCAATGTTGACTGTGTTCCATTAAATCATGTTTTTTCTACATGCTCTGTGATTTTGATTTTAGAATAGTTTCCACTATTTTTCCCAGCACTGAAGTCAGACTCACTGGTCTATAGTTTCCCGGATCACCCCCCGGAGCCCTTTTTAAATATTGGTGTTACATTTGCCACCCTCCAGTCTTCAGGTACAATGGATGATTTAATGATAGGTTCCAAATTTTAACTAATAGATCAGAAATTTCATTTTTTAGTTCCTTCAGAACACTAGAATGCATACCATCCAGTCCAGGTGATTTGCTACTCTTTAGTTTGTCAATCTGGCCTACTACATCTTCCAGATTCACAGTGATTTGGGTCTGTTCATCTGGCTCATCTCCCTTGAAAGCCATCTCCAGAACTGGTATCTCCACAACATCCTCATTAGTAAACACAGAAGCAAAGAGTTCATTTAGTCTTTCTGCAATGGCCTTATCTTCCCTAAGAGCTCCTTTAACTCCTTGATCATCTAACGGTCCAATCAACTCCCTCACAGGTTTCTTGATTCGGATATATGTTAAAAAGTTTTTATTATGAGTTTTTGCTTCTACGGTCAACTTAATTTCAAATTCTCTCTTTGCTGGTCTTATCAATGTTTTACACTTAACTTGACAATGCTTAGGTTTTATCCTATTTTCTTCAGATGGTTCCTTCTTCCAATTTTTGAAGGATTTTTTTTGGCTAAAATAGCCTCTTTCACCTCACCATTTAACCATGCAGGTAATCGTTTTGCCTTCACTTCCATCTTTCTTAATGCGTGGAATACATCTGGACTGCGCATCTAGGATTGTATTTTTAAACAAAGTCCATCCCAGTTGAATACTTTAAACCTTTGCAGCTGTACCTTTCAGTTTTTTTTCCCAACTATTTCCTCATTTTATCAAAGTTTCCCTTTTGAAAGTTAGTGTTAGAGCTGTAGATGTACTTATTGTCCCCCTTCCAGTTTTTAGTTTAAATTTGATCATGTTATGATCACTATTGCCAAGTGGCCCCACCACTGTTACCTCTCTCACCAAATCCTGCGTTCCACTATGAATTAAATCTAAAATAGCTCCTTCTCTCGTTGGTTCCTGAACCAATTGCTCCATGAAGCAGTCATTTATTCTATCCAGGAACTTTATGTCTCTAGCATGGCCTGATGTTACATTTACCCAGTCAATATTGGGGTAACTGAAATGTCCAATTATTGCACTGCCAAAGTGATTAGCTTCCCTGATTTCTCTTAGTATTTCATCATCTGTCTGACCATTTTGTCCAGGTGGACGGTAGTATACTCCTATCACTATACTCTTACCCAACACACATGGGATTTCTACCCATATAGATTCTACTGAGCATTTAGTCTCTTGTATGATCTTTATCCTTTGGAATTCTACATCCTCCTGGACATAAAGTGCCACATACCCACCAAGTTGATCCTCAATATCATTGCAATATAATTTGTACCCTGATATAGCACTGTCCCATTGGTTATCCTCCTTCCACCAGGTCTCTGTGATGCCAATTATATCAATGTCATCATTTACTGCTGTACACTCTAACTCTCCCATCTTACTTCTTAGACTTCTAGCATTGGCAACAGCAATCTCAAAGTGTGTTTTTTGTTTGTATTAACAACCTGCTTTTCAGTTGATAGGGTTAACTTGGAAATCTTTAGCTCAGGTAATTTTTTACATATAGGCAAATTGAATACGCTTGTTTTTCTTGGAATATCTCAGTTGGGGATGTTCTAACTCTGGTTTCCTTAGTATCCTTCAAGGTCCTCCGAACCAGGCACTGCTGAGTGACTGTCTGCTTTCCCCCTTGTTCTAGTTTAACAGCTGCTCTATCTCCTTTTTAAAAGTTAGTGCCAGCAGCTTGGTTCCACTCTGGTTAAGGTGGTGCCCATCCTTTCGGAAAAGTTTCCTCCTTCCCGAGAAGTTTCTCCAGTTCCTTACAAAACTGAAGGAACTGGCGAAACCTTTGGGGAAAATTCATGAATCTTAAGAGAACATAATATGTTCTCCACAAATTCCACCCTTCTCTGAAGGATGCCATGCTCCTTGATAACCATGGATTGAACAGATTTAATTGAAGAGATTTCATGCTCGACAACAGAAATCTTTTCCTGAAATTGATTCTGTTTAGTTTGAGTAGCAGCAATGTGAGTTTCAAGCAGAGACATCTACTTTGGCCAAGGTACTTAACCAAGTCCAGCTAATAAGGCTATTAAGTCCCAAAGTGATTCCAGGGTGACCAGGCTTAGGGCAGGGGGGTTTCAAACCTGCTGTTGGGATTAAAGAAGTAGACTGGGACTTGCCACCAGACTTCTCAGATGGCCCAAGCAGATCCAAAGGTGTTAAAACAGTAGCATTCCAAACAGAAAGAAAACCAGAAACCTCGCTCCCAGCCAAGGCAGACTCTCCTCGATCTATCCCAGCAACAGGGATATGGCTCCTCTATTATTACAGGCACTGCAAACTCAACAATAGAACGCTGACCAAAGATCAAAGAAGGCTCGAGGTTATAAGTTCTAGTTTTACCTTCCTCTTATGAGGCATAATTCCAACGGAAATTCAACAAGAAATGATAAAGAAAATGGACATCCAAGCTAGGACTAAGTCCTGCCGCCATCTTGCTTCCCACTATTTCCAACACTCTTAAGCCTAACTTTTATAAGGCCTTGCTCAGTACACCCAAAACAGTTTTTGTCATCTTCCTCCTTTGTACTCTACCCTCTTGGATACAGTAACATATTTACACCCATAACCTCCCTTCCTATATCTAACCACAAAGTTTTATAACAATCTAAATAGCATCCAGTTTATACTGTAGCTGTTGTCTTAACATCTGACCACCTAGATCCCCTATGTAGCCTTCCAGACAGACCTGTACACTTGAGGGCCTATGTTTCTGCTAAGAATTCTAGCTATTACTATACTTGCGTCCTGCCAAACAAACCCAGCTATTAATTCACTCTATGACAGACCTAGTTAAATGGTTTACCGTATTTCTGCTGGGACTGCTAGCATGCCATATTACCCATTTTGCAATTCCTTCTAACAATCCCAATATTCATTGTTGACTCACTGGAATAGGGCAATTTAACACTTCGTGATTTTGCTATCTAGAATCAGAAACATGAAGGCAGAAAAAGACCATATGATTGTGGCTCCCAAGGACTGGAGTTGGCCACCCCTAACAGGATATGTACAATAAATATGCATGAGATAGCTTTGCATACAATGGAAGCAGTATATGCACATCTCTCATATGCATATTCATTGTGGATATTCTGAAAACCTGGCTCTTGAGGATCAGAGCTGACCACCCCTGCCATATGGCCTAGCTAGTCTACCAACCCACACCAAATATTCATTTTTACAATCCTTACCACTCCCTTAGAGATCCCCTGTATTTTCTTCATTCAATGTTGTCTCCACCCCCACCATAGGGAGGCTGTTCCATGCATCCAATAAACATTCTAAATAAGTCTACCCTCTTTCACCCTCATCCTCCTCACGTTTCCGTCTTCACCCCCCCCTTTGTCTCGACCACCCCCTCCCCTCCCTCCCCTATTTATTTAGTTATTGATCTGTTACTATGTTCTAGGTTACACAATGTTCCTTGTAAAGGCTTTGCCTATATATATCCTTGTTTTAAGTTATCTGTAAACCGGCACGATGTGCAAACGGTTGCCGGTATATAAAATTAAATAAATAAATAAATAAAATCCTATGATCCACTCCTGTGCATAAATATTTTTGAGATATTTGAATGTCTCTTTCATATCCCCTATCTCTCCTTTCCACCAGAGTGTTCATATTTAGATATTTAAGACTATGCCTATATGCTTTAGAACTAAGATCACTGACCATTTTAGTAGCCACTTTCTGGACCAACTCCATCTTATTTATATCCTTTTAAAGGTGTGGTCTCCAGAACACTACACAGCATTCCAAATGAGGTCTCGCCAGAGGCAATATCACCTCTTTTTTCTTCTGACCATTCCTCTCCCCATGCAGCCAAGCATCTTTCTGGATTTTGCCATTGCCTTATTCACCTGTTTGGCCACCTTAAGATCATCAGATACAATCACCCCTAGGTCTTGCTCTTCTTTCATGCTGAGAAGAATTTCACCCCTAACACCAGGAATAGACCGCTCTAGTCCTGGAATGCCACAACCAGGTCAAGTTTTCTGGGTATCTACAATGAATATTCATATTAAAATATTTACATGTATTGCCTCCTTTGTATACAAATATATTTCATGCATATTCATTGTGGATGTCATGGAACCCAGACCCATTTGTGGCACCCCAGGACTAAAGTTGCCTATCCCTTCCCTACACTATACCACTCTCTCTTTGGTTTCTGCGGACTAAAACATGATACTTTACTTTTTTTTTTTTTAAGCATTAAATCTTAGCTGTCAGATTAGACCATTCCTCAAGCTCCCCTATCAAATTTTTCACACCTTCCTGGCTATTACAGATTTTAATATCATTTGCATAAAGGAACATTTTCAGACTATGCGTCCACAATGTAATTTATGCAAATGTTGAAAAGAACAAGTCCAAAGATCGATTCCTGCAGTACACTGCTAATAATGACCCTCTCCTCAGAGTGAAATCCATTTCCCACTACTCTTTTTCACCTCCCACTCAACCAGTTTCTAATCCAGTCAGTCACTTTAGGGCCCAAACCAAGAGTGCTTTATTGGCCTTATGCTGCAAAGAACATTTGACAGTGCTGCAAGAGTGGCATGGACTGACCACCTGTGACCACTTGTTGCTCCAACGAGCCCCTGAGAGCAAGACACCCATTGCTGACAATCTTCTTCCCCCCCATTCCAGCTGTGTTTGAGCTAGTCGTGCCTCCCTGGTGACACCACTGGGAGTTTTGGTTAAAGGACCAGTGGGGATGCCAAAGAGCCAAACTGACACTTGCCTGCCACCAAGAACATCTGATGCTGCTGAGAGAGAAGAGACTTGGGCAGACCACCTGCTGCCTCTAGCATGCCCCAAGAGAAAGAGACCTGACGCTGACAGCCTCCTTTCCATCTGAGCTATGTCTAAGCTAGGCCCGCCTCCCTAATGACATCACCAAAAGTGTTGGTTAAAGCAGTGGTTCTCAACCTTTTTTCTGTCAGGACACACCAAAATAGTTCCCACATGCATGGCACACTGAACACATGACAGTCACAAGGCTAACCCCACCCCCAACCCTCAGTAATGGGTATAAAGTAGAACTAGAACATTACCCATACAACACACCATACAAAAAAGATATTCTGGTGTTATCCTAATAACAGCAACACAAACTCCCTCTATTTCCAGGTGCAATAGCCCTACTTATAAAAAGACAGCAGTTCACCACCAATGAATGTCCTATTGCGAAAACACAACAAACAAGGTGAGGTATTTTACTAGCCTATATGCTAGTTTAAATACCTCACCTTGGTCATACACATACGACAATGCTCTCTCACTTACACACAAGCTTTCAATCACACACATGCCCCTCTCTCTCTTGCACACACACACACACACACCCCCTCCCACATACACACCACACACACAGAAGCATCCTCCCTGACTCATACAGACCACACACACACAGACACACCCTGTCTCACATACAGACCACACACACAGAAGCACCCTCCCTGTCTCACATACATACCAGCCCCCAGCTGGACACAGCTAGACTTCGGCCCCACCGGCCTGGTCTCGAGTGGCAGCAGCCAACAGCTCCGATGTTCGGACCCTCCAGCCTTTTCTCCGGCAGCAGCCAGAAGCTCCAATCTTCAGCCCTGCAGGTTTGGTCTCCAGCGGCGGCCAGCAGCTCCAATCTTGGGTCTTCAGCCCCACCTGCCTAGTTGCCAGAGGCTCCGATCTTTGGGTCTTCAGGCCCACCAGCTGAGGGTAGCACGAGACATACCTGCTGGTGCGTGGCGACACATCGGTTGAGAATCGCTGTTATAGACCTTGATCATATCCCTTATCAGCCATCTCTTCTCCAAGCTGAAGTGGCCCTAAGCACTTTAGTCTTTCTTCATAGTAGAGCTGTTCCATCCCCTTTATCATTTTGGTCTCCCTTCTCTGTATCTTTTCTAGTTCAACTCTATATTTTTTTAAGATGAGGAGACCAGAACTCCACATAATTCTCTAGGTGCAGACTCACCATGGAGCGATACAGGGGTAGGACAACATTTTATTTTATGCTCCATTCTTTTCCTAATAATTCCTAACATTGTTTGTTTTTTGTCCACTGCCACACAATGAGTCAAGAATTTCAAAGTATTTTCCATGATGATGCCCATATCCTTTTCCTGGGTAGTAACAGCTAATATGGAAGCCAACATCATGTAACTAGAGTATGGGTTACTTTTTCTTAATTTCATCACTTTGCACTTGTCCAGATTAAATTTCATCTTTCATTTGTGTGCCCAGTCTCTCAAAGTCCTCCTGCAAATTTTCACAATCCGCTTCTGATTTAACAACCTTGAATAATTTTTAGGGGTGTACAGGGATTAAAAAAAAAAAATTCATTTTCATTTTTCAGTTTATTTTCTGAAGGTTTTTCCACACAAATTTCAGTTTGTGGAATGTTTGATTCATTTCATTCATGTGAAAAAAAAAATCAAACATTAAAAAAAGAAAAGAAAAATGCTGGGGCCAGGAAACCCTCCCAGTCTCCACTTACCTAGTCTGGTGGCTGGGTCCCGATGCCTGGGCCCTGACCTAAGCCTGGAGCACCGACCCAGGCCCTGACACCACGGCCCAGCCTGGAGGCCAGGTCCTCAACCCGGACCCAGGCCAGATCCCAACACTTGGGCCTTGGCCCAGGGTGAGGCCCAGGACAGAAGCCCAGGCCTCAGAATTCCTCTTCTATTTCTTCATTCCTTTGGCTCTTCAATGCCAACTAACGTCATCCGCTGACAGATGGCGCCATTTTGACGTACGGAATTATCGTATTCTTGGCCTTCATCAGATACCCGACGGATCAGGTAAGTTCATTTTAATTTTTATGGCGTTGATGCCCCTGATGCAGAAGTCGAGGGTTGTGACTTTTTTTGGCACCAAACAACTTTTCCATTTTGTCGAGGTGCGCACAACAGCCCTTAGGGGTCATCAGGCACAAAAATCACAGCCCCAGATATCATGCAATGCCCCCAGGCACAAAATGCAGACCTCATGGGGGCCCGACATGGTCTGGAGGCCGTGGGGGAAATGGTGGAAGCCGAATGACGCCATGGGAAAAAGAGGGCGACGCAAGGTCAATGTTTAGCGGCCACAGTAATTAACCGCGGACGACGAAAAGACCTACCACAGCATCCAAAGGGCAGAGGGATCAGATGGGACTTGCAATGGAACAGATTAGTTTTCCACAAAAAAAGAGCGCAAGCTCCAAAGTCGCGAGGCACTAGCTTATTGGAAAAAGAGAGAGTTTGAAGAGGGACCCTGCATGGATAGTGGCATGCTGGGCATGCTCAGTGTGTAGATCAAGGTTTCTAGAAACATCTGATGCCACCCATGTGTGAGGACTACCATCCTGCGTGTTCTAGGAGAAACTGAATTACAATTACAATATAATAAATCACCTATACCAGATCAGAACTAAAAGTCAGCACAAACAGTAACAACCCTACCTATGAAAAGACAACACTAATTACACCAGGTCCCAGAACACTAATATACCTCCTATTAGGAAAGTGGATCAAGTCAGGCTATTATAAAATCCTACACAGAAAGTACAAACTAGCAGAATCCCTCACCTTGGTCACACATGCAGAGCACAGACAGACCCTCAAATACAGAATAAATAATATTTAATGGAAAACTGGAAACCACAATAAGCCAGACTTTGTATGCAATGCAACAATGGAAAAAGAGAAGCATCACCATTCCTCATAAAGCATCAAATAAAAATAAAGAAATATAAAAATCATAATAGCAAAATAATGTTAATAAAAAGAATATTTCACAACAGCTGATGAATAGAACATCTAGTAATGAAAAACTCATAAAACTTTTCCAAACACCAATAAAATATTTCAAAATAACAGGCACATGAGAACACCCAGTAATTAAATAAGGATTTTTTTTTGTTTGTTTTAAATCCCTTGCTTTCCATACCTGGCAAAATTTGATTTCCAGATACCAGATTTTTGTGGATTAGCAGGGGGAGAGTAAAGGGGTTGTTGAGCACAAACTTCCTCCTCCCGTTCTCTTACAAACACATACACACACCCACACTTGCTGTCTGCAATGCTCAATCATCCCCACAGACTCACACACTTACTCTCTGCCTTGTTCAATCACACCCACAGCCTCGCTCTCTGCCATTCTCAGTCACACCCACAGCCTCGCTCTCTGCCATGCTCAGTCACACCAATACACTCTCTCACCTGTTTCCCTCTCTAGAAGCACAAGGAGCAGCAGAAGCAGCATCCCCAGAGCCCACCAGATGTTTTCTAGCGTTGAAGCCGCACTTCTCCTGCTCCAGACTGAGGGAAGGCCGATGCTGCATCTTTTGGCTAATGGGTGGTTCTGCTCTTCCTGTGCCCGATTGTGGGGGGGGGAAGAGAGATGAGATGATTATTCTTCTTGTGGCCCCACTGCTCTTGAGTGCCTGGGGTAAAGGAGGCTGATGCTTCTTGCGGCCTTGTGGGCTGCGCTTCTTTGACAGCATTTTGGGGGGCGGGGGGCAGGGGGAGAGAGAGACCAAGGCATCTTCCAGCCAGCAGACTTCCTGGTTTTCCTGCTCCTGACTACAGCAAGGGAGGCCACAAATTCATCTCACAGCCCAGCAGACCACATTACTCCAGACTTCAGAGGGAGGGGATCCTGCGCAGGCTGCCTCCACTGAGTGGCAACATTGGTATTTTGTCCTTATTTCCCCCTCTCCCTTCAAGGACAGCCTTGCCAGAGGAGCCCAGATTAAAACAGGATCTCCCCCAGTTTAGAGAACTCCTTAAAGCCCATTTCTTCAGTTCCGCTTTCCCTCCCTGAGAAGTAGTAAGATGGTTTTATTTAAGTATCTATAATTATTTGTATTTGCTTTGTTATTGTTTACCATGTTTTGACAAACTTGTATGTTATGCTGATTTTGTATGTAAGTTGTAACCCACTGAGCTGGGTGGATCAGAGAGCTATAAATCATTAAAATAAATACATACATAAGAGCAATCGCAATAGTTTATCTTCTCCTCCCCTGTCAACAGACCTCTGGGCTGTATCAGGAGGAGGGGAGGTGGCTTTTCCCCAATATTGTGCAACAGCAGTGGTGCCTCAGTATGGATGATGCCTAAGGCCATGGCCATAGGTTAGCTACAGCTCTGTACTCCACTGTTTACCCTATCTCCAATGACAAAACTGACCATTTAATCCTACTCTCTGCTTCCTTTTTACCAGTTTGCAATCTACAATAGAATATTGCCTCCAATCCTATGACTTTTTGTATCAGAAGTCTCTCATAGGGGACTTTGTTAAATACCTTCTGAAAATCCTAATATACTACAACCACCAGCTCACCATTATCAACGTTTATTAACCCCTTCAAAAAAGTGTAGCAGATTGGTGAAGCAAGACTTCCCTTGTGTAAATCCATGCTGGTTGTGTCCTATTAAACCATATATATATATATATATATTTTGTTATTGTATTCTTTAGAATAGTTTCTATGATTTTTCCCAGCACTAAAGTCAGACTCATCGGTTTATAGTTTACCGGATCACTCTGAAGCCCTTTTTAAATATCAGGGTTACACTAGCCAATTTCCAATCTTCAGGTACAACAAATGATTATATGGATAGGTTACACAGTAGTACTAGATCTGTAATTTCATGTTTTAGTTCTTTCATAATTCTGGGGTATATAGCATCTGGTCCAGGTGATTTGCTACTCTATATTTTGTCAATCTGCCCTACTACATAAGAACATACGAAATGCCATACTGGGTCAGACCAAGGGTCCATCAAGCTCAGTATCCTGTTTCTAACAGTGGCCAATCCAGGTCACAATTACCTGGCAAGTACCCAAACATTAGATAGATCACAAGCTACTACTGCTTATTAATTACAGTCATAGCAGTTTATGGATTTATCCTCTGGGAACTTATCCAAACCTTTTTTAAACCCAGTTACACTAACTCATGCAACCACATTCTCTGGCAATGAATTCTAGAGCTTAACTATGCACTGAGTGAAAAAGAATTTTCTTCAATTTGTTTTAAATGAGCTACTTGCTAACTTCATGGAGTGCCCCCGGTCTTTCTATTATCTGAGAGAGTAAATAACCAATTTACATTAAATTGTTCAAGTCTTTCATGATTTTGTAGACTTCTATTATATCCCCCCCCCCCCCCCTCAGTTGTCTCTTCTCCAAACTGAACAACCCTAACTTCTTTAGCCTTTCCTCATAGGACAGCCCTTCCATGCCCCTTATTTTAGTTTCCCTTCTCTGCACATTCTCCAGTGCAGCTATATCCTTTTTGAGATGCAGTAACCAGAATTACATTTTCCAGGTTCACTGTGATTTGTCTTAGTTCTTCCAAATCATCACCATTAAATATCATTTCTGACATGTCTCTTTCCCCACATCCTCTTCAATAAACACTGAAGCAAAGAATTAATTTAGTCTTTCCACTATGGGCTAGTCTTCCCTAAGTGCCCCTTTAACCCCTTGATCACTCAACAGTCCAACCAACTCCCTTCAGAGGCTTCCTGCTTCAGATATATTTTTAAAAGTTTTTATTATGAGCTTTTGCTTCTATGGCTAGCTTTTTTCCAAATTCTTTTTTAGTCCACCTTATCAAGGTTTAACATCTAACTTACCAATTCTTATGCTTTTTCCTATTTTCTTCAGATGGATCCTTTTTCCAATTTTTGAAAGATTTTTGGTTACAATAGCCTCTTTCTCCTCATCTTTTAAGCACTCAGTCGTTTGGCCTTCCTTCCACCTTTTTTAATGTGTGAAATACATCTGATATAGGCTTCCAAGATGATTTTTAAACAATATTAATGCCTGATATAAACTTTTATCCTTTGTGGCTGCAACTTTTAGATTTTTTTTTCTCATTTACCAAAGTCTCCATTTTGAAAGTTAAATGCTAGAACAATAGATACTTAATGTCCTCCCTCCAGTCATTCAAATTTGATCATGTTATGATCACTGTTGCTAAGCAGCCTCACTACCATTACCTTTGGCACCAAATGCTGCATTCTACTAAGAAATAAGTCTAAATGGTTTCCATTCTCATCAGCTCCCAGACAGCATGAAGCAGTCTTATTTCATCTTGCTTTTATCAATGTAACATTTAGAGGCCTCCGAGAACATTGGATTGTGCAGCCTACAAGTCCACTAAATAATTAAATAAATATATAGCAAATGTTGCTTACCTGTAACAGGTGTTCTCACAGGACAGCAGGATGTTAGTCCTCACATATGGGTGACATCACAGGATGGAGCCCAATCACTGAACACTTCTGTCAAAGTTTCCAGAACTTTAACTAGCCCCTACTGGGCATGCCCAGCATGGCACTAACCCTGCAGCCAGCAGGGGTCCCCCTTCAGTCTTATTTGAAAGCTACAGGCAGTGCCAAAAAATAACACAACAAAATGTTACGAACCTAACATTGCGGGGCGGTGGGCGGGTTTCGTGAGGACTAACATCCTGCTGTCCTGTGAGAACACCTGTTACAGGTAAGAAACATTTGCTTTCTCACAGGACAAGAAGGATGGTAGTCCTCACATATGGGCGAGTACCGAGCTGAGGATGTCCGAACATGCACCAAATGACCCAAAGGCGTGCAACAGGCACAACAACTGGGGTGAAATTTGGTAGAGGGCATCCTGAACCCCACCGGGCAGGCGGAAGGGTGTAGGTACGTCACGTTGTAAATAAGTTGCGAAGGACAGACTGGCCGAAGATGGAATTTTGTCTTCCGGCTTTGTCCAAGCAATAGTGGGCTGCAAAGGTGTGGAGAGAACTCCAGGTTGCAGCTCTCCAAATGTCAGGAAGCAGCACCGATCGCAGGTGTGCTACTGAAGTCGCCATGGCCCTCACAGAGTGTGCTTTAACACGGTCTTGGAGTGGAATGCCCGCTTGCTGATAGCAGAAGGATATGCAGTCCTCCATCCAGGAGGAGAGAGTCTGCTTACCCATAGGCTTCCCTAAGTTTTTAGGATAGAAAGAGACGAACAATTGAGTGCTTTCTCTGTGGGCAGCTGTACGGTCTAGGTAAAATGCTCGAGCCCATTTACAGTCAAGGGTATGCAGAGCCTGTTCTCCTGGGTTGGCAAGGGGCCTGGGAAAAAAGGTAGGTAGTATGATGGATTGGTTTAGATGAAAATCCGAGACTACCTTAGGTAAAAATTTAGGGTGCGTGTGGAGTACCGCCCGGTCCTGCAGAAGTTTCGTGTAAGGCGGATTGGTAACTAGAGCCTGCAATTCACTAACTCTGCGAGCTGAAGCGATAGCCAAAAGGAAAATCACTTTCCATGTGAGATATCGAAGTTCACAAGAGTGAAGAGGCTCGAATGGTGGTTTGTTGAGCCGACCCAGAATCAGATTAAGGTCCCAAGAAGGGGCCGGAGGACGCAGTGGAGGCTTGATGTGGAGCAAGCCCTTCAAAAAGCGTGTTACAAGGTGTTGCACTGATAAAGGGACATCCCCGACACCTTTATGGAAGGCGGCTACCGCACTGACATGCATTCTAATGGAAGATGTCTTAAGACCTGACTGATAGATGCCAGAGAGATTCCAGAAACTTCGGGATTGGACAGGAAAAGGGGTCAAGGGACTGAGAAGAGCACCATGACGTGAACCTTTTCCATTTGTAAGAGTAAGATTTTCTCGTGGAAGGCTTTCGCAAAGCAATCAAGACACAGGAAACTGGATCTGAAAGGTTAAGTGGCTGAAGGATTAACCTTTCAACATCCATGCAGTCAGGGACAAGGCTTGAAGATTGGGATGGCTTAGGCACCCGTCGTTTTGAGTGATCAGGAGCTGGTCCTGTCCCAAGGGAATGTGCCTGCGGATGGAGAGATCCTGAAGTATTGGAAACCACACTTGGCATGGCCAGTGAGGCGCTACCAGGATCATGGTTCCCTTGTCCTGACCTAACTTCATGAGAGTCTTCGGGAGAAGAGGAATTGGAGGGAATGCATAGAGCAGACCAGTTGCCCATGAGAGGCAGAATGCTTCTCTGGGCTGAAAGTGTTCGCTGCGAATGAGGGAGCAGTAGTTGTCCACTTTGCAGTTCTGAGGGGACGCAAAGAGGTCTATCTGAGGATATCCCCATCGTTGGAAGATAGCATTCGCTACTGAGGGGTTGAGAGACCACTTGTGCGGTTGAAAGACGCAACTCAGCTTGTCTGCCAGCACATTGTTCACTCCTGGCAAGTAGGTGGCCCTGAGGTACATCAAATGGGAGAGGGCTTCCGCCCATATCTACGCAGCTTCCTGACACAGAAGGAAGGAGCCTATACCTCCCTGCTTGTTGATGTACCACATGGCCACCTGGTTGTCCACCTGAATTAGGATGACCTGATTTGACAGGCGATCCTGAAAGGTCCTGAGAGCATATCTTATTGCTCGAAGCTCCAGGAAATTTATTTGGTGTTTGGCTTCCTGTGGAGACCAAGAGCCTTGTGTCTGCAGATCGGCTACGTGGGCTCCCCACCAGAGGATGGAAATTTTTGTGGTGAGAATGATTTGAGGATTCGGAACCTGGAAGGGTAATCCCTGGAGGAGATTGGCCTGATTTTTCCACCAGGCGAGGGACAGACGGAGTGAGTCGGTGACGTGGACAATGGCCGACAGAGGCTGAATAGCTTGAGTCCATTGAGACCTCAGACCTTTCAGAGTCCAGTGCATGAGTCTCATGGCCAAGCGGGCCATTGGTATGACATGGACCGAGGATGCAATGTGTCCCAGGAGGACAAGAAATTGGCGTGCAGTCGCAGCATGTTGAGACTGCAGCTGGTGAGCAAGTGACGCGAGAGTCAGTGCTCATTGTCGAGGCAGGAAAGCCTTTGCCTGCAAGGTGTCCAAGTCTGCCCCAATGAAAGATCAGGATTGAGATGGGACCAAGTAGGATTTGTCATAATTGACTAGAAATCCTAATGAAATTAGAGTGTGCAAAGTTAGATTGAGGGATGACAGAGCAGCTTGCTGAGTGGGAGCCCTGATTAACCAGTCATCCAGATAGGGGTAGATGTGAACACCCTGTGTCTTGAGGAATGCTGCTACGACTACGAGGCATTTTGTAAAGACTCGTGGTACAGACGCTAGGCCGAATGGAAGCACTCGGTATTGATAGTGCTTGAGGCCTACTAGGAATCTCAGGTATTTGCGATAAATCCAGCTCATCGCAATATGGGTGTATGCGTCCTGGAGGTCCAGAGAGCAGAGCCAGTCTCCTCTTTGTATAAGAGGTAGAAGCGAGCCCAAGGTAACCATCTTGAACTTTTCTCGCTGTAGGTACTTGTTGATGGCCCGTAGATCTAGAATAGGACAGTCGCCTCCAGATTTTTTGGGGATTAGGAAGTACCGGGAATAGAACCCTAGGCCTTGTTGAGAGTGTGGAACGGGTTCCATTGCTCTTGACTGGAGAATGAGGGAGAACTCTTGATCCAGAAGAATGGAGTGATCGGATGTTCTCCACGTCTGTAGAGGTGGGGAGTCCGGTAGCAGGGCAAAAAAGTTCAGATGGTAACCCTGAGCAATGATTGCCAATACCCATTGGTCAGAGTGATTGAATGCCACCTGCTGTGGAAGTGGCACAGTCGAACTCCCACTGGTATGTGCGACAGAGGAATCTGGCTGCTGCTCTCTAAGTGGAAGTCAAAAACCTGAAGCAGGCCCTGGCTGGGGAGCTGTTTGAGGTTTTTGTTTTCGGGTTTGGCAAGACTGCGGTTTTTGATAAGGTCTCGTAGCACGGGATCTGGCTGGTGGCGGGTAGGACTTCCTTGGACGGTAGAACGACTTCTTAGGGTCCTTTCTAAAGGGCTGCTTTGAGAGAAGTCGGAAGGTATCAAAGAGAGCTGTTTTAGGGTCTCATGATAGTCTTTTAATTCTGCCACCGTGCGTTGGATCTGTTTGCAGAACAGATTATCTCCCACACAAGGTAGGTTGGACAATCGGTCTTGCATTTCTGGGCGAAGGTCAGAAGACTTGAGCCAGGCCTACCATCTCGCCGAAATAGCAGCTGCAGACACTCTGGTAGAGGTGTCAAAAACGTCATAAGATGTTCTAATCTCATGTTTGCCTGCCTCAAAACCTTTGCTTACAAGGGTTTGTAATTGTTCTTGGAATTGCTGAGGCAGGGAGTCTGAGAAGTCCTGTATCTGCTTAAAAATGATCCTGTTATATTGGGTCATATAAAGCTGATAGGCGGCAATTCGGGTGATGAGCATGGCCCCTTGGAATACTCTGCGACTAATGTTGTCTAGGAATTTCTCTTCCTTGCCAGGAGGAAGAGACAAGTGAGGTTTTGACCTTTTTGCCCTCTTTTGTGTAGACTCTACCACGACAGAGTGGTGATCAAACTATGACTTCTGAAAACCTGGGGCTGACTGTACTAAATAAGTAGTGTCAGCTTTCCTGTGTACTGGATTTTCCCAGGTCTTCTTGAGGCGATCAAGAATGACCTGATGGATGGGAATAGAAGTTATTACTTTGGGGGCATCCAGGAATTGGAGCAACTCCATCATCTGGTGTCTATCATCCTATTCCGTCTGCAATTGAAAAGGAACCAATTCAGCCATTTCCTTCACAAAATTTATAAATGAGAGGTCCTCTGGAGGAGAACACTTTCAGTGGGTGACAGTGGTGAAGGTAAGTCATCGGTGTTTGATGAGGTATCATCTCCCCAGGTATCATAAGGATCAACACCCTTCCCTCTAGGAAGTAGAGGGGGACAGGGTGGTTGGATACCTGAAGGTCCTGGTCTAGGGTCCGAAGGAATCGAAGGAATTATCGGAGGCACCGGTATAGGCATCGATGGATGGCTCGGTGGTGCTGATGGATGTATCGGCACCGATGGTTGGATCGGTGGCGAGGAACGTATAGGCATGGATGGCTGAGGCATAACTCCGGATGGAGGAATGCGGAACGGTGTTTCTCCTCCCGATGATGCTGTCAGTGGGGAGAGCATCGGAGCCATCGGAGACCCGGGATCCATCGATGGAAAGGCGGCCATTAGGGCTTCATCCTGGATAGCAGCGGTGCCAGCGCTGCCGGAATCGGGTCGATGATCGGTTCCACAGTCTGTGCCGGTGCTGGAGGAACCTGAAGACGTTGCATCACCTTGCCGATGGCCTCCTGAACCATCCGGTCCAGTTCTTCTCGGAGACCTGGAGCAAGTAGCCCCAGCTCCGGAACAGAAGAAGGAGGCAGAGGCATAGCCGGAGGGACCACCGTTAAAGGCGGAGTCGCGGCTCCCGATCCCCGATCGGGTGAGGGTTGCCTTGGAGACCCGGTCGCAGGAATGGTCTGTGCCTTTCCTGGACGGGGCTTCTTCGACAGCAGCTCGGATGATGGCGAGATTGAAGATTTCGCTCCCTTGATGGTCCGAGTCTTACGGTGTCGATGGCGATGTTTCTCCCTGCGATCCCCTCAAACCTGAGGGGGAGTAGAGGGTGTCGATGGCCAAGAAGTCGTTTATGCCGGTCGGTCACCGGTCGGTGGTCGATGCTGGCGCGAAGTCGACGGTACCGGTTCAGACGACGTCGATGCAATGGATAGAGTCGGGGTTTGAGCACGGAAGAGAAGTTCCATCTTCTCCATTCTGGCCTTGCGACCCTTCGGTGTCATTAGGGCACATTTGGTGCAGGTCAAGACATCGTGCTCGCTTCCTAGACACATTACACAGACTTTATGGGGGTCTGTGATAGACATGGTGCGGGTACAGTCAGGGCACAGACGAAACCCCGACACCATGGCAAAAATTTAGCTGCAGTACGGTCGACGGTCAGTAGGCCACGAGGGCCAAACCCGATGGTAATTGACGGGAAACGGGTAAAAACTTACCGGAGTACCGTGGACTAATAAAAGGTAGAGGAGGGACCCCTGTGGGGTAATTTAACTTTTAGTAATTCCGTGAGGAAAATTCATGTCAGGAATCTCTTCAGAGCTCCTTAACCGCGAAGCTACTGCTGCACTGAAGGGGGGACCCTTGCTGGTTGCAGGGTTAGTGCCATGCTGGGCATGCCCAGTAGGGGCCAGTCAAAGTTCTGGAAACTTTGACAGAAGTTGTCCGTGATTGGGCTCCATCTTGATGTCACCCATATGTGAGGACTACCATCCTGCTTGTCCTGTGAGAAAAATAAAATCTAGAAACTTTGCCTCCCTAGAAAACTCCTATTATTGTGCTGTCAAATTTGTTAACTTCCCTAATTTGTGTTAGCATTTCATTGTCTGTCTGTTCATTTTGGCCAGGTAGACAACAGTATACCCTCACCACTATACTCTTCCCCTTCACACATGGAATTTCCACCCATAAAGATTATACTGTGCATCTAGAATAACCTGATAGATTCTATGCCATTCTTAATATAAAGCACCACTCCCTACTTCCCCTCCACCAAGCTGATCCTCTCTATTATTATGATATAATTTGAACCCTCACATAGCACTATCCCTTTCGTTATCCTTCCTGAGATTTATTTAGCATTTCTTATATTCTGTGACTTTCCAAAATGTGTTCAGCGCAGTATACAATGCTAACTTCTATAATTCAGTACAATAAAACAATATAAAACAAAAGATACACAAACATAAAATTAACATGACAATTTAAATAAATAAAATGAATGAACACTTTTAAAAAACATATCCAGAATGCTTCTATAAATATAGTGGACTATGCCACTCTCTGGAAATTCAGTAAGCTATTTGTAGGCACCACTGATTTCCAGTGGGAATCGGCAGCTTTTCAATGGTCTTCAATTTTCAAAGGTGCAATAGGGTTAAAAAATTCCAATTATATCTACCTCTTCGTTCAGTGCTATATATTGTAACTCTTACATATTACTTTTTTAGACTTCTGGCATTAACATACAGCCATTTCAAAGCACATTGTTTATTTGTACCTACAATCTTTCTAGCAGTTAACAGAGATAATTTGGAATATTTACTCAATCTGTTCTTTACTTATAAGCACATAAGATACTTTTGCTTTTATGAGAACCTCGCTAACTCCCCTGTTTCTTTAGCATCTTTCAAAGATACCTTCCTCTGAGCCATGCACTACTGAGCAACAGTCAGTCAGTTTTCCCCAGTGTGTCCACTTTTGGAAATGGACATATTCCCCATTGCTGTGAAAACTGGTCAAGGTAAAAATGGTGATTTATGCTGGTGGCATAGAAAAACTAGAAGGAATGTTAACAATATACACCTCATTGACTTCACGTCAATGTCCATTGTTTTAGTAAACGTGTTCAGTGTGCAAGAAAATTTCCTATGTTTGACTGAAGCTTGGTTAAATGATAGAGATACAATTTTATTTAATCTGTTATGAGCATATGATTATTGTGTAGTCTTTCAGCCCGTGCTAACACAACGAGGCAGTGGTATTTTGGTCGCTTATAAAAAAAAAACTTTAAAAATGGTTCAAGTTCCTATTCAGACCCCCAAGGTCTTATGAAATCTTACTATTATCCTCTACAAATATCAATATAAAATATACTATCCTCAGGGTCTATTGAATTTTAATGTTAGTCTTCTATTAGAATTCACACACGGGTTAAATGTTAATTTTCACAATATGATTAAAAGAGCATCCATAAAATCTGAAGAACATGGGTAGGAGAGATGGTGTGGGAAACTGATATCTGAAGTGCAGAAGCAGAGATATCTCTGAGATCTGACGGAGTTATCACTTCTGTCCTCCCAAAATTACTTCCGGCCAGAAATGACGTTCTCATCACCGCAGGCCAGATGAAGAACTACTGCAAGTCATAGGTTATCCACCTCTAGTCTATAGCATTACATAAGGAAGCAGCCCTTAACTGCCATCATATTCCATGTTTCTATTAATGCTTTGTTAGGGCTCTTCCAGTTACCTTACAGATATATGTTAGCTTTTGAAACAGTAAATGCCATAGGTTTTATCAAAACATAGTTGGGGAGGTTTGTTAAAAAAAAAATTTAAAAAATGGTCTGTGCAACAGCTTTACAGCAGTGGATATTAAAAAAATAATAAATAAATAAACAGTCACAATGCATTCAGATTCCTGTGTCATGCAGTCAGCAGAGAGCAGAATCCCAACTCTTTGGTCTGTGAGAAAATGAGCGTATGCTACAGGATCCTCACTTTGGGATCTAAGCTTATGAGCGGGCTGGTGGATTTCCTCCCCAGAAACAAAGAAAGTGCAAGGACATAGATCCCCACTGCAGACTCCCCATCCCCTACAGCAGAGAGAAAAACTATGGAATAAAATTAAACAAAAAAAAAAAAATCAATTATGTGTTTTTGTTTTTTTAAACAGGTTTCCACTTGTCTATACACCAATAGATAATTCAACCAGATTATGCAGGTGCTCTGCTAGGACACTTCCCGTTGCCCTACAGACATTGACCTGCTGTAACAGTGTGCCTTGTATTTTATTTACAGAGATGTCATGAATGCAAACGTTGACCTGCTATAACAAGTCTTGAGCTGATTTGTTGGAATAAAAAGGATGATGATAGTTAAGGTGCCTTTTGGAAAAGTGAAAGCTAAATTTTTCCAAAAATACTTAGTTTTTAAAAAAAATATGGCTGCCTGAAAAAAAAAAAAAAAAGATCGTTGTGGTGGCTGTTACAGTGGCAATTGTAAAAACAGCCAACATACACTTAGGCTCGTGTGTCACTGTGATGAACTCCGGCCTGGAGAACTCCTTCTCTTGCCTCACGAGAAGAGAAAATGCGAGTTCAAGTCCAAGAGACTTCCCTGATACTCAGGAGAGAAAAGAGTCAGTGTGGTCATGGAAGAGAAAACAGTCAGCATGGGTGAAAGTTTTTAAACAATATTAAAAAAAATAATTTGTGATTTTTTGCAGGACTCCACCGATGTCCAAAAACCATTCACAGGTTATAAGAGCATCAAACAGCTTATATTTTAAAAATGTTAAACTTTCTCTTTTAAACTAAATCTTCCTTGATGCTGGTTTTATAATTGGTAACTTGTTCAACTTGTTTTGTGGTTTACAACTTCTAAGCAGTTATGTCTAAATAACTCCTGTTAGAATTATATGACCAATTATCTAATAACATTAAAAATTATGTGTTCTGGCACATGCAAACATCAAAAGTGTGCCAAGCCAGGCATACCTTTCCCTGCTAATGGTGATAGATTGCAACACATCATAACATTTTCCTTCAAACAATTAGTCTCTGGTACAGAACAAGTCATACCCTCAGCACAATGCGCATCATTACAGAAGCCTTCTGTTTTCATGAAGTGAACCGCAGACAAAACAGATCACTTTGGAAGAGAAAGTTACTCACCAAGCAAAAGCACAAAGGCAAAGGGGTGGAAAGTGAGTTTTTATTACTGCTGAAGATGCATACTCACCGTGCCTGGACAGATCTAGAAGCAGCTCGCTTCCAACATTTAGGCACCGTGATGGATATCAACACTTGTTCTCTAAAACCCCCATGCATTCTCCCCCACCTAATCCCCTTCTCCCCGCCTTTGATATCCTCTTGACACACTCACCAGCCCAGTCCCCCTATCTGAAGCACTCATGCCCCAAGCCCCATTACATTCATCCACCCTTCCAGATCTCCCTACCATGCACTCTCACTTCTCCAGTTCATTTTCCTCATGTACCTACCCTACTGCTCAAATGCCCTATCTCCCCCCAGTGCAGTACTCCATGACAATCACACATGACCCCTCCCTCCAATCCACTGAAACCCATCTTTACTTCCTGATTAGTAGTAGGACAGTGACCTTCATAACTGCATTAGCTTCCTCTACCAGCCAGGTACAGTCTGTTTGAATACGTGATGCTATATGTGCCATAACCTTGGTCCTCCAAGATGATGGCACATCATACAGTTGTATATAGAAACGTGATGACAGAACATAAGAACATAAGAAAATGCCATACTGGGTCAGACCAAGGGTCCATCAAGCCCAGCATCCTGTTTCCAACAGTGGCCAATCCAGGCCTTAAGAACCTGGCAAGTACCCAAAAACGAAGTATATTCCATGTAACCATTGCTAATGGCAGTGGCTATTCTCTAAGTGAACTTAATAGCAGGTAATGGACTTCTCCTCCAAGAACTTATCCAATCCTTTTTTAAACACAGCTATACTAACTGCACTAACCACATTCTCTGGCAACAAATTCCAGAGTTTAATTGTGCGTTGAGTAAAAAAGAACTTTCTCCGATTAGTTTTAAATGTGCCCCATGCTAACTTCATGGAGTGCCCCCTAGTCTTTCTACTATCTGAAAGAGTAAATAACCGATTCACATCTACCCATTCTAGACCTCTCATGATTTTAAACACCTCTATCATATCCCCCCTCAGTCGTCTCTTCTCCAAGCTGAAAAGTCCTAACCTCTTTAGTCTTTCCTCATAGGGGAGTTGTTCCATTCCCCTTATCATTTTGGTAGCCCTTCTCTGTACCTTCTCCATCGTAATTATATCTTTTTTGAGATGCGGCGACCAGAACACCATATGGCCTATCTTGTAAGATACTGGCCAAAGGAGGCTGATGTATTATGAAGTGCCACTCCTGTCTGCCAGGGAGGATTGTGGAGGAAGGGGGAAGAAAGAGTCCAGGGATCAGTAGATATAAGGACACAGTGAGGTCTCACATCTGACCAAGCTCCCGACCCCTGCAACTAGCTTTTCACTGGCAAAATAAGTCATGACCGTGTGCATTAGGCAGGAGCAGCAGCAGCAAATCCCGGGTGCAATAAGCTAACTTTCATTAAGTTCTCTGTAAACCGATATGATGTACCCATGAATACCGGTATAAAAAAAGCTCTAAATAAATAAATAAATAATAACTTCTAGGTTTCATGGTAGCCAGGATTTATGCAGCTCTGATACCCGCTGTCCAGAGGCACCAACAATGTGATCTCATGCAATGAACTTTACAGATATTCTACATAGGTAATTTATCAGCTATAATTCTCACCAGAAGTTTCTCAAAGGAAGTTTAAAAGAACAAGGAAAATCTCTTCTGAGACTAGGATGCATCACTAATTTAGAAAACGTGCGAAGAAAACTGTTTAAATATGGGCAAGGCTAAGATGCAATTCATTTAAATCCGTGCTACACAGACAGGTCTGAAATCAAGAGAATCCTTGAAACATTTTATGCTTTTAAGTGGAAGCATTTCAATCTTATTTTAGCATTAACATTTACAGAAGAATGGTTGCGTTAGAGCCAGTTTGCAATTTACAAACAAATCACAGACTTCAGGCTCTGACAACTGCCGCTACTACTCACAAGTTTCAAATTCGTGCTAATTCATTCATTTGTCTGTATGTTTTACCGTGTATGCATGAACTTTTCTGCAACATTAATACATGACTCACAAAAATTAAACTAGCAGCAGTCTTGGAGCCAGAGACCTCATCAATCCACACTCACAAGAAGCTCAGGAGGCACTCTTTTCCTCTAGAGGTTCCGCATTCTCTCAAGGCTCTTGAGACGTCCCTGCCAATCTGACCAAGTTTAATTCATGGACTTCTCCATGTCAATTCAAGCACTCTTTTTATCCATCCAGGTTCTATTAACTGCCTTTCAGCTGTCTACCACAGCTGCACACATTTGCCCAAATTTTCAAAGGCCCACAGGCACGGGGTTTACACGCATGGCCATTGTACGCCATTGTACGCCATTGTACGCTGTCCCGGAGAAGCAAGCGTACCAGTAGCTGGCCAGCACTCATAACTTGCTTCTGCTCCAAAGGAGCAGTAAGTAGAAAAAAAAATTGGGATAGCTAGGCAGGTGTTAGGGGTCAGGATGGAGAGGGGAAAGAGAAGGAAGGTTAGGCAAGGAGTCAGGGAAGTTTCCTCCCAGTCCGCTCCTTAATCGGAGCGGGCTGAGAGGAAACTGGGGGAGGCCCGATTGCGTCGCCGAGCGTATTTAGGGAAAATTCACCTCCCCCCCCCCCCGCGCACACTACCCACCCTTGAGCACGTGCATGCTATCAAATCGGCGCGTCCATGTGTGCGAGCCGTGAACTGTGCGCTCCTTTTAAATTCGACCCCATTGTCTTTCACACTATAAGCAAAGCCAGGCAAGAGCCAAGTCGATCAGTTATTGGTTATGATTCAATGACTTCCTAAAATGAACATAAATATAAACAGTAAAATACAGACCTTACTCCAAAGCATAGTCCTTTTCCTTATTGCCTTCAAACATTATCTTTATTCAGTAAATCAAATGGTGCAAATTAAAAAAAAGAAAACAAAACCCTACACACCTTTTTCTCTCTTCAATACCCGGTGTATTAGACTCCCAAGTCTGGCTGGTGCCCTAATTCAATGTAAGTTAAAAAGCTGAGAGAGGGATTGGATGGCTGCCCGGGTGCAAGGCTGTAGCCTTAGATGCAGTCAAGAGACAAGGGAACCTACCTTGGCACCGGCTTCCCCATTCTAGAATATAACCCAGCTGTATAACCTTTATTAGAGCATTACATTAAACCACAAGTAGAAACCAAGCACACATTCTTTTGAAATGCATATTTGAGCTCCCAGAAGATACATTATTCCTAAGTGAAAATTAGAGTGCTACCTTCACAACCAAGTTACAAAAGGAAATGGAAACAGGTAACAGGAAAACCCTGGGAGAACCGAGATGATTTATTGCACAGCTTTATTAGTGAATAAAGTCTAACTCATATCGCACGTGGTTTGGCTCTTTTTTTTATTAAAGCAATATAGTACTGGAGCATTAAAAGTTGTACTCAAACACAGGGATTTATTAACATAAATTATTGATTTAACGCAGCCTCTCTATAGATTTCTTCTTCCAGTCATTCTTCTAAATTGTCTGAAGTAAGGAACCAAATGAAAACGACTAATTGTACCTGAATTTGTAACTTGCGCTGAACTTGGATTTGGAAAGGCAAGGAATTAAATCTAAAATCCAGATCAATCAGAATAAACCTTTTGCTACGTGACCTATGACGAGCTAATGCAGTACAGACAGAGACCATAAGAATCTCGTGTGCAATTACTTTTTCTTGTTCCAGTGCAAAAGCAGATTCACAGCACATTCTACAGGGCCCTGTACCTATGGGCCAGGAAGCCTCACAAATAAGTCACATGGAAATTGACCATTAAAAAAATTAAGGGAGCAATTTTCAAAAGGATCTGCCTACATAAACCCTAAGTCTGTGTGTGTAAGTCGGCTTTTGAAAATGAACCGGGGGATTGTGCACAGAAGTGTTAAGCATGTAACAATTACATGCTTACTCCTCCCTGCACTCTCGTTAGGCTTTCCAGGGAGCGGAGCAAGCATTTACTCATTTTTTTAGTTTCAAAAGTGTAAGGTGAATTTTCAAAACGCTGTGCACGTAAAATCTAGCATATTACGCATGCAAGTGGCCTCTACTCGCGTATTCCGGATTTTCTAAAAGTTGCACATACGTGAAAATTTTCATTTTCATGCACACATATACGCCAGTAAAAAAGGGGCGATCTGGGGTGGAGCTAACAGTTACGTATGCAAGTTGCCATTTTAAAAGACACTTATGCACATTCATTTTCCAACGTACTCACACATTTTTACATCGGCTCATCATCTGATGTGATATTAAATAGAAATGTGCTTCGGGTTTTGATATCATGTCAGGCTTCGTTTCGGGGGGGGGGGGGGGGGGGGGGCCCCCTGCTGGAATTTAGTTTTCCCACGGTTCGGGTTTTGTTTTTTTTTGGGGGGGGGGGGAGGCGCCCTGATTATCGGGTTAGTGCACACTATCAGGAGTTAGGCAATTTCGTTGAAATTGCCTTATTCGGGAAAAACGAATGCACATCTCTATAGTACTGACAGGGTGGGAAGTCTGCGTGGAATGGGGGCTGAAGCACCAGGAACGTCTCAATGACTTGGAGAAGGTGACCTGGTGGACTAATTGGTAAAACTGATTCATTTCCTCGATATGTGCATGTTTTAAAATTGGCTGACTTATACGTGTAAATCGGGACATATGCGAGTAGGTACTAATTTACTTCACGCACAAATTTATGCCTGTATATATTAAAATAGGTGGGTAAAGTATGCACATTCAATCCATTGATATATGTGGTTTCCTTGCATTGCATTTATTTGTGTGTAAGCCTACATAAGCACATATGTTGCGGAGTAGAATTATGCATATTTTACAAAATGTGCACATATCATATACGTGAATTATAAAATAATAGAGCAAATATGCTCATTTATTTATGTCACTACATACCGTTGTTTGAAAGTTATCATCCCTATGCGTAAATGTAGATGCAGAATGTGACAACGGCTCGGGAGCAGGTATAACTTCCTGAGAGCATGTGTACACACGTGCCGGTGCATCCCAAGAATTTTTAAAATGGAACTACATGCGCAAGTCTGTTTCTAAAATCTGGGCGTATGTTAGCCATACCCAGGCTGCTGAAATTACCCTCTAATTTTCAAAGCCATTTACCCCAGTAAATAATTATTTAACTAGGTAAAATAGCTCGTCTGAAAAGAGTGTTCCTCTGCCTGGCTAAAAGTAGGTTTGAGCTTCTGCAGCAAATGGATTTTGTCAGTTTAAAGAGAGGCATTCCTGGGGGTGAGTTTAGTGTACATGGCTTTTTCAGAAGTCCACGGGCTCCTTCCACTTCATCCCCTCCTGCCCGCCCAAATAGCAGCTGCAGGGTCCATGGGACTATTTAAGCTAATTTTCAAAGATAAACCATCAACTGTGATTCGGCAGGACCTGAGTTTCCCATGGCTCCGAAGTTTCTGTAAGAGCTTGTATGTAGATGTTAAGCAGGAAAATGTTGGAAACTAATGCAGAACCTATCTGGTGTATAGAAGTTTTAACGTACATTCATGAAGACCATGACATAAAATACTTTCCAGTCATCCATTACAGCAGAAGATGCAGGGACTGAGATCCCACATCCAGCCATTTGACTTCCCCCTCTCAAGTAAGGTCCCAATGGACAGAAAAATGACTGTGATGGGACCTGAGGGTCAAGGGTAAGCCTGATGCTTGAGCATGTGCTTCTATTTAAAAACAAACAAACAAAAAAAAAATTCTTTCACAATCATTTTCTTTCTTACAGCAAGCAAGAACCACCATGTCTAGATAATTAATACTGCACCTTAGAGGAGTTCCACTAGGAGCCACAGTAACAAACAACCATGTCTATCGATATTCATTCTAAACCCAATCTCTTGCAAAAAAACAGTCTTACAAAAAGACCACCACATGGTGATTATTAAAGAAAGGTTAGCCAGCTGTTTCAATATTTTCAAATGTATCAACTTTAAATGTAAAAAAAAGAAAAAAGCAAGCCAGTGAAAGTTAATTTAGAACTCAAAATATGCAAATTATACTTCCACCAAATATTTAGAATATTTTTGTTACCAAAACTGGATCATGCAATCATGTGAAAACGAGGAAAAGACCTCAGAACTTGGGCAAATCTAGTCAATAAGACTTAAGAACTTGCTCTACACAATTCAATCACTGGCCATAAAAACCTCCAACTTTCTTTTGATTCAATTGAAAAAATATATATTTTTTAAATTTTTCCTGATATATAAAAACTTCTCTCATGATAATGTCCATTCTAGTCCACAAGTTGTTTATGTATTACCGTTGTTGGCCAGCGTTTCACCGACAAGACTTCTTCAGGGTTCAACAAGTCAGAGTCAGAGAGTTGAGCTCCAGGAGTAAGATGACGCTGGATTTTCAACAATAATTTATGCCCTGAAGAAGCCTTGCTGGCGAAATGCTGGCCAACACTGGCAATACACAAACAATTTGTGGACTAGAATGGACATTACCATGAGATAAGTTTTTACATATAAGGAAAAATTAAAAGAAATATATTGATTGCAAGTGAATAAAAGGAAGATTGGAGGTTTTTATGACCGATGACTGAATTGTGTAGAACAAGTTCTTAAGTCTTATTGACTAGATTTGTCCAAGTTCTGAGGTCTTTTCCTATCATTGTATGAGCCAGTTTTGGTAATAAAAATATTCTAAATATTTGATGGAAGTATAATTTGCATATTTTTGAGAACTTTAAATGTAAGCCAGCACCTCACTTTGTATTCAGAAAGCTAACCAACATCAAAGGCGTAAAAGCATATGTCACAGTGCTTTAAATGATAATCTGCAATCTTTTGCCCACAATGAGAATCATATAGGAAGCACCCCACTTCAAATCCTCTACCAACCTACTCGCAAAAAAACAATTCTACTCAATGAAAATTAATTCACCTCAATGTCCATATATCTTAGTACCTTTTCATTTTCATATTATCAGGAAAAAGCCTCTCTAAAATCTTCAGTTTCTCCAACGTGGATCTTTTGTAATGAAATGCTCCTAATCCTGACCTGACATTTCCGGTGTTTCGGCAGCTAGTACCTTCGTCAAGGGTCAAAATATCTGTTTACCTAGGACTAGCAGTCTCCTGTATTTTACATGTAAACAGATATTTTGACCCTTGACGAAGGTACTAGCTGCCGAAACACCGGAAATGTCAGGTCAGGATTAGGAGCATTTCATTACAAAAGATCCACGTTGGAGAAACTGAAGATTTTAAAGAGGCTGTTTTTACCTGATATGAAAACCAAAAGGTACTTAACATATATGAGCACTGAGGTGAATTAGTTTTCATTGAGTAGAACTGGTATTTTTTTCAGGTGGAAATGGTAAATGATTTGAAGTGGAAAACTCCCAATATGAGTCTTTCTATAGCCCACTGCAGGCAAAGATTGCAGATTATCATTTAAAGCATCGTAAAGTTTCTGATACCATTTTTTGACTTATGAAACATTGGAGAAATTACTTAACTGATGATTTCATTTTCCTTAGTGTAGACAGACGCTCCCTGCCAGCAGATGGAGACAGAGCAAGCTGATGTCTCAGTATACATAACCCTGCAGTGACCCCAGCCTGCCGGTGTGCTCTTCCAAAGTAACTGTAGACAGACTAGCAAAAAACTTGATTAAAAACAGATAACCAGAACTTTACTCAACCAAACACTGAACTCACATAAGATTCTAGGTACCCCAAGCTTGGGATTGGATGAACATTTACTATAAATCCCTTGGGACCCAGAGCCCCACAGGACGACTATTGACACACTCAGAGCAGCCGGGAGCGGGAAGCTGAGTCCATCTGTCTACACTAAGGAAAACAAAATTATCAGGTAAGTAATTTCTCCATTTCCTAGCATGTAGACAGACTCAGGATCAGTGGGATGTACCAAAGCTATGCCTCAACAGGGTGGGCAGCTGCCCATGCTCCAGTCAGCACTGCACATGCAAAGGCTACATCCTCTCGGGCCTGCACATCCAGACAATAAAACCTGGAAAAAGTGAATAAGCAGGACCATGTTGCAGCTTGGCAGATATCAATGGGAGACAATAGACTAACCTCTGCCCATAACCTCTGCTTGAGCCCTAGTGGAATGAGCCCTAACCAGAGTAGGCAATGGCTTTCCAGCATCCACATACGAGGTCGTGACCATCTCCTTAACCCAATGAGTTATGCTAGCCCACAAAGCTGGAACATCCTCTTACTCCCGCCAAGGAGAACAAACAGGCGATCTGTCTTTCGAAAAGACTCAAGAGACCTCCAGATACCGCACAAGACAAGACGTTTAACATCCAAGGAGTGCAAAAGGCTAAACTCCTCTGCATCCCTGACCTTATCCAGGGATGGCAAGGTGATGGACTGATTCAAACGAAAGCCAGAGACTACCTTGGGAAAGAAGGATGGAACAGTACGCAGTTGTAACGCCCCCGGAGTCACCTGAAGGAACAGTTCTAGGCAAGACAAGACCTGCAGCTCAGAAATCAGACGCACAGAACATACAGCCAACAGGAACACAGTCTTCAAAGTCAACAACCGTAAGGAAAGGCTACACAGTGGTTGGAACGTAAAGCCCGCCAAAACATCCAGCACCAAATTAAGACTCCACAATGGAACCGGTAGCCTAAAGGGAGGCCTAAGGTGCTTCACTCCCTTCAAAAAAAAAAAAAAAAAAAGAGCCACGTCAGGATGCGACAAGGAAGCACCATTTACCAGGCCTCAGAAACAGGCAAGAGCCGCAACCTGCACCTTCAAGGAATTCAGGGTCAAGCCTTTATTCAATCCATCCTGCAAAAAATCCAGAATGAGCAGGATCTTAACTGAATAAGGAAGAACACCCCACTCCTCACACCAGGCCTCAAAAACTCTCCAAACCCGCACATAAGCCAATGAAATGGAGACCTAGTGAGTACAGAGTAAGGTGGCAATCACCACAGAGCAATAACCTCGCTTTAACAGGCAAGCTCTCTCAAGGGCCAAACTAAAACAGAATAGAGTCGGATCCTCGTGAAGAACCAGTCCCTGCTGAAGCAGATCCATGAGTGGCAGAAGACAAAGGGGGGCTTTCACCAGGAGTTGTCGCAAATCTGTATACCACGGATGCCAGGGCCAGTCCAATGCCACCAGGAGTACTAGTCCCCTGTGGCCTTCAATCTTGCAAATTATCCTGCCCAGCAAGGGAGACAGATGAAAGGCATAAAACAATCTGTCTTTCAGTCAGACCTGTATGAGAGCATCTATTCCCAGGGACCATGGATTTCTCCTGTGACTGTAGAAGCGAGGAACCTTCACATTTCGAGAAACTGCCAGCAGATTTATTTATTTATTTAGAAGCTTTTATATACCGAAGAACGTTGGGAACATCTCATCGGTTTACAATAAACAGAATGCAGCTAAAAGAGCTTTACAGTGAAACAGAGAACAGTATGCATAATATTACATTTAAATTAAAATTACAACAGAACTGGAAAAAGTGCATAATTACAATAATATGGGACGAATGATACTAATAACAATATAAGTATTTACAAGAATAAAGTCAGAAAGTCATAAGTCAGAGGGCATAAGAATGAGATGTTAGGTGTATGCTTGCTTGAAGAGGTGGGTTTTCAAGTTTTGTTTAAATTTTTTAGAGCATGATTCTTGCCGAAGGGAGGATGGGAGGTTGTTCCATAGCGTGGGCCCCGCTAATGATAGGGCCCAAGCTTTGGTGGAGCATAGTTTAAATTGTTTAGGTGATGGAGTGAGTAGTGTTGCTCTATGTTGCTGTCTTGTGGGTCTGCTTGTGTTGTGAAAGCTGAGGTGTTCTGTGAACCATTGCATATTTTGGTTGTGTAGGGCTTTGTGGATTAGTGTAAGTTTTGTATGATATTCTCGCAGTGACTGGTAAGCAATAGAGGTGTTTGAGTACAGGGGTTATGTGGTTGCTTCTGAGGGGGGTTGTAAGGATCCGTGCAGCTGCATTTTGTAGTAATTGCAGCGGTTGCAGCGTGCTTTTGGGTAAGCCTACGAGCAAGGCGTTACAGTAGTCTGTTTTAGATAGAATGAAGGCTGAGATCAACATCATCAGTACCATACGAATTCCTGTCGGGGACACCCGCAGGGAGCCGGGGCAAGCCCCGGCACTTAAGCATAGGACTGGAAGAGAGAGGAGCCATCGGCTAAGGGTCCAACTGGACAGAAATGGGGGAAGCGGACGACTGCCCTATAGAGGGCAGCAGAACACGCCCAAGAGTGCGCTAAAATGGCCGCCATGGCCTACCACGCAGCGTGCAAGAAAAAAAGCCTAAGTGCAGGATCTAGCCCACTGGGGGCCACTCAACCCCCAGGCTGCCCAGTTCCCCAACCCCAATGGGAGCAGGAACAAACGTCGGCATGGCACGCTGAGAACGGAGATCAGAGGAAGTCGTGAAACCCCTCTGTCTCTGATTCAGGTAAAACTCTCTTTTTTTTTTTTTTAAATTTAAACTTACCTGAGCTCAGCACTTACTGGTTGAGTACAGAGATTGTCTCTGGCTGCGGGGGGGGGGGGGGGAAGAGGGCATCTGCTGTCACCGCTGTACTTGGCCTCCTGCACCCACCTCTTTTCAGCTGGACTAGCAGCTAAGTCCATGCCGGGAAACCCAGCTACTGGACCAAGGCACGCCTCTGAGGGATCATGGAAGTCGCCTCAGGAATTCTCAACTGGGGGAAGGACCTTTAGGTATCACAGCAAGAGTGGGGCTTTCTTTTCCTGAATTTAGAATTTCTCCTTTCAAAAAGCTCAATCTCCATAGGGAGATGCACGTCCACCATCTGCTGGAGACGGAGAATACTGGCAGGCTGGGGTCACTACAAGGTTATGTATACTGTGACATCAGCTTGCTCTGTCTCCATCTACTGGCAGGGGAGCACAGACCCACTGGTCCTGAGTCCATTTGTTTACATGCTAGGAAAATGCTTTTTACACCTTTGACACTGGTCAGCTTTACATATCAAGGTTTGCTTTGTGTGCAATCAGTAAGAAAAGGAATATGAAAGTTAACCTTACCATTTTGATGCCAGTAGAAAATGTTATAGGTTTTATTTGTTTGGGTTTTTCTAGCTGAATCTCCAGCTGTGCCGATCTGTCTTTGTGTTGCGCCAAAAGGAGGGATGCAGGTAGGTGGGAGCTTTCCTGACAAAAAGGGCAAAATGCAAAGGCACGTTAAAAGGAAGCAAAATCCATCACAATCACATACCTGTCACTTCTGAGAGCTCTTGCTATGGTATGACACTTAATATATCGACTTCTGACACAGCCAGAATCATCCAACAGAAGCAGTTCCAGTTTATTGAAGTAGTCTACTTAACCAAACATTTTCATTTGCTCCAAATGAATAATTTAAGAAAAATTCACTGAACTAGATCTGTTTCTGCAGTTTTGAATTCAGGATAATTTTATGTATTTGTGTTATCTATTGAGGATTTATATCTTTTGCACTACCACTTCAGCACAGTTGTACAGAAGGTAAGCAGTTGTACAGAAGGTAAGCAGAAAAAGCAATAGTAATTTAATAAACCTGAAATAGCTATTGATATGGAAGCAACATAATGCTTTTCTAAAGGGAAAAAGCCAATGCAAACTTACTTGCTGAGAAAAAGAAAAAAAAAAAAAAAAAGAAGTAAAACTTGCTTGTTAAAAACAGCACAAGGTAGCATAACATGGATCAGATGTTTATCTAAGACATTTTTCTTGCAAAGGAACTCAGACCAGTTTGAAATTGTTTCCCATTAGATTTCACCTGAGGCCGCTTTGGAAATTATCTCTACCTTACTTTGTACAATGCTGCCATTGTAATATTAACCTATAACATATTTATTTTTCTTTCTACAGAGTTATTTCCAAGGAATCCAGCCAAATAAAAAAAAATCTAAGTAAGAAAATAGTTACATCTTAAATTCTGACTCTAAAAAGGATGGCTGTTGCATCTCTATATATACACGCACACACTAATGACATGCTACGGGTAGATCATATAATTGTTTTGTTAGCAAATCGCTGTGATTATGTTCAGCACCCAAAAATTCTCTGCAGTAACTTCCTTTGTTTGCAGTAATGTCTAATAGAAATCCATGATGATAACTCACACATGCCCATTCTGCATAGACATTGTTTTTATTGCAAGGAGTTAACACCCTAATTCAATTCTTTTTTTTTCGGTTCATTACCATGTGGTCCAGATATTTGCACATGTATTTTTAAGGAAAGGTTTACACAAATGTTCAGTCTAACTCCTAAATTGTGAAAGAATATTAAAAAAAATTTTGCAAACACTAAAAGGTTGCAATACCCACATTTTGTCAAGTTGTTAAGGACATAACTATTGTTTTGGCAAACCATCTGCTGGTCAATTCTCGCAGATGAGTCTTGCCTGCTGGGCAAGTTAACAGTGCCGGCCCCTACTAAATTAGAAGCATATAATTATCGTAATTTGAAGCACAACTCAGCAAGGTTCTAAGCTGCTAGAAATGGAATACTGGTTTCCAAGTCATTAAAGAAACACTCCATGCCATGTGAAGCATCTGTCTACGTGCCAGAAGAGAGCTTGCTGCACTGGCTACAAGAATGAAGACAAAATATAGTTTCCAGGTATGACGTTGATGGCCAGCAGCCATATCTCACACACAGCTGCTAATAGAGTTCTTCGATTACCTTTAAAAAAAAACATTTTAAACAAAAAGCCTCCACCACCATCTCAGTCTATCCGTTGTTTTCTGTTTCCTTCACATAAGAAAAATGTTAAAATCTATTGGATCTCTTTGTGCTTCATTTTAAGGTATGATTAACATATTTTTATAATTAGTAGAGTTTATGAAACAATCAATCGTTATTACTTTGAGCATGAATCCATCTTGTTTCTAAGTTGGAAATATTCCCAGAGAACAGAGTCAGAGAAACTCTTCACAGGATTGCAAAAGCAAAGGAGCTAGCGGAACAAATGGCTGACCATTGGTTGCCAGGCAGTTTAGGAAGATCTTCAAGACAGTAAGTCACGAGATTTATCAGTTTGCACTCCATGACAATACTCATCTTGGGAGGAAGATAATTCCTGTTCATATCAGTGCCATTGCAATGCATCTCTTTTGGGGAGTAGAATTACAAAAATTAAGTTCCCCTGTATGCATTATCAAAAAAACATACATACATTAAAAAAAAATGCAAATTCTAAATTCAACCTAAATTTTAATCAAGTTCATCAAACTCAAAATACACTCATATTTCAATTAAATAAAGCCAAAATTAAAATTCACACATTTATTAACCAAATCAACTACATCAGAGAACAATCAGGGCCCATATACAAATACACAAACCACAGACACCCAAAAACATAAAACATCCCAACAAAAATAATTTTAAATATTCTTCCAAAAAAAAAAAAAAACCCAAAAAAAAACCCCACCAAGATTCAAACAAAAAGACTTCCAACTGTGATATTTATGAAGTCGAAAAAATAATTTTGCCACAAAAGCCCACTAGGCAAAGAGGACACAAATCAAAACATTGGAAAAAAAAAAAAAAAAAGAAGAGCGAGCAATCTTCTAATTTCAAATTGTACAAACATTTTGGGTGATAGTAAATTCTTATCAATACTAGATCTATACATGATTAATAACAGTTAACATTTTCTTTTACTACTAGATTGTACACATCGGCCCACACATATCCATGTATATGTGTGCCTTTTCTCCAAGACCTCCATTTCCATCAAGTGCATCATTCAAGCTACATCTTCGTTATCTACCACCTGCATTAGAAAAAGTTCAAAGAACCAAATACTTTATTATGAAATCCTTCACCTCATCACATATCCCCTTGTTTAAAACAAAATGTTCTAGTATTGCTTCTAAACAAATGTACTCCAAGTAAAAGAGCAGGGAAAATTTATTTAGAAACTCTTATCTTTATCACGTGATGAACGCTTCAGAAACCACCAGGAAAGTCCAGTCTACTAGTCAAACAAAGGCAAAAAGGAGATGATCAACCTTGTTCTCTATACATAGACTCCTTTGTCTTCAGTTTAAACCAATTTTCACCCTAATTTTAGGCTGATTAAAAAGCTGAACGCATGCTGTGTTTAACTGCCGCCCATGCCATGTTTCAAGACCTGCCTTCTCACCCCCTAAGCAGCCAACGTGCCTGCTGTCTGGTGCCACGAATGCATCTGGAGCAGGCCCTGTTGACCAGAAGCATCTCCTGGCAGGTTTCCCTGGCCCTGCAGAAAAGCAGCCGTGCAGTGCTGCAGAGCAAGGGAGCCTCAGTAAGCAATGCTGCTGAAGGACAGAGGAGAAGCCTTGGAGCTGCCAACAAGGGTAAATCCTGCTGCAGTGTGAGCAGTGGGGAGGGGGGTGAGAGGGACATGCTAGGCAGGGGATGGGGGAGGTTCTGCTTAATAATGTTTTATTATCCCGGCTTCTGTCCACAAAAATAAACTCGGATATTTGCCAATTTTTTCAACTGATTTTCTCCTGTTTTTGCTCTAGTCACAATATCTTTTATGATATTATTGCATTTCTCTATTTTAATGTAAGTGTAAACCGTTGCGATGGCATTGCCCATGTGACGGTATAGAAAAACCAATAAACTAAACCCTGATAAACTCCCAGGAAAAAATAAAGAACAATAAAAAAACGAAAATGAAGGTCCCTATCTATAGATTAAAGGCCCAGCGTGCGTAAAGGGGTTTACGGGCGCTGGGCACATATTCAAAGAGGCCTGGCCACGGGCTTAAACCCCGGTACGCGCACAGCTGCCAGGCCGCGGGCCGAGACAATGCCATGGATCACCGTCCTGAAGACTCGCGCACCGGCCAGCGCAACTTACTTCAGCCTGGGGACCTGAAGTAAGTTCTGCAACAAACCTAAAAAAAAAAAAAATTGGTAGGGATTAGGGGGTGGGGAGGAGAGGAGAGGAGAGGGGAAGGGAAGGGAAGGGGAAGGAAGGTTAGGCAGGGGCTTAGGTAAGTTCCCTCCCAGTCCACTCCTTACTTGGTGTAGACTGGAAGGGAACTGGGGAAAGCCTGAATGCGTAACCGCATGGAAATTGCAAAAGTCCTCTTCCCCCCACCACTTGCGCGCACTGCCTGGACATATGCGCAGAGATTATAAAATCCACCCTTTCATGTGTAATTTTAACTTTGAAACAAAAAAAAAAATTCTAATTTATTTATGCACACTTTATTATTACCCACGCTCGAGCCAAAAAACATGAAAATTGAGTAATAAAAACATATCATTCAATGTAATAGCTCCACTTATTTTACTTAATAATCATCGAGTTAAGCAATGAGACACAAAAGAATATTTTTGTCAGCTGAACAGTTTTCCTACTTAGAATATTTAGATCTGAATCTACTTGCACTTGATACTGTCAGAGTTCAAATCTGAAACAGATGATCAGTTGTTTGTCACTCTTTCCATTTTTAAAAATTACATATTCAATTTAAATTTTATTTTGATCTATTCATTTACAATAAATGAAAGGTATCATGTAAATAAAGGAACCACAATAAGGAAATCTCCCCTAACTTAACAAATGCAAGAAAAATATATCTTAGTCCACATCTTGGGGGACACACATAAGGCTGTGATGTTTCTAAAAAAAACAGAAGGATTAACTATTTCTATTTATTTACCCTTCACGTCTACCCACCACAGTAGAGTGCTTCTCAAGTCACTTGCACCAGGATAGAAGTGCAATGTGATTTGGTAGCAGCATCTCGGATTTTTTTTTTTTTTTAGTAGTGCATACCATACTAAAATTGAAGTTGGTTGCGGTGTTGCCTCTCCTAGCTGCACTATGACCAGACCACAACCTGCTGCCACAAACTGCTTTACCTGTGGACCCTGCTACTGCTCGGAGAAAGGAAACGCCAACATTTCTCTTTACAAAAGCAAGAGTGCTCGTAAGAAATGAAAAGTGCTACTTACCAAAAGGTGCTCTGGTAAGTTAAGAGCAGCCTCGTTCCTGTCAAACTTGGTTTTACAGCTCAGTAATGTGTGTGTGTGTGTGAAATTTGTATATGATGACCAGATGTCATAGTAACATAGTGATGATGGCAGACCGTTATAAACCAGGAACAGATGGTCTAATGGAGGTCTCAATTCACAGCTTTCATTGTATATACTTGGTGCTGTTCACACAAGTGTGCAAACTGCACTGGAATCGATACAACATGGGCTTGATTTATGAAAAGTTTACTCCATAGGCTCAAAATGGCAGAACTACCTTTATGAAGCAGATTGCATGTCTTTCCAGTTCTGAGAGTACCTCAAGTCTGATCACAGTACACTGGTAATTTAATTAACCTGCAATGTACACAGCACTAATACATAAACAAATTTGTGAAAACAACTAATTACTGAATTCCTCTACACCCAGAAAAGAATTAAAGTAAAACAAGCAAACATAGCAGTCAAACCACTAATAAAATCATTGTCATTCAAGCCCTGGCACCACATGTATTTAAATGAGCCGATTACCCTAAACTATGCAAATCAAATAATGTGCCTTACTGAAAAATTTGCAAGACATGTTATTTGATTTGACGTTAGCTACAACTCAAGAGCTGTGTCACGGAGTGAGAGTCCTCTGGCTGTGGTAAGATAGATACAACCCGGCAGGGAACTCAGGCTCATGCCGACAGCAAGCAGACATGCTCAGGCTGGTAATAAGCTAGGCTTCACTTTTACCGGCCTCTTTCCCCCACAAATTGAGCCCTTGGTTTTGAAGACCAGCAGGACTTAAGCGAGGAATCAGGACAGCACGCATGGCGGAATCAGAGCACAGTGAAAGTCAGGACAGGCAGCTAACAGGCGAAGTCAGTATCCAGGCAGAGGTCAAGGCAGGTGGCGGGTCAAGCGAAATCAGAATCCAGGCAGAGGTCATGGCAGGTGGCGGTCAGGAAAAATCAGAATCCAGGCAGGGGTCAAGGCAGGTGGCGGGTTAGGCAAAGTCAGTATCCAGGCAGAGGTCAAGGCAGGTGGCGGGTCAGGAAAAATCAGAATCCAGGCAGAGGTCAAGGCAGGTGGCGGGTCAGGAAAAATCAGAATCCAGGCAGAGATCAAGGCAGGTGGCGGGTCAGGAAAAATCAGAATCCAGGCAGAGGTCAAGGCAGGTGGCGGTCAGGCAAAATCAGAATCCAGGCAGAGGTTAAGGCAGGTGGGTGTCAGGCAAAGTCAGTATCCAGGCAGAGGTCAAGGCAGGTGGTGGGTTAGGCAAAGTCAGTATCCAGGCAGAGGTCAAGGCAGGTGGCGGGACAGGCGAAATCAGAATCCAGGCAGAGGTCAAGGCAGGTGGCGGGTCAAGCGAAATCAGAATCCAGGCAGAGGTCAAGGCAGGTGGCGGGTCAAGCGAAATCAGAAACCAGGCAGAGGTCAAGCGGGGAAGTCGGGCAGGAGAGTATGAAGCACAGCAGGGCAGGAGAGGTCAGGAACGAGGAGAGGCTGGAATGAGGCAAGGTAAAGCAGCAACACGCACTGCAGGCAAGACATGGTACGGGACCTGTTGCTGAGGTGCTAGCTGGGAATGTGGTTGAGTTTTAAATGCCCAGGCAGGGATGACATCATCTTCTGGTGCTGTGGCAGTTTCCTGCCAATCTTTAAGGTGCAACCTGGTGCGCCTGCACATCTAAAGGAACCAGAATGCCAGACGCCAGAAATTTCATGGGGTGAGTGAGGCCGACCGTGGCACTCTCCAAAGGTAGACCAGTCATTAATAGTTGTAGGTAAATTAACTCAGGGGCATCAGGACACTAACATACATCCTGATGCTCCTGGGGCCTAGCCTTAAAGGGGCCAATGGCCCCAAGAAAGCCAATCCCACTCCCCAGAGTAGTGCAAAACCCAGAGAATCTGCATAGATCCCCCTGTCCCACCCCATCCCCCACTCCCACCACACATGGAGGCGGCCCGTTGACCAAATAAAAATTTACTTTTTAGATCAGCACAAGCGCCTCCCTGCCGTAACCCCTCCCCTTCAATATAAATAAATCCAGACCCCATTAAGCCAGGACCCCCAATCCCCACCCTCTACTCTAAATACCATCCCTATTGGTCCAGTGGACCCCACCCCCAGATCCCTCCTTACTTTTCAGTCTCTCCAGTGAACCAGTGCGGGCGAGAGCACCCCCTAGGCTCCAGGCCTGGCAGCAGCTATTTTCCAAAATGGTGCCCATAACAAGTAATAGGAGCAAAGACTGGGTAGCATCATCTGAAAAATGGCCACCTCCAGGTAAGGAGTCTAGGGAGTGCTCCGGGCTCCCACTGGACCACCAGGGAGGAGGTCGGGGGTCCACTGAACCACCAGGGTTGGCTGTGTGAGTAAGAGGAGGCCAGGGTGCCCCACTGGATCACCAGGGATGGTATTTTGAGTAGAGTGGGCTCCCACCCTCCTGGGCCAACAGGGGCCAGATATTTTTTTTATTTTTTTACTGAAGGGAAGGAGTAGTAATGGGAGGCAGGACTTGCACTGCTCTTTTAAAAAGAATTTTTTTTTTTATTTACAAAACTGACCACCTCCAAGGGTAATGAGGGGGGAATGGGACATGGGTGGTCTATGCAGGCCCCCGGGGTTTTGCACTACCCTTGGAAGAGTCGGGGGGGGGGGGTGGAGGTTGACCTACTTTGCCCCTTGAAGCTACGGTGGCCTCACAGTCTTGAGGCCGCCATCGTGTGTTGTTTGAAGGGCTTTCACTCTCACAGTATTTTCCCACAGGGAAAAATACCTCAGAGGTCACAAAGTAGCAGGGTCATTTACCATGGTTTTGTGACTCTCATGGGAAAATATTGTGGCTTAGTGAATGAGCCCCTGAGTTAGACGAATAAATTTAGGACTGTCTCACAGCAGTTCTAAAAGTTATCCAGCCGCATGTGGCCGATAGCTTTCATCGTAACTGGCTAAATTCAGAAAGAATATAGCCATTGAAGTGGCAGAGGTTTTTGTTTCTTTGGGGTTTTTTTGTTTGTTTGTTTGTTTGTTTGTTTTTTTAAAGCGTCCATGTGGCCTGATTCTCTGATCCCCCCCTCCCACGGAATATTTTAAAGTCTGTCTTTCCAAACAAGAAACCCCCCTACAGCTCAACACACACACACACACACACACCCCCCTGGAAGCACATAATAAATAAAATGTGGTGTCTGCCGTGTGGCCTATCTCCCCCCCCCCCCCCCCCCCTCCCAAACTTGTGTTGGGATCGCAGGGCTCCTAGGAGGACCTTGGCTGCTCTCAGCATTGCTGTGACATTAGGAGCTTAAGCTTCCAACGCTGTTGCCACAACTTTGAAAGCAGCCAGGATTGTAGTAGGGGCCTCGCAACCCCAGCACAAGGACAGATTTGTAGAGGTACCATAGGGGTGAGGGAGAAGAGCAGGACTTTTTAAAACTGTGCCCGGAAGCAGGGATGAGGCAGGGGAAGGGGAAGTTCACCCAATGGGACCCCCAACGCTTCCGGAGGGGCTCAGGTGGATGTGGGGGATGCTCAGCCTGGCAAGGCAGATTTTGCCACTTAACCAGCTGTATACTTTTGAATATAGATGGTTAAGATGAAAATTATCCGGCTATTCTTAGCCGGATATCTTTTACCAATGATATTCAAAAGATAGCCAGATAACTTGCCGTCTTGCCATTTTACTGAATATTGGCCTCTATGTTTCTAACAAAATCTAGGTTTGATGCCTTTCCCAAATCTCACGTTTTTATGATGTGGAGGCACGTATGTACAGAGAGGGCTACAATAACTTATGCCACACAGTGCAGACCACACAAAAACAGCTGATATCATCCTCAAAAGTTGAAAGCCATCCAGAAGAAAAGTCCAGCAACTCTAACATGATGAGGCTTTAGGGAAACAGTCCTGTTACATAATTCAGTGTGGAATACTACAAAAGATCTTGGAGTTACAGTTGATAATGAAATAAACTTTAAGAAATATATCAATAATATAATAAAAGAAGGTTTCTTTAAACTTCAAATTTTAAAACGAATTAAACCTCTTCTACACTTTGAAGACTATAGAACAGCTTTGCAAGCCTTAATTTTTTCAAAACTAGATTACTGCAATGCAATTCTCCTAGGTCTTCCAATCTCAACTATAAAGCCTTTACAGCTTCTACAAAATGCAGCAGCTAGATCTTTATCCAACTGCAAAAGAGCAGGACATATCACTCCGATTCTTAAACAACTTCATTGGTTACCAATCTCTCACAGGATAATATATAAAACCCTAACTCTAATCCACAAAGCTCTCTATAATAATAAAACTGAATGGATGAAAGCCACACTTCTTTTTAAAGACTCACTTAGAAACCTACATTCAACAAATACTGGGCTTCTCTTAACTTCTTCACCAAGAATGATGCACCATCAATTTACAAGAGAGCGTGCTTTTTCCATTGCAGGACCAGCTTCATGGAATACTTTACCCACAGAAATAAGACTTGAAGAAGCTACTAAAACTTTCAAGAAAAAATTTTAAAAACTTGGCTTTTCAATAAAGCATTTACAATGTCCTAAGATCAATAACCCCTCTTTCACTTTCAATTATACCTTCCCCTTTACTTCCCTTTTTCCCATCCCCTTCCTTTTATTTTATCAATCACTACACTCTTTAACCCATCCCTCTCTCTTGTTTCTCCCTCTTCTCAACCCCCAATCTTTCACTGATCACACTATTTTTTTTTAACATATATGATAATTATATATTGTAATACATATCCCATTTTTTCCCCTCATTTGTTATATTTTATTACATTGTATCCATTTTTTTTTAGTTAAAATTGCTATATGTAAACCGACGTGATGGCATTGCTGAATATCGGTATATAAAAGCAAATAAAATAAATAATAAATAAAAGACAATTACAGCTTGTCAGTGCAAATACTCTATCAATTTTAAAGGGATTCTTTTGTGAAGTTGGTCTACTCTTTCCAGCAACAAATACAACATTTATATAGCTGAGTCAAAATGTCACTTAAGAACAGAAGAACCAATAGATAGGTCAGACCTAGGGTCCATCAAGCTCCATATCCTGCTTCCAACAGTGGCCAACCCAGATCACAAATATCTGGCAGAATCCCAAACAGCAGAGAGATCCCACACTGCCTGTGCCCAGAGATCAGCGGCAGCTTTCCCCAAGCCTCCTTCATTAAACACAATGTATGGGCTACTCCTCCAGGAACTCGTCCAAACCTTTTCTCAAACCCAGCTAATACCAGCTGCCTCTACCACATGCACTTGCAAGATATCTATTGCTTAAAATACAGCACTCTACATTCTGGCTGAGGTGACGAGGTCATTACTTTTGCCACAGTCTGGGAACAGCGCACACTAGGAAATCTCTCCTCCCCCTGGCTGTACTCTAAGCCAGTGTTCCTCAAGCGTTTTGATGCCAGGGACCTCCTAAATGGACATGGAGCGGCTGGCTGGCTGGCAGAGTTAGGAGAGACACCTAAAGAGTTCCCTCCTGCAGCTGAGAAGCACGTGGGGTCCCTTTCTGTCGCTAAAGAGTGAGGGGAGGGGGGGGGGGGCGGGGACAGGAGTACACATACACATCCCCTCTCTCTTCAGGGGTCTCTTCCCGCCTCAACCCAGCCACTCTCTAATGTTTTAATTACAAGAATTCTGACAAAGGAGCCGTGCTCCTTGCACCCAGAGCAGTGAAGGGGAAAAAAAAACAAAAAAACCCCAGGTCTTCTCATTCCAGAGGACAGTGAGGCCAGAGGCTAAAAATCCTTAAAAGGCTAGCATCTACTCCCACTGCCACCTATGTAAGGGGCCTGGTGCTTGCAGCTTTCGTGACTGCATAGTCAGCAACCCATTGGATTTTTGGGGGTTTTTTTTTAGTTTACAGAGTCAGATGGGGATGGGGGATGGGGGGTGGGGGGGGGGGAGTGTGGGACTCAGCTGAGCCTGATGTTCATGTTCAGACTGCCAACCTGTTCTTGCCTTTAATATGAGAGGCAGGGAAGAGCTGGAGAGCGATGGCAGTCTGTCCCTGCACCCAGAAGCAGCAGCAGCAGTGTGCAGCATTGTGGGACCTGTAGTGAAGCTGCTACCAGGACATTTCGGCCCAGAGGTTTAGGGCAGTAGAGAATGTCTCACTCGTGACTGCAGGTGACCAGGGAGGAGCCAGGAGCAATGCTGCTGCAGAACGGGTATCGTTTCTCCTGCAAAGACCGTGACTCCGTGGACCAGCAAAAACACTGCCAGGGGACCACTGGTTGAGAAATACTGCTCTGACCCCATCCTGGGTCTCCAGAAAGACCCCAGTGCTGGATGACAAGCCTCAGCAGAAGCCCAACAACTAACAGAAGCCTCTAAATACAAAAAAAAAAGTAACCTTTAATATAAACAAGACACATTCAGCTCCATAAATATTGCCCTTCAGTTAGCTAAAAGTTAACATTGTATTCTATAGCCTTCAAAAACTGCACATAATTTTATGGCACAGGTTTCTCCAAAGATAGAAACATAGGAACATAGAAATGACGGCAGAAGAAGACCAAACGGCCCATCCAGTCTGCCCAGCAAGCTTCACACATTTTTTCTCTCATACTTATCTGTTTCTCTTAGCTCTTGGTTCTATTTACCTTCCACCCCCACCATTGAAATATCTAGCTTGATTAGTTAGGGGTAGTAACCGCCGCAATAAGCAAGCTACACCCATGCTTATTTGTTTTACCCAGACTATGTTATACAGTCCTTATTGGTTGTTTTTCTTCTCCCCTGCTGTTGAAGCAGGGAGCTATGCTGGAAATGCGTGATGTATCAGTCTTCTCCCATGCCGTTGAAGCAGAGAGCCAAGCTGGATATGCATCGAAAGTGAAGTATCAGACACATTTGGTTTGGGGTAGTAACCGCCGTAACAAGCCAGCTACTCCCCGCTTTGTGAGTGCGAACCCTTTTTTCTTCTCCCCTGTCGTTGAAGCAGAGAACTATGCTGTATATGCATTGAAGGTGAAGTATCAGGCTTATTTGGTTTGGGGTAGTAACCGCCGTAACAAGCCAGCTACTCCCCTCTTTGTGAGTGTAAATCCATTTTTCCACATTTCCTCTTGCTGTTGAAGCTTAGAGCGATGTTGGAGTCACAGTAAGCATGTGTATGTTTATTGAATAAGGGTATTGTCTCCAGGCAGTAGCTGTCATTCTGGTGAGTCACCCACTCTTCATTGGCGGCCTCTTGACTTTATGGATCCACGGTGTTTATCCCACGCCCCTTTGAAGTCCTTCACAGTTCTGGTCTTCACCACATCCTCCGGAAGGGCATTCCAGGCGTCCACCACCCTCTCCGTGAAGAAATACTTCCTTTAATTGGTTCTGAATCTTCCTCCCTGGAGCTTCAAATCTTGACCCCTGGTTCTGCTGATTTTTTTCCTACGGAACAGGTTTGTCGTTGTCTTTAGCTTTGTCGTTGTCTCATTAGCTTTGTTATTTCTTTATTATATATTCAATTATTACTTCCCCTGATTTGAGATTAAATATTTATAAGGATATTTAAGGTAAACTGTCATCCCAAACCACAAAACCTCTTGTCAAAAGCTCCTGGAACTCTCCATTTGGCCTGGGTAGTTCTACTCACATTGAAGAATGCTTTAATCTTTTGACTGCTCAGCACAATATAACTTTTGTACAAAAATAATTAGTCTCAATCAGTGTCAAATACATAATATACTCTCTCAGCACAACTGTCAATTTTATTTTCTGGTCATTCTTAAGATGTCAAGCCACAAGCAGGTAATACATTTGAGTAGTAAGTGCAGAGCCGTCTCTACCCTATAGCCAAATATGGCCTAGACCAGAGGCACCATGACACTGCTGCTTTGTAGCCTGGAGGAGAGGGACTGGATTAGGGAGCAGAGTTGTTCTTTCCTTCTCTGCTCTGCTCCGCTCCAGTCTTTGGTCTCACCCATACCCTAGCCAACCTCTCCCCAGAGGAGAGGGACTGCAGCAGGAATCAGAGGGTTGTTCTCTTCCGAGTAAGATTTCTTGCATAAACCTTGTGAGTCTCTGACTAGGGAATGGGAGAATGCTAAGGACATCGCTGGAGGGGGAACAGAGTGTGCGTGAGTGTGAGAGTGAGAGAGTGTGAGAGAATGGAGACAATAGAGTGTGGATATGGAGTGGAAGAGAAAGTGGATGTATACACCTCCCAATCTATATCAATCTCAGGGCAACCACAACTCAAAGGCTCCCAGGTTAGACATTTGCATAGAAGTGCCTGGGTTGAGAACGGGATTGTTGTTTAAAAACTATGTGCTGGTAACATAATTGAGTCTGGTAGGGTCATCAGAAGTAGGATAAGCGCTGATCCCATTCAGAAAAAGCAAACAAAATAGACTGGTTTAGAAAACTAACTTCCTGTGACGAAGTGTATAGCTGAAAAGATATGTTGGACTCGTGGCAAACAGAAATCTAGTGAGGGACTAAGCAATTAAAAGTGGGCAAGTAGGTCAGCCAGGTATGTGAGGAGAGCAGCTTGTTCTGCAAAGGGCTTTAGCTAACAAGAGCCCCAAGCCTTGCAGTAAAGTTGTTGCTGTTCGAGTTCCTGAGTGTTAAGTGCTGTTTGGCAGGTTTGCTACAATCTGTTTTCAGCAAGGTTTTGTGGTATATCACCAGGCACACCGTAATGGAGTGAGTTAGCTTTGCTATTAAAATTGTATAATTCAATAGAAGCAAAAAAGGTACAACATCATGCCTTAAAGGCACACATTCGGCTGCAGGACCGGACGTGAGTTGCCTAGAAGGGCCGGGTCATCAAGCCTACCTCTCGAGGCCCCGATTCAGGTGGGAGGAGCCTTAGCGTCATAAAATCGGCGCAGCTGCGGTGCTAAGACGCTGCAGGACCGGACGTAAGCTGCCTGGAAGGGCTGGGACATCAAGCCTACCTCTCGAGGCCCCGATTCAGGTGGGAGGAGCCTTAGCGCCATAAAATCGGCGCAGCTGCGACACGCCACCGCTGCCAGCGCGCTGCTTGGTCCGGCTTAGTCCGGAGTAGGACGGAGTGACGGGTGGAGTTCTGCATACCGGATCTGTAGCCACAGAGGTATTTATTTATTCACAGAAGATAGACTATATATGACAATTTTGCTGGATTGAAAATATTTTTTCAATAGATAATATGTTGCCTAAAAGAAAGGGCAAAGTTAGGGTGTATCCTACTACGTCCCTTCCGTCTCCTATCCAACAGGAGATTGTCAAATATATGTCAGCGTCTGCGCTAAATGTACCAGTAGCCAAGGAACCTGCTGAGCCAGTTCAATTGGGAGAAAGATCTGGTTCTATAGAGAAGGCCTCGCTGAGTCCCAATCTGGATTTACCACCTTTGCAGAGGGCAAACGAGTCGATATCTGGGAATATAGTGACAGAACTACCCTCAGCAGCTGAGGCCCCCCTGGAAAGTTTGAGTGGGGAGCCTTCAGCTGTAACAGGTTTAAGATCAAGCTGGAGTGAAGAAAGGATGACATCCCGTGTGGTTGCTACTGGAGAGGAAAATCAGACAGCTGAGGGTGAAGTCCTAGAGACTTTAGTTCGACCTGCAGTGGTTACACTGAATCGTGTGGGACTTGATGGTTGTGATGTCTTCGAATATTAAAAGTTTAGAGAGAAAGATGGATTTCATTGCAGGGAAAACCCAGCAGGATTTAGAGAAGATTCAGGATGAGGTTAAAAAGTCTGAGAATAGAATTAAAGTCCTGGAGGAAACAAGAGTAAAAAATATGGAATTTCAGGCTGTGGTAGCCAAGGACAGAGAAGCACTCTCTAGGTGTATAGAAATTTTTGAAAATAACACCAAACGGTTAAACCTCCGACTGCTCAATTTTCCAAGAGTAGCCGGTGAGGTACCGATGGAATCATTGAAAAAATTTCAATTGCCATGTATTAGTTATTGTTATTTTTTGCCTAAGAAAAACGCAAACTTGAATGTCTCAGAGCTTCCTTTTCAAGGTGACTTAACTAATTTCTTAGAAAGTTCTAATAATTTGATAATAGATCGGGGAATATTGTTAGTTTCATTTATAAATTTCCTGGACCTTAATAAGGTCATGAAAAGATATTTTTCCAAATACCCCATCTCTTTTCACAAAGATGTAGTAAAAATATTTCCTTCGCTACACAGCAGAGGAGAAAACAGTTTTTGATATATCGCCAGGATGTGATTACTCTGGGTTATGCTTTTGTTTTAAGATTTCCATGTAAGTGTATAATTAAGAAAGAACAAGATGTTTTCATATTTGTTTACCAGATCAATTAAAATTTTTTGTTGAACAGAGGAGATTAACTACCTCGTCCCTCCTCGCTAGTGAGTAATGAGAGAAATAGAATAGCACAGTCCGTGAAATTTCTAAATTAATAAGCTAGTTGCCAATATTGAAGCTCCCAACTGTTTTAAATACCTCTGTTTCAGTTGACATAAGTACCTGTTACACTTGGTTAAGTTATAAGAAACATGTTAATTGTTCAATATTACTTTGTGAATATTATTTATTTATTTATTTTTAGATTTTTATATACCAGTGTTCCTGTATTAAAATACAGATCACATCGGTTTACATTGAAACATAAAAATTATGCCAAGAGGCGGTACATATAACAAGGTTATAGAACTTGGAAAACATGGAAAACAGATTCGAATAATAACACTGATAAAGTTGTAAAGTCTCTGAGATAGGTTTATCAAACTAATTTTGTATTTTTGTTTCTGTTTTAAATAATGAAAAATCAATAAAGCTATTAATGAAAAAAAAAAGGCACACATTCCCTTTTCAACACCTACTGCTTCACAAGGTACAGATTACTAATTAATTGGGTAGAGATTAAGCATCACATATGGGTGTCGTCCGTTGGATATTCTCCGTGTAACGGTTGTGCAGGTTGTAAATTATCTTCATCTCTCTGCTCCTTTGTACATCCTGTTTCTGGTAAGACTTTGTTTTTAAGGTCTTTTACAACATGTGATATGGTTTTGGTAGTATATATTATTCGTTGAACTTACAATCTATTATATGTAGGTAAAACAATTAGAAAGATCAAACACGTATTATGGAACATTGCAGTAGGATTCAGAACTCTGTTGCTAATGCTCCACTCGTGGATCATTGGCAACAAGGTCAACATTCTGTTGACGATCTTTGTTTTTCTGTAGTCCAACGTTTAGTCAATAGACTTGGTGGGGATATAAATAAGATGTTATTGAGAGCTGAGCAACGTTAGATCTTTAATTTAAAGACCATGACTCTGGGAGGTCTAAATGATAGGATTGATTGGACATCTTATTTTTGATTCTGGGTTTCCTCGACTTTGATTGGCTCTCTTATGATATATATTCCGATTGCGTGATGTGTGTCATCTGATCCATTTATGAATATGGCGACTTTGTTTTATTTCTGTCTGTGAACCATGTGTTTAGATTATACAGATTTTTTTCAAAAATGTTATTTTGATTTTTATTTTTTTTTGAGAGACTAATTACACTTGAGACACGTGATGGACACTGTGTTAACTTGATATATATTTGTATGAATGAGAAGCATGTTTTGTATATCTTGAGGAAGTTTGCTTTTCATTCATTTTTGTATTCTTGTTTTCTGTATTGTGATTTTTGTTGTATTAATTGAAAAGTTTTTTTGAACTCTCTGCAGAGATTGAGATGATTTGTTATATGCAATCTGATTAAGAACACTGAGGGATCGTTTGAATTATTTGGAAGCTAATCAGCGTGTCTTCTCAGATACAGTTGTACTCTATGATTTAATTTTGAAATATAGAATTGTATCCACCCGGTTTCTACATTAGGAATTTTGTGTTTTGTTTTTTTATTATAGTGAGTGGGTACACTAATACTGTTTAAAAAATTGCAATTTTTTTTGTATTTTGAGATCAATTTTTTTTTTATATATGTACTATTTGATATATCATTTTATGTATTGGATTTGTGTGTGATATATAATCTTTTTACTTATTGGCTTTTTTTTTGCTATACATAGGGGTGGCCAACTGCGGTCCTCGAGATTCACAAGCAGACCAGGTTTTCAGGATATCCCCAATGAATATGCATTTGAGAGATTTGCATGTAATCCTGCCATTGTATGCAAATCTCTCACTTGCATATTTATTGTGGATATCTTGACATCCTGACCTGTTTCTCAAGTACCAGAGTTGCCCACCTTGCTATAGTACCATCTGTCAGAGCAATCTAGACAGCCACCATCTTAGCCACTATTTTTGTTACTTCTGACAATAATTATCCAATCTTCTTCCTTCCTAATCTCACTCTCCCCTTTGCCAAACTAGCAATTTGCATTATTGCCAATGAAACAATAAAGCCTAAGAGCTGGAACATCAATTTTTCCTCTTAAACAGGCCTAAGCATTGGGACTACTGGTGTATTTGACAACCTACCAGCTGATCCAGAAGGGCTTGTTTATTCTTCCTTTTCAGCATCTGCTGCAGATGTTCCTCTTTCTGTATCACCAGCCTTCTTTGCTCATTTTCCTGTCGTTCCACTTCTAAAGATTCTTCTAACTGCTCCTGCTCCCGTGTCTAAAATGAAAACTTTTTCAATTAATCTATAATCGCAGCAGGACAAGAAGGGCAACTGCCCTGGGTGCCAAAACTCAGGGGTTTTTACTTCAGTCTGCGATTCCAGGAGCACACATGAACAAAAGGGAAAGGGGACACCATAAGCAACTCTTGCTCAGGGACTAATTCTGTCTAGCGACTGCCCTGAATAGCAGTAAATTGATAAGCGACATGCATCATAAACTACCCACAATATTTATTAGTGTCAAACAAATTTCTCACTTGGCAACATACACATGCATACAATTCCTTTCTGTACACCTTATATCACATCACATCTGCTCAAGATGGAATAGTCAGCGCTCTGTTTTCCTGTAATATCAATTTCAAAAGTTTATGCTTTTAATAATATTTTAATTTGTGCTCAAACAGGTAACCGGCAACAGAGGAAAAGCGAAATGCAAAAACAGTATACATGCATATTTAATTTTTTATGCTAGTTTTGATTTCCAAATTTGTAGATACGCTGAGCATTCTCTCCATGCACTATAGGGTTTGGTGTCCAAGAGAATCAGCAACTGAGTTACAGTCTTGTTAACAACAACTGCATATAAGTAATACTGCTGGTACCATATCTCACACCATTAACAGTTATTTTTCCAAATTCTTTAGTATCTATCAGTGAAAGGGAGAAACATTACTAGTGGGACTGCAATGCTGCGGTTATAGCCTTCCAGATCTACTGATGTGTGTATTCCTACTGTTTTTTTCCTGAAACCACAAGTGGCCATTACAAAACCAGAGTGGCTCTCTTCAACTTACTCCTCAATCCCAAAATATCTAAGTAAGTGTACTACAGTTGGACAACTTGCTAATAACAGACAAGAAATCTGAAAGTCTTACATTAACTTTAGAACAATATAGACTGCAAACAATGCTACTCCAACCTGTGGCAACATAATCTTTACAGTAAATACCACCAGCAGCAAAAAGGAAGTACTTAAAAAACAATGTATGTACTTGCGGTGACCATCTGTATCAGTTTAGTCACTCTTGCCACTGCTAGTTCATGCCTGGTACCCTGGCTAATGGAGCTAAATAAATAAATAGACTGAGCATGCGCTTGGTATGGAACCCGAAGTAACTGACTGGGTTAGAAACTGGCTGAGTGGGAGGCGACAAAGGGTAATGGTAAATAGGCGTTTTCTCTGAGGAGGGGGTTGTTACTAGCGGTGTGCCTCAGGGATCGGTCCTGGGACCAGTTCTTTTCAACATTTTCATGAGCAACACAACAGAAGGACTGTCGGGAAAGGTTTTGTCTTTTTACTGATGATACAAAAACCTGCAACAGGGTAGACAGCCAGGAAGTATGGAAAACATGAGAAGGGAATCCAGTGAAGCTCAAGGAATGGTCTAGATACTGGCAGCTAAGATTTAATGCTAAAAAAAAAAGCGCAAAGTAATGCATTTGGGCTGCAAAAACAAAAAACAAAAAACAAGGGTGAAGTACAGTATTGAAGGTGAAATTCTTCAAAGTTCAAAACAGGAGTGGGATCTTGGGGGTGATTGTATCAGATGATCTTAAGGTGGCCAAATAAGTGGATAAAGCAACAGCAAAAGCCAGAATGATACTTGGCTGCATAAGGAGAGGAATGGTCAGCAGAAAATGCCTCTATATACATCCCTGCTGAGTCTTCATTTGGAATATTGTGTACAATTCTGGAGACAGCACCTTCAAAAGTATATTTATTTATTTATTTTATTTAACACTTTTTTATACCGACCTTCATAGTAATAACCATATCGGATCGGTTTACATAGAACAAGGGTATAACTGAAGCAATAAATAAAATAGTAATTAACAAGAGAGGTGAATAAGGCAAAGTTACATTTAACAAGGAGTAAAAAACTTGGGAAGCTTAAAGCTGGAAGAAAGAAAGGCAGGAGGAATTATAACATAATACAAAAGGAATTTAGGTTAGAGCATAATGTGCTTTAACCTGTGATTGTCCTTCGTTCAAAAGGATAGTGGACCTCTATCCTCTATGTCCAGGAGAGATAAAATATGATTAGTGATTGTCTGGAGGGTCATCGAATGCTTGGTGAAATAGCCATGTCTTGAGTTTTTTTCTGAACGTAATTAGACAAGGTTCTAATCGGAGGCTTGAAGGAATGTTGTTCCATATAGCTGGTCCTGCTATTGAAAAAGCTCAGTCTTTTGTCGAGGAAAGGCGTGAGGCTTTGGTAGGGGGGAAATTCAACGTGCCTTTGTGAATATCTCTAATTGGTCTGTTGGAAGAGTGTAATTTGAAGGGGATTTCAAGGTCGAGTTGGAGTTGATGATGGATAGATTTGTGTATTAGGGTGATTGATTTGTAGAGGAATCTAAAATTTACTGGTAACCAATGTAGTTTTCTGAGGATGGGTGAAATGTGATCTCCACGGCTGGTATTGGTTAGTAATCTCGCTGCCGCATTTTGTATCATCTGCAGTGGTTTGGTGGTCGATTTGGGGAGGCCGAGGAGAAGGGCACTGCAGTAGTCTATCTTGGCAAATAGTAGCACTTGGAGGACTGTCCTAAAGTCTTGGAAAAAAAGAAGTGGTTTGAGTCGTTTCAGAACCTGGAGTCTATATAAGCAGTCTTTGGATGTGGTGTTGACCATTTTCTTTAGGTTTAGTCTATTATCCAGCAGATATAAACTGGATGGAGTCTGTGAAGAAGGTGGCTATTAAAATGATCAGTGGTCTTTGTTCTAAACACACATGGGGCTAGGCTCAAAGATCTAAACATGTGCATCCTAGAGGGAAGACAAGATAGGGGAGATATGATAGACATTTAAATATTTCAAAGCTTTCCAAGCACAGGTGGCTAGCCTCTTTCAATGGGGTAATGAGATGAGGGTAAAGGGGGTAGACTCTGGAGTAACTTTAGGAAATATTTCTTTACAGAGATGGTCGTGGATGCATGCAATGGAGATGGAGGAGTCAAAAATTCAAGAAAGCATGGGAAAAATGCAGGGGGATTTCTGATGGAGAGATAGGAATTGTAAGAGCTAGAATAAACCAGACAGATGGGTAGACTAGATGGGTCAATATGGTCTTTTTCTGCCTTCATATTTCTATATTTTGGCCTTTTAACTCCTGTAGCTCAAAGCAGAAGGGGCTAAATCATGTTTGTATGTTAGGATTAAGATAGATATTCTTGTATTTCTGCTCATGCCAACACCTTTACATGTATCAGTACTAATAATCTACACTGCAATATTGCAGCACACTCCCACCTCTAACTTTACACACACACACACACACACATACACAAGTTGAAAAATTTAAAGTTAGCCATATAATAGATTGCTTTCTTGGTGATCTTCTTCTGCATTTCTGTATTGCAAGCTTTGTAATCTCTCTCGATTTTTCCAAATTTTGATATTGCTAGTCTGTATTAAGTAGCTATGTTTGTTAATTTAAAAAAAGGCTGGTGTCTACAAGAGCTGTAATAATTGTGATGCTTATGTCCCAAGGCCTGACTTTTGGAGACTTAAGAGATGTCCAAAATGTGCTTTCACCTGTCTACAATGAAAAAGTAGTTGACACATCTGAAAGAGGAATTGCTCAAGTTTCAGAAAACCTCCCCTCCCTGGCAGTATCCACAATATCTCCCCCAGCTCATTAAGATACCCATAAATAAATGGTTTACAGTAGGTTCTGGTAGAACAAGTATGTAATATTATTGTAAATTGCCTAGTTCAAACACTGTTATTGTATAGGTGGTATATAAAAAATTAAATAAATAAATGTGAAAACACAACACCCAATTTCCCTAATTGTGTAGCATCTGGAATATCCAACCCCTACGCCCACAGAGAAGTCTGACATCCAGGATTCAGAAACCTAGGAATAAATGGATTACAATGGGCTCTGGCAGAATAAGGCCTGCGATGAAGAGACACCCACTCTCCCCACCGTTACTCTTGCATAATACCTTCCCTGCATTGGATAACGAAGAAGCTCCAGGAATAGAAAATGAGGTGATATCTGAAAGAGATGTAATCACCCTGTGTACCCAGAAAACCTTAAACATTATCAAAGGCCATAAAAGGAAGCTTCCTCTGCTGGGAGACTCTGTCATCATAGGAACCAATTTGGGTAATAAGTTTGATGGGGACACAACAGTTAAATGCCTTCCAGGATCCTCAGCTAGTAAAAATGACAATCAGATGGTCAACTCAATTACAGAAGAAAGTAGATTTCAGCATCAATGTTATCATCCATCTGGGGAACAACGACCTTGCTAGATAAGGTATCCTTGCAGTACAGAAAGATTTCCAAAACCCAGGGACGAAGATTAGACACATGGTAAAGACCACTGCCTTTTCAGAAGTATTACCTGTTTATGGAAAGAGGAAAGAAAGGCTCTGCCATATAAATAACTTCAATGTTTGGCTCAAAGCATGGTGTAAATCAAGAGGTTTTTGATTACATTGGTGGATGGAGCAATATATGGAACAGTAAAAGGTTATATTGTAAGGATGGTCTACATTTAACCTTGGCCGGAAAGAGGATGCTAAGTGAGAAATTCAAAGCATATACTATGAGGCATTTAAACTAGAAGGCAGGGGTGGCAGGAGATGGCCAATGAAATTGACGTCACCCCCTAGCAAGACAGGAATTAGGAGAAGAAAACAACAAGGTCAATCCAGCTCAAAAGAGCAGAAAAGATGACTAAGAGCAGCAATCCTAGGGAGACTAGCTAGAAAGTTATGACCACAAATGCTTGTTGTCTGGGCAATAAAATCCCAAACCTGAAGGCCTTAATGGTGGAAACGGACTTGGACATAGTTGCTGTTACAGAGAACTGGGTCACAGAGTCTCATGATTGGGATGCAGCCATATTGGGCTATAACTTGTTAAGGAAGGAAAGATGACAGAAAAGGGGGAGGAGTAGTTCTTTATGTCAAAAACAATATCCAAGCAACTGAACTGCAAAGAATGTGGGGTAGAGAAGAAGCATTATGGGCTGTACTAAAAAAAGATGATGGTGCATCCATTTTTACTGGAGTGGTTTACAGGCCTCTAACTCAAACGGAAGAACTAGACAAAGATCTGATTGAAGACATCCAAAAGGTGGGAAAGGAGAAACAATTGTTGATTGTTTATTTATTTATTTAACAGTTTTATATACCGAGGTTCCGGTAACAGAGTTACTAATCACTTCGGTTTACATTTCAACAATTACAATGACAGTATAAAGTATAATGTCTTACAATGAACAGGGTGAATGAAACTTGGATAATATCTTACAATGAACGGGGAGAATACAATTTATATACAAAGAACTTGGAAGAACAATGTGTATAGTCGCTGGGACTGACTTGGCAGGGCCTAAAGCCAACTGTCATGACATTCACTGGGAGAGTGAACTACTACGGATGGTTTATTAGTGCTGGATGAAACTTGTAGATATGTCAAGGGCAGGGTGTACCCTTGGGATCTGTACCAGGATAATTGAGTTAGGAAAATGTTTGGTTGAACAACCAGGTCTTAAGTCTTTTTTTTTAAAGGTGGGTGTTGATTGTTCAAGCCTGAGGTCTGGTGGGAGTGAGTTCCAATGTTTAGGGCCAGCGGTGGAAAGAGCTCTTCTACTTAGTGTTGTTTTGACAGGATGGGCCTGTAGAGTGCCTCTCTGAGCTAGTCTCATCGGTCGGGAGGTAGTGTGTGGCTGCAATGGGATCATGAGATCAATCGGGGTGGTGTTGTGGATGATTGATAGGGCTTTGTAGAGGATTCTATATTTGATTGGGAGCCAGTGAAGGTTCTTTAAAATGGGTGTTATGTGGTCCCTTTTGTTGGACTTTGTTAGAATCCTTGCTGTGGCGTTTTGTAATATTTGTAACGGTTTCAAAGTGTTGGCAGGTAGCCCGAGCAGCAAAGAGTTGCAATAATCTATTTTTGAGAAAATGATTACTTGTAATACAGATCTGAAATCTTGGAAGTGTAGGAGGGGTCTTAGCCTCTTTAAGACTTGGAGTTTAAGGAAGCATTCTTTAACGGAGTTATTGATGAAACTTCTGTAGTTCAGTTGATTATCCATGATGACCCCAAGATTTCTGACCTGGGGGGATAAGGCTGGAAGAGCTACGGTGTGTGAGTTAGATAACGAGTAGTTGCCGTCTGGAGTGATGAGAAGGAACTCTGTCTTGTTGGAGTTGAGTATCAGGTTGAGATTTGCTAGAAGGTTGTTTGGAGATTGTTGGAGATTTTAATCTGCTGGACGTAGACTGGAGAATCCCTTCTGTGGAATCTACCAGAAGTAGAGAGATAATGGATGCCCTTCAAGGGGCTTTGTTCAAACAAATGGTAATGAAACCTAGGAGGGAGGCAGTTATACTCGACCTAGTGCTCTCTAACGGGGATAATGTCTCTAAAGTCCGGGTGAGTGCCCACATGAGCACTAGTGATCAAACAGTATGGTTTGATTTTGCAAATAGGATACACAGAGGCCACACAATAACCTGTGTTTTGAATTACAAAAATATGGACTTTGTCGAATTGGGGACCTACCTGGAGGTAGAACTAGAATACTGGGAGAAAATGAGAGAGGTGGAACAGTGGGCCAAACTAAAAGGAGCAATTACAAAGGCAACTAGTCTATATGTTGGAAAAGTAAACAAAAGTAAAAAATAAGAAACCTATCTGGTTCTCAAAGGACGTGGCAGATAAAATAAAGGCAAAAAAAGCAGCATACAAGAAATATAAAGGATCCCAAAAAGAGGAACACAGGGAAGAAAATCTGGTGAAATTGAAGGAGATGAAGAAAGAAAGCAAGAAAGCAAAAAGTCAGGTGGAAGAAAGGATTGCCAAAAAGGTAAAGCAAGGTGACAAAACATTTCTCAGATATATCAGAGAAAGGTCCAAAGTGGTATAGTGAAATTGAAAGGTGACAAAGATCAATGTGTGGAGAGAGACAAAGAAATGGCTGAAATTAAACAAATACTTCAGTTCGGTGTTCACTAAAGAAGACCCTGGAAAAAAGGACTCTAACTAGTTGGCAAGACTGTGGATGGGGGTGGAGTAGACAATACTCTGTTTATCGAAGAGAATGTATGGAAAGAGCTAGGAAAACTGAAAGTGGACAAGGCCATGGGGCCAGATGAGATACACCCCAGGATACTGAGAAAGCTCAGATGTTCTGGCAGGTCCACTGAAGGACTAATAAATCCCTGGTAACAGGAGTGGAGCCGCAAGATTGGAGAAGAGTGGTGACGGTCCCGCTTCACAAGAGTGGGAGCAGAAAGGAGGCTGGAAACTACAAGCTGGTTAGCTTTACCTCGGTGGTGGTAAAATTAATGGAGACTCTGTTGAAGAAAAGGATAGTGAACTATCTACAATCCAGTGAGTTGCTCGGCCTGAGGCAGAATGGATTCACCAGGGAAAGGTCCTGTCAGACAAATCTGATTGATTTTTTTGGTTGGGTGATTAGACTGGATGTGATTTACTTGGATTTTAGTAAAGCTTTTGATATGGTTCTACATAGACTTGTGAACAAAATGAGAAGCTTGGGAGTGGGTGCCAAGGTAGTATCGTGGATTGCAAACTGGTTGACTGACAGTAAACAGCATATAATGGTAAATGGAACCTACTCTGAAGAAAGAACAGTGTTAAGTGGAGTGCCACATGGATCAGTTTTGGGACTGGTTCTGTTCAAAATCTTTGTGATTTTGAACAGAACAGACTTGGCGGAAGGAATAGAAGGTAAAGTTTGTCTATTTGCGGATGATACTAAGATCTGCAGCAGAGTAGAAATGCCTGAAGGAATAGAGAGAATGAAAGTGGTTTAAGAAAGCTTGAAGAGTGGTTGAAGATTTGGCAGCTGGGATTCACTGCCAAGAAGTGCAGAGTCATGCATCTGGAGTGTAGCAATCCAAAAGAGCTTTATGTGATGGGCGGTGAACGACTAACGTGCATGGACTGGGAGAGGGACCTTGGTGTGATAGTGTCTGATGATCTGAAGGTGGTGAAGCAATGTGACAAGGCGATAGCTAAAGCCAGAAGAATGCTGGGCTGCAGAGACAGAGAGGAATAACCAGTAAGGAAACAAAAAAAAAAAAGAAGAGGTGATAATGCCCTTGTACAGATCCTTGGTGAGGCTTCATCTGGAGTACTGCATTCAGAACTGGTGCCCATTTTATGACAAATTTAAAACCTGTATCTGCAATGTCTTTTTAAATAGCTTCCTATGTTCTCTGGCATTTTCATCCCTGCACACCACACATTCATTTAAACTGTCTAGGACTATATAATTAAAACATATAAATTGTACTTGCTAATTAATTATTTGAATTAATGCTGTGATATGCATACCAAAATAAACTGCATGAATTCTTTGGAACAGCTGGATTGATACCTAACTTTATTCTTTTATAAATGATACAATAACATTCAAATTTCAAGAAGCATATTGAAGACACACTTCATGATAACAGCTCTAAGGAAGTGCAATCATAAAAAAAAAAGCACAGAGAGGGTGCAGTCCTGAGGAGATTCTAATCTAGTGATAACCTCACACACCTCAAGTGCCTTATTGCTATCAAAAATGTTCACATAGTAAGATCAAAACCAAGACAGAATTTTGAACCATGCACTAAGCAATCTGAGCTGCCAAATGATGCTACTGAACATTCTTAATGTTGACTTGTCATTTGTTGGTACCCCAAGAGATATGCAAATGAAGACTGTAAGGAAGCAAGCCCCTAATATAAGCATACGTACTGTGAAAAATAATGGCCTGGATACTACATTTTAAATATTTTTCTTAGAGGAAGAGAAAAGGAGAAAACCCTATGATTGCTGCCTTCTGTTTAGTAGTTTTATCTTGGGCATTATTGAATTGCTCATGGCACTAAAAGATTTCTGGTTTTCCAACTCAGAGAAAACAAAAACTAAATGTAATTATAGCATGGTTAAATCTGCCTTTTCATATATGCTCCTGATATTAGCCAGGATGAAATTAAATTCCTCTCTCATTTGAAATTTGCAGCAATCCTCTGATGAGGTAAGCCTGTGTTAAGTTACCACACTAACAGCTTTTGCGGGCATCTTCTAAGGCCAAGTGAGTCTTTGTAGATTTCTGAAATACAACTCATCTGATTGCCAAGATCATGCTACATAATTTGCACATAAAAAATGGAACAAGTCAATCAACACTGCCAGCTGAACACCTATTTTAAGACTGAAAGCAGTACAAAATCCTGAATGAACAATAAACACCAACCCCCAAACCTAGAAAGGGAGACTCAAATGGAATATTTGGAGCTGTACTAAACCAAAATGAAAATCCAAAGTGCAATTCATATATTCAAAATTAATGTTTTCAAAATAGTAATCACATATCTGCTAAGTACCTTAAGTATTAAAATTACAGCTACCCCTGAATGACGACTTCTTGTTACAAACTTAGTACGTCTTAGTACCCACTTACCTTTGAACATATACGGCGTTGGTTTGTGCGGCGCCGGGTCCGATGTAGACTGCCTCGGCATCTGTTCAAGGGCCTCTGGCGCTGGTCCCGGCCCCAACGGCGCTGGTCATTTCGGCTCCAGTCTCTTTGGCGCCGAGTGCGCTCTCCTCGGCGCCGGCTCCGACGTGCTATGCGCCGTTTCCTGCATCATGGGCGCTGTGTACTGTATTCTCGGTGACTGAGTCTATGTTTTCAGCGACGGCTCCGGCCTTTTTAGGCCTGTCAAGTGGTGCCGCTTCGATACTACATGTTTCAAGTGGGCCTTCAATTCCGCCCGGGAATGTGCCCTGGAATCACGGTGCACTCATATCTGATGAGAAGATCGTTGGCCCCGTGTTTCATCGTGGTATGACCCAGAGCCCTAGGTTTTTCCCTGCGTATTGGCCTTACCTCCGGTCCTGGAGGTATGCTGGTCACACGACGAAGATCTTCTTTTTTGGGGTGGCGTCCGCGCCACCTGCCCCGGTGAAGAATGAGTAGTCAACGGCCTATTGGTGAGCTTGAGCTCCAGCATCCTATAGGCCCTGTGATGCCGGGCTCTCGGAGACATTCGTAGACAAAAATCACAATCTGACTGATTGTGCTCTGGTCCCAGGCAGCGGTAGCATCGATCATGTCCATCGGTGAAGGACATGATCTTACTGCAGGGACACAGTTTGAAGCCGGACGGCTTCTTGGACATGGTTCACAAAATCAAAAATTTTTTAGGAGAATGAAGCTCCACGTGTGCTCCCGCACGTGGAAAAAACAGACTGAGGATAATCTGTTACTTTCCTGCGCGGGAACATAGGCGCAGCCGCAGAGACTGAAAAATCTACACTCTTGCTACTTAAGCTCCGCCTCCCGGGCCCTGATTGGCAGTTCCAATGACAGCATGGCTAATTCAGCCCTGCTATCGACGGGAAAACAGAGCTGCTGAGATCCCTTTATTCATTTATTTATGTATTTATTTGATTTATATTCCACCTGTCAACAGATTATATTCAGGTACTGTAGAGGCATTTCCCTATTCCCAGAGGGCTTGATTTACTAAGCTCTTTTCCCCATAGACCCAGAATTGGAGCAAAGCCTTAGTAAATCAGGCACCAAGTTTGTACCTTTGATAAACACTTGATAGTGGCGACAGCCCCTTGATAAGAAACTGGTAACACAACACCGAATCAATTCCTGGTGTTAATGGCAATAGTTAAACTTGTACTACGGTATATGTTGAGAATACAAAGAAGGTGTAACGGGGAGTTTATATTGCCAGCCACATTCCACCGCACACACTTCTGCCATTCCTTTTCAACAAGGAAAGTTTTCACTTTAACATCTGGATTTATGGTTGGCTCCTGTTTGTGATTCGACAACCTTTTGACCCAGTATAAGTTTTAACCATGGACTTTAACAAGTAAATGACTGTGCACTTAAAAGGAATGTTTATACATGTGGGATTTTAATGGAGTCACACAGGAGCAGTTTACAATGAGTGATGTTTTAATGGGTGATGTTACTGGAACGCAAGGCAGATAAGTGCGACGATATTGAAAAAAAATACTCTTTTTGAACAGTACCTTGAAAATCACTTCAGTATGAAGATTACCAATTTCACTTTCACTCTGAATACTTTTGCAATTTCAGGAAAAACTACAAGTGAAAGAGGCACAAAGCAAAGTCTGCTGGAATATACTACGGCAAACTGATCTGCAACGCATTTTCACTGCTTTGTGAAAAAGAAATTGGGGGGAAAAGTAAGTTTAAGAACAAAGGAGAGCACATTTAACCTGGAAGTCAAAGAATATCCTCAGAGGCCTGCTTTTATAGGACCAGCTAAATATTTTGGCCAGGCTGATCCATGCCATGTGTAAAGTACTTCCAGCAAATTTTCCATTTATAACCATGTCTGTAACAAAACAGTGTTTCATTTCAACCCACAAGTTTTACCTTCTTTCAGCTTACTGTCATTACTCATTTAATTTCTGTATGGACACGGTCTTGCGTTCCCATTTGCTAACCCCCACCGGGAACCTCATCAAGTCTACGTCTGGAATGCTTTTTTTTTTTTTTTGTCTATTGGATGAGAAAGAAATTATTGTCCTAGTGTAGGAATGACCCCAGCTCCCCTTGGCTAGAGCCCAAACACACTGCCAGTATATACGCACTTGCAATGAAGCCTGCAACTGCTCTCCAGCTATCTTTTACCACTCACTCTCAGACTTATTTGCAAGCTACAAATGGATTAACACCTTAAAAGTTTTTTCTGAGCTTAAATAATTTATTTTTTTATGATTCTCTCTTTTTTGGTCAAAGTATTTTCTTCCTATGACTACCCTGGAAACCTATGTAGCCAGCTTCAAGTATAGTCTTGCCTGAAGCTTTACAAACAAAAGATGCAAATATACATTTTGGTTTTCTTTTTCATAAGTTGCTGTGGCTGAACCAAGGCTCTGCACGCTTAGAAGCAACACTTATAAAATGCGCTGTCAGCAACACAAAAAAAAACAATGTAAAAGGAATGGCAGAAAAGAAAGGGAATGTGGCTTTAAAGAAGAGGGTCTTAGGAGGGTGTAGTCTAGAAGAGAGTTAGGACTCCACCCAGCTGGGGGCGAAAGGAAGGTGTAGGCAAGCCTGCCAGGGAAGCAGAGAGTGCTGCAAACAAGAAAATGGAAAACAGGAAGTGATGTAATTGTAGCCAAAAGGGTGCTGGGTAATGTAGTTTTAAAGGGACAGGAACCATGGAAACATATGTAGCCAGTTACAGTGTAGTTTAAGAAGAAAGAAAAGTCCCTTGGAAAGGCTAGGAAAATACAGCCAAGGAATGGAGAAGGAAGGAGTTGCCTGTGGAGCCTGCATGGGACAGGTGTCTGCCAGGAAGGAAGAACAGCCAAAGGAGCAGGGGGCCAGTCAGAGGGAGACCATGATAAGCCTAGAGCTTGCAGGGGGCACAGTCCTGCAAGAAGTCTTTGGAGCCTGGGCTTAAGAGCTGGCTTAGAGAGTGATAGGTTTCAGCTTTAAAGGGAGTTTTGGGTTATTGCATAGAGTTTTATGTATGCTTACATATATGTACTGTTATTGTCTCAAGGAAGGAACTGTATTAGTGCGAAGTTAACAGACCTAGAAAAAAAATAAGACACTTGTTTCTGCAAGTTTTTCTGGTCACTTGATTGTTTTGGTCTGTCTGGCAATATTCCAGGACAGGGTGTAGCTAGTATCATTTCCCAGCCGTTCAGTTTGATTTTGTGGCTGAAAAAATGGCTGATTTTTACTTTATAAGTGACAATATTTACACTCATCTCTACCAATAATTTATACTGGAGGACAAAAATCAGAAATTGCTTCTGGAAATGCAAAAAACTTATAAAACAGAAAGGTAGAATTTACCAACTTACCAATTTTAGTTTATTTTTTTGAATGACATCTTTGTTATCCTTCTGGTATAGCTCCATTTTCTTTTTGGTGTTTTCCATATCCACATTATTAGTCAAGTTAAAAACTGAATAAAAGTTTGGGAAAAAAAAAAAAAAACCAGCTATTAGAACGTGACATTAACATATGGACAGTGGTCTTGATCACGCTCCTTCCCAAATTAAATAGGGAAGCAGCACCCCAGGGATTCACAATTGACTTAGGGCCTAATTTGCTAAACGTTTTTCCCCATAGGCACAGAATTGGAGAAACGCCCTAGTAAATCAGGTCCTCAACTGGATCTAGACCCAGAATTCATTTGTAAAAGCAGCCCCTTGCACTTGCAGGTCATTAAATAATGGCTACAGGTACAATCACAGTTAATAACGGTGCATCCTTCCAAAGAGATGCTTCACAAAGAGCAGAGAAATAGACATACCAGAAACATAAACACATTACTGCACTCTGGGTCTGTTACCACTTGTCCATTGGTTAAGCTTATTTTATGTTGTTTTTAATCATGTTTTTATTAATCTTTGTTTTACTTTGTATGTTTCACTGTGAGCCACCCCAGGTAGGGGCGGTATACAAATACATAACCATGCAGAAGAAAATGGCACCCAGTATGTCCTGTGCAATACTTCTGAAGTGCACCCTGCAAGTACAAATACAAAAAAGCGTATGGAACATACATGAACAAAAGAGGTCCAACGCAGGAGATAAAATCTGTAACATTGTTCTGCTCATTTATTTATTTATTTATTTCAAATTTTTATATACCGGCATTCGAGACAGCAGTCACATCATGCTGGTTCACATAAAACAGGGGTGCGTAGTAAACATAAACTATAACAATGGTGCGGAAAAAGGCAGTTACATATAACAGGGTGAAAAGAACTTGGCGGAGAAGGAAGAGAAAGGACAGGTTATTAATTCACACAAGTAAACGATAGAAGATATGGTTCACCATGGTATATGTGGAGATAAGGGGTGGCGTGGAGGTGATAGTTTAATTGGCGTCCGGGAATGCTTGTATGAATATCCAGGTGTTTAGTCTTTTTTTGAAAGTTGAGATGCATGGTTCTATTCTGAGATTTGGGGGGATGGAGTTCCATAACGGTGGAATGGCTGTAGAGAACGCCCGGTCTCTTAGTGTGCTGTGTCTGGTAGATTTGGACGGTGGTACCTGTAGCGATCCCTTGTATGCATCTCTTGTCGGTCTTGACGAATTATGTAGTCGGAGCGGGATCTGTAGGTCAATGGGAGCCAGTAGGTGGATGTTTTTGTATGTAGTAAGAATGGCCTTGTATATTATTCTAAACTGATGTGCTTACTTACTTTTACTTTTTTTTTTTTTTTTTTTTTTTTAATAGAAAAATAGAAATGACAGCAGAAAAGGATGGAGGGGAAAAAGGCTAAAATAAAGAAGATTCTTCAATAACAGACCTTCATTTGAAATGCTTAAGTTACCAAAATGAGAGCCATTGTTATTTCCAGCATTTCCCTGGGATATGCCAGGATCTAGAAACCAAATCAGAAACCAAATAATGGGCAGAAATGTAACTGGCTAGAAACAGAGAAGTCTACCCTTTTTTTTTTTTTTTAAATTAAACCTCTACCAGAGGCAAAACTGTTTCTCCAAACCCATCATCGTGCTTGAGGCTCTAACTTTTGGAGTAGTCATTATTTCTGTTTGAAGCTAAGAAACCGTGGCACGAGAACAGCATGCTGCGGTACAGGCACCTGCTTCCTCAGATTTAAAACTTCCTAAGTGAGGACCCAACAGGCATACTGCTGGTTAAATCTTCTCCATTTAACCTAAGCCAGCGTTTGAATATAAAAAGTCTACTTTCTGGTTCCTTTAATATACTTTAACACGGCATCAGACTGATAAGAGAGTCATTTATTCCTTTCTGGTTATTCCAGATTGCAAAACTAGCCCTCACTTTCCCCACGCTGCTTTTGTGGTCCAGCTTGCCTCCTGATAGTAACAGCACAGAAACTTCCATATGCTGAACAGCAGATGTATGTAGATGGAGAAACAATGGGCTTAGCAGAGGCACATATAAAAGCTAAAATCTTACAAGCAAAAAAAAAAAAAAAAAAGGGGGGGCCTTTCTTGGGGCTTGAACACCAAGCGAGAAGACCTACACACCCCGCAGGTTACAGCTATGAAAGACGACAGATCAATAACCTAATAGGTATGGAATTTAAACCTTTAGTTTCAAAGTGGAGTCTGTTTCCATTTCTATTTCCTCTTTGACCAAAAAGAGGTGTTTACTTACAGCACTACTTACAATTAAAACTACTTAAAAAAATTACTAAAGCAAAACAGATGGTTATATGGTAAAGGTTTAAAAGAAGCATGGGATCCCTTGATAGAAGGGGGCCTTGAGCCCTTAGGGCAAAGAAACAGAAGCTGATTTGTGTGTGACAATCATTTGCCTCCTTATTCATCTGCTACTGGCTGCTTTAAAGGTTACCCTGGTCCTTTGACAGCTGTCGAAATATGACAAAAAGTCATTGTATCTTCAGTTCTGTCCATATAAATAAAACAGCAGTCTCCAAGCCCCTCTGCTTTTACAATAAAGTAGTACTTATGGTTCTTGAAGGATGGACTCAGAAAAGGGAAGGAAGTGTATTGGAACTGCTCAATAACAGAGAAAAAGCAGCGTGATGGCAGATAAAGACCATTATGGCTTCTCTAGTCTGCCCATCCACACTAACTGCTCAACTCTACAGAAATCAACTTTAAGAAGGCCTCAGCCAATCAGTAACCAGTGGGTTTTGTCTGGCTCAGACTGCATTTTTCTCCTCCCATTCTGATTCACCAGCTCCATCTTCCATCTTAAAATCAATGCTCCAGCACAGGACTGAGAAGCCACTCCGGGCCCATCCTCTCCCACTGCTCGCCTTCCATTTAAAAAAAAAAAAAAAAACAAGCACAAAACCTCAAACCATGGCTGTCACTTGATTTCTAACTGTTGCTCTCTTCCCAAAACAATTCATGCCCCCTTTCCTCCTATCAGCATTACACAAACAATACAAAGAAGTGGCAGCACTTACAGTGGCTCCGGCCACGCCAACGCCACCTCCCTCTTAAGCATTCATGTACTGGCCATGGAAAAATTACTGCCCTGGCAGGAAAAGGGAAGGAGGAAAAGAGACTGGAAATCGAGGCCTGGAGAAGAATAACGGAGCCAGGAATGAGCCGAGGAGGGAATCAGAGTACGTGCATGGAGAGGAAACTATAAGCAAGTGTTCTGAGGAGACTATTCCTTCCTTTTGAACGCCACTAACATACAATTCATTTTAAAAATAATAAAAGAATCTAATTGTGAAATTTGCCTTTATATGCCCTTACCGTTACAGGGTGCTTTGAAAGGCCTGCGCAAAAAGGGCCACTGAAATTGCTTTCCCCCTGTTCCCCTCTGCAATGCAAGTAAAAGTACTCATGCTGCTATCAGCTTGGATGCTTTCACCCACGGCAAAAATAAATTTAAAAAAGGGCGGATTTAATCCGAGAGGACAAGTGCAGAGTGGGCTTTCATTTAGAAAGTCCTGTGCATACTTTCTGCGTATATGTTCAAAGGTAAGTGGGTACTAATTACCCGCTGTGCACTGCCAGCCTGATTTTCAAAGGGAAACCCCATTTCCTTTTGAAATGAACTTGCAGGCCCACAACTGCAATGAACTTGCAGGGCCTGCAACCCCCTTGGACACTCGAGAAGATGGAATATCAAATGCCCTTTCAACATAAGGAAAGTAACTATGGTAGCACCTCCTTTCCTACAGAGCTCACATCATAGAAAAACTAGAGCATCTGGGGCAATCAACACTGAAAGATAGGTAAATAGATCAGGTATGCTTACTATTTTATATTTCAAGCCAAATGAGCTGCATATGTCCAGGAATAGTTTTATCATCTCCATACAGCAGCAAATTTGTGGAGTTTTTACTTTATATTTAAAAAAAAAAAAAAAATTGTCCCCAAATGAAACAAATCCACAAAAAAAGGGCAAATAATGTTATAGTCTTAATCTAAAACATATCTGAATAAGTATCTACAAGTTATTTCCCTGGAGGAGAGGAGGAGCAGGGGTGATATGATACAGACTTTCAGATACCTGAAAGGTTTTAATGATCCATGGTCAACAACAAACCTTTTACGTTAGAAAAAAAAATAATCAGTAGAACTAGGGGCCACGATTTGAAGCTCCAAGGAGGAAGACTCAGAACCAATGTCAGGAAGTATTTCTTCACGGAGAGGGTGGTGGATGCCTGGAATGCCCTTCCGGAGGAAGTGATGAAAACAAAAACTATGAAGGATTTCAAAGGGGCATGGGATAAACACTGTGGATCCATAAAGGCTAGAGGATGGGAATGAAGAGTAGAGCCATGGGGGTGGATTACTGGAGTAGAGGCTACAACCTGGTGATTACTACCCTTACTCAATAAGCCTTCGCATGGTTAATGCAACTCCAACATTGCTCTCTGCTTCAAACGGCAAGGGGAAATATGGAAAAGAGGATTTGCATTCAGACAACCAACAAGGACTGAACTACACAGTCTGTAAATAAATAAGTGTGGGGGTAGCTTGCTTATTGCGGTGGTTACAACCCTAAACCAATCAAACCTGATACTTCACTTTGAATGCATATACAGCATTGCTCTCTGCTTCAACGGCAGGGGGAAATGTGGAAAACAGGATTTACATTCAGACAACCAACAAGGACTGGATCTGTGCAGTCTGGGTAAACAAGCATTGGGGTAGCTTACTTGATGCGGTGGTTACTACCTTTAACCATTAAACCTTATGCTCATCTTTGATGCAACTCCAACATTACTCTCTGCATCAATGACAGGGGATGGAAGGAAATTTTAATCAAACAGTTACCAACAAGGGCCCTGTATTTGGTGGTTGATGAAACAGATAAGTATGGGAAAATAAGTGTGGGAGCTTGCTGGGCAGACTGGATGGGCCGATTGGTCTTTTCCTGCCGTCATTTCTATGTTTCTATGTTAAGGTATCAGCAAGCCTTGTAGTATACCCCCATTTTGGGTTGGTTTTTTTTGTTTTTTTGCAGTGGGTCACCCAGTCAACCATCATTTACCTTCTATATATGGTTTGGGGTTTTTTGGTTTTTTTAGTGATATCTGCAGCTAAAATCCAAAATGAAAAACAAAAACTTTTCCAAATCATATAGAAAAATGCTGAAAAAGATGCATATAAATGTTAAGTAGATCATGATGTCACTACCACCTCAACCTAGTCACAAAATCTTCATTTTTATTGTGAACAGTGAATTGGAAATCACCTCCAGTCCAGTGTATCAGGCAATTCATACATTTTTAATAAAGATAAAAGGTACAAATAGATCGGACAATCCCCAAACCCAAGCCCAACATTGACCAATGATTTGTAACAATATTTCTTCAGGGGCAATAATTTTAAGTCACTTATCTGAAGCTCTCGAAAACCCTGTTTTTTGACTGGACTCACACCATGTCTCACTGCTTTTCAAAAGGGGAGCCTCAGGCAGGGGCACACTGCCAGGCGTGCTGATACCTTGTAGATCCTTATTCAGTCGTGTCTTAGGTTAAAACTTTGATGTTATTGTTCCCTGGTTTTTGGTGGAGTTTTTGCTTAAGCCCTATAAGACAGCATAAAAAGCACAGTGCCCTACGCTGCAGAGGAGTGCAGGGAAATAAATTCCCAGGTGCATTCTGCAAGTGCTTCCCTGGGAGCGTTACCACTTCCAGAGTCCACACTACTTTAAAAATAGCCTCCTAAATCGATCACTACTTTATCCTGCACATAGATAAGTTAAAACAAAGAAGAGACTGGCCACAGAAATATGGGGTGCTCAGCAGATATACGATCACAGATCATTATTTATAGAAAACATTCACAGAGTACCTGGATTTGGGCGCAGGCTTCGTGCAGCTTTCCCGTAAGTGGGTTTCAAGCACACACACTCAAATGCATTTTACATTCATTTGTGGGAAAGTTCAATCTGAACTATACCCTAATAATCAGCTTTCTAAAAATTTCAGTAAGGCAGAGAGCTTTAGCACTGAATTCTTTCAAAAGAGACATACCAACAAAAGAGCCCGGTAAATGGGAAATGCATTATCTAGTCATCATTGTTGCAAGCAAATGAAGCATAAACTGAAAACATCACCACAAATCACTAAAAGGAAAGCATGAGTGAGAGCTAGATTGGTTTTTATTTCCCTCATTATGAAAGACCAGATCGTTGACTCTGCCCCCATGCTAAAATACAAAATCTTATCTGCTAAAGTAAGATCATTTCCCTGCAATATATACATATTGGCAAATGTACATTTAAAGTGTTACCTCTGCCTCACGTTTTTAGTTGGCATGTCAGGTGGCTCAATGGCAGTGTGCAGGAGACCTGGGCTTCTGCTTCCTGGACCAGCCAGGCTTGCAAATCTGTCACGAACTTGTTCCAAGAACCTATTTCTGTTCATTATATGACGTCTTTTAAATGGGCAGACTCCCATGGCTCAAATCTGCCATCAGTCAGGCCCAAGTACACCATGCAGGAGATGTGTTTAGGCCTGTGAAAGATAGCTACTGCTACTGGTGGGCCCTGCCAGCCAACGAGTGGCTCTGAGAGTTCACCTTGGAGGAGGCACACACATGCCCCCCCCCCCCCCCCAGTCCATAGGTTAGTGAGAGACCTTGAGTCTCCAGACCCTCAATGACCAAATTTTGCCAGCATTGGTAATTAGGCTTTCATAATGGGTACTTTATGTGGGACTACCAAATAATTTACCGAGTGTTCAATTGATGCAGACCGCTGCCGCAGGACTCCTTACCAGCACTAGAATTAGACATAGTGTTACTCCACTAGCTCCCGATACTGTGGAGTTTAATTTAAGACCGTGGATGATTCACAAGCTTCCTTTTTCGGAAGAATCTTGTAGTTTTGAATAAGTTATTAATTCGGCAAAGCTCAGCCTATTTATTGAGATCATCTGGCCAAAAACCAATTGGTCATCCCAGCCCTACGCAAGTGCTAGCTTCAAGAGCTGAAGTCCAGAGCATTCTCTTAAGTTGGGCCTATTTATGGCACTCCTTACTGGCCGAGCTTAGGGAGGAAGTGGACTTGAAAAGTTTCAAAAAAAAAAAAAAAAAAAAAAAAGCTAAAACCATTTTTCTTCAGGCAGGCATATCAATAATATTTTAGAGCATTAATTTTAAATTTACATGTTTTAATGATTCAGATAATTGTATACATGTTTGTTTTATTATGCTGCTGTCTGTGATTGTTTTATGTTGTATTTTATGGGAATTATGAATGTTGACTTTGTAACCTACTCCAAACAATTTGCTGAATGTAGCAGAACATAAAAGGACAAAAAAAAAATAAATTTACTCTAGTTTCCAATGATATGCTGGTCATTTTTAAGGTACGCTTTGGTCACTGTGACTTTTTCCCGCTTCTTAATCAGGTACAAATCAATATACTGAGCTGCCTTAAGCAATAAATAAAACGTCAATGAAGCTCTTCTTCACAGGTTAGCACACTCACAAATCCTCAAGGTCATTAACTGGTCGATTTTATACATCTGAACCAAATGTTAAGACTTAGCTGTGCAGCACATAAACCACGGACCTGGGCAGGTCGGGGCCCTCAATGGCAGGGTGCAGGAGACCTGGGCTTCGGCTTCCTGGACCAGCCAGGCTGGCAAATTTTGTAGACACATTCTGTAGGAAAGGGCTTCTCAACCTTTTTTTTTTTTTCCCCCCATGGAACACTTTCATGTTTGCTTAATTCTTATGTCACACAAACAAACCATAATTCATGCTCCCCCCACTCACCAACAAGAAAGTAGCACTTTTTACTTGTGTTTGGCTCAATCTGACAACTGAACATGCAGAATCCACCAAATCCTGTGAGATTATAGGGCACCGCACATTCAAACGTCAAATTGAAACCGGCATAGGAAGTGCACCCAGGTAAGAAGCAGTGGGAAGGAGGGCGATAAGAGTGAGATTACCAGAGTTCTGACGGGTGAATCCTGGACACTTGCTCCCTGTCATGCAAATAGTGGGAGAGAGCAGTTCATTGTGGTGGGTGGGAGGGAGGAAGTCTGATGGACTGTCCCCATGGAAAATCGTAGCAAGCTACTCTTAGAATCGATCGAAAAGCACATTCTTTAAGTTTTAACACCACAAAATATTTTTGGGCCCAATACAAAAGCCTCCATGCTGGCGGGTATGTCCTGCATACAAGAGAATTAATTGCATGCCAGAAACACAAAATAGGCCAACATAATTAAAAACTCTTGCCAGCATGTAAATTCTATACTGGAGACACATCCAGATCAGAGATTTTGATCTTTGTCCCAGTATATTTTATACTGGTGAGTTATTAATGTTCTCTATAAAGCAAGAAAAGTTTCCAACCTTTAATGTCCCTGGCTTGCTTTTCTGGCTGATTTTGTCTATTTTTTTCCCTCACACTCAGGTCCTCTTTCTGTTCCTTTTTAGTTTTCCTCTCTCTCTGGTGCCATTTCCTTTTTCTTTGTCTCTTTCCTTGAATGGATATTTAATACTTTCTCTTCTCTTGATGCTCTCCTCCTCATCTCCATTCTTCCTTGCTCCTCTCTTTCATTATCTCCAAATATTCTCTACCCTCAAAACACAGGGTCCCCTCTCTCTTATCCCTTTTCTTTCCCTTTACCTGAGTTATTTCTCCATCTCTGTCTTCTCTCTCTTTCTCTATCCTGAGTCTTCTTTCCCTTTCCATCATCCTGGCCCTTAATCCAGGTTCCTTGCTCCGTTCTTCCTCTCTTCTCCTGCCCACTCCTGATTCCCCCTCCTCCTCCGTACCTAATCCACTCTCCCCCTTCCTCACCTTTCCACCTCCCCTAGTATAGCCCAGCTTGTCCTTTCAATCCTGTCCCTATCTCCCTCCCTCACTGCCAGCAGGAGCAGCCATGTATAATACTGTCAGCATCCTGTGCTTCCCGCAAAGCATTCACACTCTTCCTACTTCCCATAACATTGACCATCTTTTACCCTGCCCCCACCCCCCAAGCATTCACCCCTCTCTCCTCTGACTTTCAGCATTCACTCCTCTTCCTTTCCCACAACTCATTCTCACCTGGCTGCACCCCTGCTGGACTCCCTACTTTACTGTCATCTGAATCTCAAGTCCCTGCAGCATAGATAGCTAAGGCCTGGAGCAGTGATTCTCCCTGTAAACAGTGTGCAGCAGAGAAGAGCCCTGCACTCCAGGCAGCAGGTGGGGAGTTAGCAGAGGGGCTAGAACAGGGAGCAGAAGCTCTTCCCTGCCATTCACTGCTGCTGGGTGGGCTCCCTGCTCATGTCCCACCCTTCTTATCGTCATCAGTGCTGGTTACAGTGGGAACAGAAAGAAGGGGCTGAAGCAGCAAGCAAGAGATTTGAGGCTCTGTCCAACAGAATCCAGCATGAGCCCAGGGAGGAGGATTAAGATGAAGCTACCAGAACTGAGGCACAGGAAGAACTTTCACAAGGCACGCTGGTTGATGGGCCCGGTGACACCGGGTGTGCAAGCTGTGCAATTGCACAGGGCAGCAAACACGGTGGGGCAATGTTGGGAGCAGGGAAAAGCCCTGCTCCCAACTGGCAGTGGAAGAAGAAGATCCGTGCTGCCCAGGTGGACCCGATCCCACCAGCAGTGGTGAAGAGGAGGCCCGAGGTGCCGCCAGTGGATGCGATCCCACCGGCAGCAGAAGCAGGCGGCCACAGCAGAAGAAACTAGTCTGGCAGCTCCTCCTCCAGTGCTGGCCCCATACTATTCAACACTCGCGGTGCTAGAACTTCCTGAAGTCTTGCAAGATGAGGATACAGAAGTACTAGCACCGCGAGTGTTGAATTACCTCGGGGCCAGCACATGAAGAGGAGCTGCAGAACGGCTTTTCGTCAGAAAGGAACAGGCTGGCAGCAGCGGCAGAGGAATGACCCGAGAGAGAGAGAGCGAGAATGAATATATATGAATGGGAACCTACCCAGGGTGGAGGTGTGTGAGTGAGAATGGGAGCCTACCTGGGGTCTGTGTGTGCGTCTGTGACAATGGGATCCTGCCTGAGGTGTGTGTTTGGGTGCGCTTGTGAGAATGGGAGCCTGCCTGGGGTGTGTGAGAGAGAGAATGAAAGCCTGCCTTGGGGGGGGGGGGGGGGGTGAAAGAGAATGGGAGCCTGCCTGGGGTTTATGGGTGTGTGAGAGAATGGTAGCCTGCCTGGGTGGGTGTACATACATGCATGGCAGCCTGCCTGGGATTTATGTGAGTACAAATGGGAGCTTGTCTGGCGTGTGTGAGAGAGACAGAGAGAAAGGAAGCTGGTGTGTGTATGAGAGAGAGAGAATGGGGGCTGCAGGTGGATTCCCACATGCTAGCAGCTGAAATGAAGATGAGGGCCTGGGACTGCTGGTATATCCCAATCGAAGAAGAGCTGGAGATGCCTGCAGGTTTGTCTGAGAGGGAGCGTGTGTGTGTATGAGCGTGCGTGTGAGCGTATGAGCGTGCGTGTGTATATAGGAGAAAATTTGTGCGTCCCACTCCCACTACAATTCCAGGGTGACTGGAAATCAAAAGCTCCCAGGTATAGAGAGCGTGAATTTTTAAAATCCTTTCTAGTTTTATTTTTCAGGTGTTATTTGCTATGTCTGCTGTTTTGAAATATTTTATTGGTGTTTGGGACATTTAAAAAAAACTTATGAGTTTTTAATTATTTGATATTTTATTCATCAGCTTTTAAAAATACATTTTATTAGTATGGTTTTAGTATTATGATTATGTATTTATTTTATTTCTTGATTTTATTGTTTGATGTTTGAGGAATAGTGATGATTCTGTTTTTTCATTGTTGCATTGCATAGATTGTCTGGCTTCTTGCGGTTTCCAGTTCAGTTTTTTTTCTGCGTGTTTGTATTTCTACTTTATGGTTGCTCTATTCTATATTCGGTGAGGGTCTGTATGTTCTGCATGTGTGACTGAGGTGAGGCATTTTCCTAAAAGGAAGTATATTAGGGTATTTGGGCTTTCAGAGGGTCAAGCCCACACCCAAACATACATCATAATAGGCCTAATACCACATGGGTTCCAAATGTCTTTTGCAGGGATTTCTGGTTGGCATCACAGCAGTGCATGTAAATATGTTAAGTGATATTTTTAATTCAGAATACTGTACTTTAATATTTTTCATGTAAATTATAAATGCATAACTCTTAACTGTGTGTGTGGAATGGGGTGGGAGGGCCTAGGGCACCTAATACCCTTGCACCAGCCATGAATTTGGGGGAGGGGGGGAATGGTGTCAGTTTTTTAAGTTTGTATCACTGAAGCGAGTTGGATGTTTTTTGGGTGGGCTCGCACAGTCATTCTTCGCACAAGGCAGCAAAAAAGCTAGCACCGGCCCTGCTGGTCGAGAAGCACTGCTGTAGGGCGAGAGTCATTTCACAGTGGTGGTCGGACTAAATGTGCATGCATACGGCATTCTATAAAGAGCTACACTCTATGGTCCTTGACCTAGATGGAAAGAGAAAGAGGGTTGAAAATGAGGGAAACCTTAGGTCAGGTGTGACCCGCTCCAGCCCTCAAGAGCCACAAACAGGCCTGTTTTTCAGGATACCCATAATAAATATGCATGAAATTGATTTGCATATAATGGAGGCAGTACATGAAAATCTCATCCATATTCATTGTGGATATCCTGACAACCAGATCTATCTGTAACTCTTAAGGACTAGAGCTGGCCATCCCTGTCCTAGACAGAGGAGAATGACTGTTCCTGACTGGTTCCAACTGAGCTTTAAGTCCAAAGGAGCAAGAGGAAACTGTCAAGCCAAAAACAAACAAACAAAACAAAAAACAAAAAAAAGCAAAAAAGACATGGAAGCTAATTCTCATCTCCTTAAAAAGAACAAAAAATTCAACAAAATTCATATCCTATGCATCAAAACTTACAAAGATTTGAATCAGTTTATGGGAAAGGGAAAGGAGAAATTATGTCCTACCTGTTAGTTTCATTTCCTTTCCTTCTGTTACCCCAGTCCAGAGCCTATGGGTATAAACCTCTCAGCCAGCAGACATGGAGGCAGAGGTTTTTTAAATTTTTTTTTTACATCACAACCAGATTATATGTAATGTCTAGAACTAATTCAGCCAGTTTACTACTGTCAAAGCTAAAATAACATATATCAGACACAAATATTAAAAGAATAGCCAAACCAAAAGCTCATTTGCAAAATTATATCTTGCAATGTCACAGTCTATCAAGCTGAGATTAATATACAAAAAAAAATGTATATATAAAATTCTCTCTTGAAGGAAGTCAGGCCCTTATGCAAAACCCAGTAAATATGAAAATAGCTAAATTAAAATTTTCCTAACCTCTTATCCTTTTTATATATAATGGGAGGGGTTCTGGACTGGTATAGCAGAAGGAAAGGAAAGTAACAGGTAAGATATAATTTCTTCTTCCGCTACCTTCTGCTTCACCAATCCCAAACCTATGGGAAATACCAAAGCCCATCTAAGGGTGGGTGGCTGACAATCCCGCTTTCAAGGCAGACGAACCAAAAATGGCATCTTGTCTAGCAAGAAGATCCAACCTATAATGCTTTGCAAATGTTCCCAAAGAAGTCCATGTGGCCGCTTTACAAATCTCCAATGGACTTACTGAACATCTTTCAGCCCATGATGATGCTTGAGCTCATGCTGAATGGGCCTTAATCATTTTAGGTACAATTCTACCCTGCAATAAATAAGCCGAAGAAATGGCATTTAACCATCTAGCAATCAAAGTTTTTGAAGCAGATTCTCCCTTTGTGGTCCACAATACAGAACAAACAACCTCTCAGACTTATGAGAATCCTTAGTTTTCTCAAGGTAAAACTTTAAGCATCTCTTAACACCCAGAAATTTTAACGAGTCTAAATCTTCCTTACACTCCTTGTTAAAAGCAAGTAGAACAAGATGTTGATTAATATGAAAAGGAGACATTACCTTAGATAAAAAAGAAGGAACTGGCATCAAAATAACCACATTTTTTGTAAATCTCAAGAAAGGGGATTGACATGACAAGGCCTGTAATTCAGAAATTCGCCTTGCAAAAGTAATTGCTACCAAAAAGACAGTTTTAAAAGTTAAATCCTTTATTGTTGCCTGACTTAAAGGCTCAAATGAAGGTTTAGTTAACACTTGCAAAACTAAATTTAAACTCCAATGAGGAAAAACAGATCTGATTAGAGGACGTATATGTTTCTCCCTACTAAAAAACGGGGAATAACCCTAGGGGAAGAAATCAAACTCCCATTAATTTGCCCCCGAAAGCAAGAAATGGCAGCTATTTGAACCTTCAAAGAGTTTAATGCTAAACCTTTACCCAATAAAAACCAAAAGAGCAGGGTAATCCCACAAATAATATACACTAGGAAAAGGGAGGACCATATAATTACTTAAGTAGGCAATCTTTTCTAAGTAATTATATGGTCCTCCCTTTTCCTAGTGTAAACCTTTATCCAAACCACACTGCAAAAGGTGAGAATATCCCCTATTTGTGCAACCCGATAAGTTCCGATTCCTACCACAATCCTCAAATATGCGTCAAACTCTTATATAAGACAGAAAAGTAGAACCTTTTCTAGAGTGCAACATCACACTAATCACCAAGGGTGAGTAACCTCTCCTTGCTAACCTTGCCCTTTCAATAGCCAAGCTGTAAGCAAGAATGGAGTTGGATCCTCCTTTACAGGTTCCTGATATAGAATAGTCCGGGGGGGAATTCTGCGCTACTGCGGAGCGCAGAATTCCTCCCTGTGCAGAATTGCCAAATTCTGAGAGAGAGCAGGGGGGTAGTACAATAACATTTTAAGTCTGGTAAAATTATTCTTTAGCATAAAAAAAATTATTTACACTTTCCATAATGTGCAGAAATGAGAGGTCCTGCAACTTAAAATGTATATTTATCTAACTTAAAACTGAAACAGGACATAAATAAAAATCCAGCAAAAATTTAAATTTGAAGATTTGTCCTGTAAATGCTTCAGTGATATTAGTCAAGCCATTAGATGTGTTAAAATTATTTTTACTGGATAGTCACATGAGGCTATTAGGGCAATCACATTATTCAATTTCTCCTTACCATTTTACACAATCCTTTGCCGATCACCAAATTAGGTGTTGTAAAATAGATTATTCTTTTTGGGGGCAATTTCAAAACTGACTGCATAAATGCAAAATCTGTGGGTACTTTTTTACCCACAGACTTTATACCAATTTTCAAAGTGAAAGTAAACGTGTACTCTAAAAAAAAAAAAAATGTTCCCAGAAAAAAAGACACACCCACATGCATTTACACCTGCTAATTTGTGAAAGTGGTTTTTGGGAGATAAATTTGAGCATACATTTGAAAATGGAAATCTATGTATGGCATGCCTAACCTCTCCCCAACCCCGGAACACTTCCTGTCACTTCAGGTAAACTTACACATAAGAAGCCCACATTTTAAACCTCTCAGTGCACTGCTATTGGTGTGCGTATATGGGTCCATGGAGATTTGCTACAGTAGAAACTACACAGATCTGTGTGCGCAGGTTCTGAACTATATGTGGCCCATGCTCCCAAACATCTGCGTGCAGTTTACTGTACACAGAAAAGTACATGCATACTCAGGAAGAGTCGTACGGGCACAGGTTCTCTCATACGCGTGTGCACTTCCAGTTTTGCTGGGGCAGTCTCATTCCAAATTGGCCCACCCCCCTTCTCCAGCAAGACATGAATTTCACCACCAGAGATGCAGCCAGGCTGGCCTCCCTCGTGCTGAGGAATGAAGAGCTCCTGTTTCCCATCCGGGGAATCTGCAAGAATTTTAAAACAATGTGGGAGACCTGGCGTGGCCTCCAAAGAGGATTTAATCACTGAGACACTTATCCCCACAGGTAAGTACCTCATAGGAAATAGGGATGTGGATGAGGGTGTGAGGGAAGGGATGGCCAAAAGCCAAATAGCATATATCAATGTGCCGAGGACAGTGAAGATCCATAGTAACAATGGATCAAGGGTTCACTAGAAAAAAATGGAAACCTACTGTTGAGATTACAAAACCAGAAACATTGAACCAAGAGCATTTTATTCCAACTTCTTCACTGTATAAACTGAGGACCTCAAGAAGGTGACCCAAGCACTGCGCCACAAGGAGGAGAATTGTTAAACCAGCTGCATGCCAGGCAGGAGGTGGCTGGAGGTAAATTTCATAAACACCCATCAGAGAGATGTTGGCATAGTCTGTATTTCCTGCTTCCACCACAGGCCCCACTATTGCTCTGCAACTCAACAATACCCAGCCTCTGCCAACAGCTGCAAGAATCCCTCAAGCACATGGACCTTTCCCTTCTAAAACCCACAGGCATCCATCCAGTGGTATGGTAGACAGTGCAACCCCGGATCATAGCCTGCCTTGTCATCAAACAACTTTTAATGCACTCACCGGCCAACTATAAGTAAGGTGTTAGAATCTACTCCTAATATCCTTAACCAGGGAATGCCTATACCTCCCTTTCAACAAGGACCCTTTATCTTATGGCAGCATCATGGTCGTTGACGGCTTGGAATCCAAGACACATTCCAACACATACTTCCCAGTCACTGGGCTACCACACAGCCCTTATTATGTAAGCACCATGCTGTAAATGACTGCAATACAGAAGCCAACATATCCCACCGAACTTATATATGGCTTAACAAGCCCCATATCATATAAGTGTCCCACAGATAGGATGCACTCTTAACAGTCTGTATGTTGCAGTGCATCACACTCATGTGCACATCAGCTGATGGCTGGCTACCCACTCATGTCTCTGTTCACTGACACCACCAGCTCGGAAGAGGAGGAAGAGTACACAATACCTTATGCTGGAGGAGCAGCTGTGCCAGCTGCAAGCGGCCAACAGCCACTACCATACCCCGCAACAGCAAAGTAGTCAGACAAGCCCCCCCCCCCCCCCACACACACACACACAAACTTGCAGCCCCGGAACTCAACTTCAAGAGGTTCACCTTCCTCTCCCCTCCCCTGTAAAGCCTCCTTCCCTTCTTGCCACAAGACCTCTGGATGCGGTCATTGCTGGATGAGGGAGGCATACAATATGCAGGGAAGCTTAAGAACATAAGAAATTGCCATGCTGGGTCAGACCAAGGGTCCATCAAGCCTCTGTTTCCAACAGAGGCCAAACCAGGCCACAAGAACCTGGCAATTACCCAAACACCAAGAAGATCCCATGCTACTGATGCCAATAATAGCAGAGGCCATTCCCTAAGTAAACTTGATTAATAGAAGTTAATGGACTTCTCCTCCAAGAACTTATCCAAACCTTTTTTAAACCCAGCTACACTAACTGCACTAACCACATCCTCTAGCAACAAATTCTAGAGCTTAATTGTACATTGATTGAAAAATAATTTTCTCCGATTAGTCTTAAATGTGCTACTTGCTAACTTCATGGAATGCCCCCTAGTCCTTCTATTATCCGAAAGTGTAAATAACCGATTCACATCTACTCATTCAAGACCTCTAATTATTATTATTTTTATATACCAACATTTGATCAGGGATATCACATCGGTTTACATTCAGGTACTGTGGGTATTTTCCTATCCCCGGAGGGCTTGCAATCTAAGGTTTGTACCAGAGGCGAAAAGGGGTAAGGTGACTTGCCCAAGGTCACTAAGGGGCCATATTAGTTGGTTACTTAGAGGGAGAGGGAGGTTAGTTCAAGTGTTGGTTTTAAAAAACGGAGGATTTTTATACAGTGCTTATATCACAAGAGGATCATGTACGGGTCATATACAAAGGTTATGCAGAGGAGGACTATATATAAGGATTTTTATACAGTGTTTTAGCACAAGAGGACTATATACAATGTTATATACAAAGGTTATAAACCAGGGTTTTATGACGAGGATTATTACAAGGGCTCTGTAAATATGCCCTAGGGTTGTACGCAGAAGAATGTATAAAGGGTTTCATATCTTTATTTAGTAATTCATTTTATGCATTTACTATGCGTCATGAGATAGAAAGGAGTCAGAGACGGGAAGTGTGGAGCTGCGATGAGGTCACTGGGGGAAGGCTTGGCGGAAGAGCCAGGTTTTTAGGACTTTTTTGAAGAGCTGTGTTGAGGGTTCCGATCTGAGTTATGTTGGAAGGTTGTTCCAAAGTGTGGGTCCGGCTATGGACAATGCGTGTTCTCTTGTTGATCTTAAAGACCTCTATCATATCCCCCCTCAGCTGTCTCTTCTCAAAGCTGAACAGCCCTAACCCTCTTCAGCCTTTCCTCACGTCCATCCCCTCTATCATTTTGGTTGCCCTTCTCTGCACCTTCTCCATCACAACTATATCTTTTTTGAGATGCAGCGACCAGAATTGTACACAGTATTCAAGGTGCGGTCTCACCATGGAGTGTTACAGAGGCATTATGACTTTTTCCGTTTTATTAACCATTCCCTTCCTAATAATTCCTAACATGGTTTGCTTTTTTAATGCCGCAGCACACTGAGCCGACGATTTCAAAGTATTATCCACTACGATGCCTAGATCTTTTTCCTAGGTGGTAGCTCCTAATATGAAACCTAACATTGTGTAACTACAGCAAGGGTTATTTTTCCCTGATATGCAACACCTTTCACTTGTCCACATTAAATTTCATCTGCCATTTGGATGCCCAATCTTCCAGTCTCGCAAGGTCCTTCTGAAATGTATCACAATCTGCTTGTGATTTAACTACTCTGAATAATTTTGTATCATCCGCAAATTTGATAACCTCACTTGTCATATTCCTTTCCAGTTCATTTATAAATATATTGAAAAGCACTGGTCCAAGTACAGATCCCTGAGGCACTCCACTGTTTACCCTTTTCCACTGAGAAAATTGACCATTTAATCCTACTCTCTGTTTCCTGTCTTTTAACCAGTTTGTAATCCAAGAAAGGACATCGCCTCCTATCCCATGACTTTTTAGTTTTCTTAGAAGCCTCATGAGGGACTTTGTAAAACACCTTCTGAAAATCCAAATATACTACATCTACCGGTTTACCTTTATTCACATGTTTATTAACCCCTTCAAAAAAGTGAAGCAGATTTGTTAGGCAAGACTTCCCTTGGGTAAATCCATGTTGACTGTGTTCCATTAAACCATGTCTTTCTAATGCTCTATGATTTTGATCTTTAGAATAGTTTCTACTATTTTTCCCGGCATTGAAGTCAGGCTCACTGGTCTATAGTTTCCCGGTCGTCCCTGGAGCCCATTTTATATATTGGGGGTTACACTGGCCACCCTCCAGTCTTCAGGTACTATGGATGATTTTAATGATAGGTTAAAAATTTTAATTAATAGATCAGTAATTTCATTTTTTTAGTTCCTTCAGTACTCTAGGATGCATACCATCTGGTCCAGGTGATTGACAAACTAAAGAGTAGCAAATCTGGCCTACTACATCTTCCAGGTTCACAGTGATTTCGTTCAGTCATCTGACTCATCACCCTTGAAAACCATCTCCGGAACTGGTATCTCCCCAACATCCTCATTAGTAAACTAGGAAGCAAAGAATTAATTTAGTCTTTCTGCAATGGCCTTATCTTCCCTAAGAGCCCCTTTAACCCTCGGTCATCTAACGGTCCAACCAACTCCCTCATAGGTTTCTTGCTTTGGATATAATTTTAAAAGTTTTTATTATAATTTTTTTGCCTCTACAGCCAACTTCATTTCAAATTCTCTCTTCACCTGTCTCATCAATGTTTTACACTTAACTTGACAATGCTTATGCTTTTTCCTATTTTCTTCAGATGGATCCTTCTTCCAATTTTTTAAGGATTTTTTTTGGCTAAAAAAGCCTCTTTCACTTCATCTTTTAACCATGCCTATAATCGTTTTGCCTTCCTTCCATCTTTCTTAATGCGTGGAGTACATCTGGACTACGAATCTAGGATTGTATTTTTAAACAATATCCATGCCTGTTGAACACTTAACCTTTACAGCTGCACCTTTCAGATTTTTCTAACTATTTTCCTCATTTTATCAAAGTTTACCTTTTGAAAATTCAGTGTTAGAGTTGTAGATTTACTTATTTTCCCCTTCCAGTTATTAGTTTAAATTTGATCATGTTATGATCACTGTTGCCAAGTGGCCCCACCACAGTTACCCTCTCTCACCAAATCCTGCATTCCACTAAGAATTAAATCTAAAATAGCTCCCTCTCTCGTTGGTTCCTGAACCAATTGCTCCATGAAGCAGTTGATTATTACATCCAGGAACTTTGTGTCTCTAGAAAGTCCTGGTGTTACATTTACCCAGTCAATATTGGGGTAATTGAAATCTCCCATCATTATTGCACTGCCAAATTGGTTAGCTGCCCTGATTTCTCTTAGCATTTCATCATCTGTCTGACCATTTTGTCAAGGTGGACAGTAGTATACTCCTATCACTATTCTTGTACCCAACACACATGGGATTTCTACCCATATAGATTCTACTGAGCATTTAGACTCTTGTATGATCTTTATTCTACTGTACTCTATACCCTCCCGGACATAAAGTGCCACACCCCCCACCAAGTTGATCCTCACTATTACTGCGATATAATTTGTACCTTGATATAGCACCGTCCCTTTGGTTAGCCTCCTTCCCACCAGGTCTCTGTGATGCCAAATATTTCAATGTCATCATTTACTGCTATACACTAACTCTCTTACTTCTTAGACTTCTGGCATTGGCATACAGACATTTCAAAGTGTGTTTGTTTGTATTAACAACCTGCTTTTCAGTTGATAGGGAAACTTGGAAATCTTTAGCTCAGGTGATTTTTTACATATAGGCCCATGGACTACACTTTTGCTTTAATTGGAACTTCTCTGTTGGGATACCCTAACTCTCCTGTTTCATTCATATCCTTCAAGCTTCCCCCTGATTCAGGCCTCCATCCCATGGCTGAAAAGGCAGGCTCTGTTGCTGGCACACCAGCTCCAAGCCCAGAGAACCAGTTTTTTTAGGATATAGGGTCCATAATGAAGAGGATGAGGAAAGTTGTCCGTGAGATGTGCCAACTTCAGGAGGCTGGTGGATGTGGTGAAGCCTCTCGTCCAGACTCAAGAGGGCTTCACGGTCACTCGAATTGGTGAGCATGAGGTCACCACCACAGGCCACCAGCCCCCTAGGCCTATCAGGATCTGTCCTCCAGGAGTTCATAGGCTCTTTCTCCTTAGTTATTTTCACTTCTTCTCCCTTTTTTGTTTTCATGTTTATGTAAATAGTTTAAAAATGTTCAAATATTTTTATAGAAGTTATTTTACATTTAAGTTTTGTGTATGGCATCTTCTTTTGCATGCTACGTACCATGTCATCCCAGAGTCTAGCCCCTTTCATAACAGCCTACTGCACTCATTCACACAAACACACACGTCTGGATGTAGCTAGCCATGCAGCTTTTTCCTCTAACCTCTACCCTTTCTTATCTACCTTTACAGCTGCCTCAGTTTTCAAGTTCTTTGGATCAGCATTCTATACCTAGCTCCCCTAAATTATCTTGCTGTCATGGGCACAAACCATTAGAGGTATAAGTCATCACTTAGGTCTTATTTCCTCAAAGTGCCAGAGATGTTTAGTGAGTCCTTGCCACAAACAAGATTATAGCCTATAGAGAGGCAAACATCTTGTCTCTCTCAGCACTACTATCACACAATAGAGCAGAAATTTAGTGGCCCTTTCCTGTCACCAAAAGGAAACCTTCCAGCAGATAAAAGCTGTAATATGGATGTACAAGTAAGAGCTCCTTTCAACAGAAACTGTCTGCACAAGTTCTAATTATTTGCCTCTATCTCCAAAAAGCTGGTTATGTCCCTTCATCACCATGCCAATAGTTATATCGCTGGAAGCCCCATATGTCAATGGAGGTCAGTCTATTGGTACTGATGTTCCATCTGAGCCCTTGTCTTATAAAAGACATGTAGGCAAAATGAGTATTTGAGAGCTTTCACATTAATGCTCCCAGCTGTGAGCTATCAGGGACTCCAAAACGTAACCATTACCTCTTCCCCTCACCCACCTGCAACTCTTATAATGGAGAAGGACCCACACAAAGCAACCCCTCAGACAAATTGAAACCACATAAAGCAGGGTAAGAATTGTCAGTTCCCTCAACTGCGGTCCAACCAGACAAAGTACATTAAATGGCACATGAAGGGTAAATAATCAAAGGAGACCCTCTTTAGTTCAGGAAAGTGAGATTCTACAGAAAAGTGCAGAGCTGGGAGAAAATTCACCATAGACTAAATGCTGTCTTCCCACAACAGAAGTATGCAAAACCTCAGTTACAAATGCGGAAACCTTAGATAGGAGGTCAAGGACAAACAGATCAGAATGAGGGCAGAGGGGCCCACCAGCCACATAATTTTCACTCCAGTAGAATGGATAGTCCGGAGCACCATATCAAAGGCTGCAGTAAGAAGGGGTGGTGAGCCAAATACTTCACACGTTTAAGGGTGACAAGGTGAACAGTCTTTGTAAGAGAAGGAATACAAGTTTCTTGCATATAGTAACTATTATAAAATGTCTAACAATACCTAAGCATTCATTTTTACATATTTACAGATCAATGGTCCAAAAGGCTGATGGGGCCTGCTGTCATGAGCAACACCTAGCTGTCAGTCCTCCTCCTCTTTTCTTTTTCACTTACAAGCATGAACAGAAAATGCATAAAGGTAGCTCTAACACCCAAAGGAATGCTAGAATAGAAATTTCAGGAGTAGATGGAGGCTGTGGAGTGGGAGCCATTTAGCTGTTCTCCATGCAAGTTCCAATAGGTGAGAAAAGAGAAGACCACGCAGAAAGAATCAATAGTGATAATTTATGTTCTTTATCGTCTTGCAGGCGATGACACATAAGATGATTCCAATTGGCTAGGACTCCGTGGAATTGTAAGGCCAAGGCGGCATTGCTGCATGACATTCTTGAGAAACAGCATGAGTCAGAAAAGCTGGGGGCTTTGGAGTCTGCAGCTGGCAGAGAGGAGCCCGAGAAGTATGTGCAACAGATGAGGAGCACACTCTGGCATTGACATGTGTAGAGCCCTTGCCAGTCTAGACAGAACCACCTACTTCGATGTCTTGGGTCAAGATGTTGATGACGGGGAAGGCAGAGACGTGGAAAAGGACAGCTTTTCTACAAGAGCCGATGACCTGCTGAGATGCTTAATGCAGGACATATAGGGCCTCAAGGAAGTGGTGCAGAGATGCAGAGTCTTGGCTGGACACTGTGGGAGGAATTGTGTCCATGACTTCTGCTAGAGAAATGCTCCAGCAGATGCCACCTGCAGCCTCAGGGCCCCTGGATGCAGCTTTCTCCCATATTTACACCACCACCACCATGGTAAGTTCCTCTGCTTCAGTAGTGGGAGGCTCCCCCTGTGTCCCACCACTACCAATGATGCTGGTTCCTACTCCTATAGCTTCACCATCTCAAAGGATGCATTCTCTATCAACGCTTTCACTTCCTCAGAGGAAGGCTCCCCCTTCTCTGACAAAGGCGAGTACATCCCCCTCGGCTGACACAGGAATGACCTTCTGTACACAAGCTGAAGAGGAGAGGCACACCAGTTCTGCCAGGCAGATACTGCCATAAGCTTGCTTGACAGACTGGGTGGACGTTTGGTCCTTTTCTGCCATCATCTCTATGTTTCTATAATACAGGCCTTCATCCTCTGGCTCCCAAAACATCAGCTCTCAGAGCCCCTCTCCCCTCCAGAGCCTTTTGTAGCTATCTCCCCTTACCACTGTCTCCAGTGTCCTTAGCCTCTAAAGGCACTATGAGTAGTAACCACACAGTCTTACACAGAAGCACAAGACTTGGGCAGTCCAGGGGACCATAACCATCCCTCAAAAGGAGAAAACAACCCAGGAAAAATTAATTTGATTATGTACATATCACATTTGTCTTGGAAATAAATGCACCTTCACATTTGAAAATTTCTTTATATCAGTGTTCCTTTCCTCTGCAGCCTGCTGGTAAGACTGGCGATATACCTCCTGCAGCACATCCTCACTCAGGTTGCATGCCTCCCCCTCCTCTTCATCATTGGGCCCTATAAGATGATCATCTTGTCCTTCTAGAGGAAGCAGGACTTGGCTTTTGGCCAGGTTATGAAGCATGCAGCAGGCTAGAAAGATGTCACAGACCTTGAATGGGTTGTAGAGAAGAGATCCCCCAATCAGTTCAGGCAGCGGAAATATGTTTTAAGTAGGCCAAAGCTACTCCTGCTGACTGCCCTGGCCTGCCGGTGAGCCCTATTGCAGCGGACATCTGACACAGTTTGAGTATTCCAGTAGGATCATGAGCCAGGTTTTGAGCTGATATCTTCTATTTAACTGCAGGGGAGAAGGCAGAGAAGAACAAAGTGAAATACTCCAAGCTGGTAGGCAGCGAGGTTGTCCCCTGGTAGAGCCTGGAGAAGGCATCCGGAGCCAAAGACCACCTAGAGAAAGAGAAAAGGACAGAGGTTAGTTGCTGTGTGTTTGTAGTGAGTAAATCCATAGCCAGCATGGATTTACCTAAGGGAAGTCTTGCCTCACAAATCTGCTACTTTTGTTTTTTTTGAAGGGGTAAATAAACATGGATAAAGGCAAACCGGTAGATGTGTGGATTTGGATTTTCAGAAGGCGTTTGACAAAGTCCCTCATGAGAGGCTTCTAAGAAAACTTAAAAGTCATGGGACAGGAGGAGATGTTCTTTTGTGGATTGCAAACTGGTTAAAAGGAAACAGAGTAGGATTAAATGGTCTGTTTTCAAAGTGGAAAAAGATAAACAGTGAAGTACCTCAGGGATCTGTCCTTGGACCGGTGCTTTTTAATATATTTATAAATGATCTGGAAAGGGGTACGACAAGTGAGGTGATTAAATTTTCAGATGACAAAATTAATCAGAGTAGTTAAGTCACAAGCGGACTGTGATACATTACAGGAGGATCTTACGAGACTGAAATATTGAGTGTCTATATAGCAGATGAAATATAATGTGCACAAGTGCAAGGTGATGCAGATAGGGAAAAATAACCCATGCTGCAGTTACACAATGTTAGGTTCCATCTTAGGAGCTACCACCCAGGAAAAAGATATGGGTTTCATAGCTCATATCACACTGAAATAGCTCAGTGTGCTGTGGTGGTCAAAAATGCAAACAATGTTAGCATTATTAGGAAGTGAATGGCAAATAAAAAGGAGAATGTCATAATGCCTCTGTGGTTAGACCACACCTTGAATACTGTGTAAAATTTTGGTCGCCGCATCTCAAAAAAGATATAGCTACATTGGAGAAAGTAAAGAGAAGAGCAACCTAAACGATGAAGGGCATGGAACGGCTCCCCTATGAGGAAAGGCTAAAGAGGTTAGGGCTTTTCAGCTTGGAGAAGAGATGGCAGAGGGGGGATTACCCCTATACTAATGTCGCTTCATTGGCTTCCTATTAAATCTCAAATAGATTATAAGATCCTGATCATCATTCACAAATTAATACATGCTGATCATCATAAACATACTGGTTTAAAAATCACTCCACAAATTACCAGAACAAATCTTCGATCTGATAACACTTCTTGTCTAAAAATTCCTCCCATCAAAGATGCTAGACTATCAACTACTAGAAACAGAGCATTCTCCATTGCTTCCCCCCAAAAAATGAAACTCTCTACCACCTTATTTAAGAACTCAATCTAATATCAAAAAGTTCAAGAAGGACCTAAAAACATTCCTCTTTCATACAGTCTACATCAATGATCATCTATAACAACAATCCATCTACAATCAATTCAACCATTCAAACCCAAACAAGAAAAAAAACAGTAACTACAACTGGCATCAAACTTTAAGTATTACAATTTCAGAAATTAATAAGAAGCCCTCCTTTAAGATGAATTAATACTATTATTGTTACTTTCCTTTTTACATCTTTCCCTTCTCCCCCCTCTTTCACCCCACCATCTTCCTCTACCTATCATTTCACTATTGTTATTGTTTTTTCTTTTGCAACTATGTATAATTTATCTGATTTTTGGTTGATTCTGAACCGTTGTGATGGCTAAACCGAATAACGGTATATAAAAACGAATAAATAAATAAAATAAATAAAGATGATACAGATCTACAAAATCATGAAAGGACTTGAATGGGTAAATGTGAAATTGTTATTTACTCTTTTGGATAATACAAGGACGAGGGGGCACTCCATGAAGTCAGCAAATAGCACATTTAAAACAAATCTGAAAAAAAATTATTTTTCACTCAATGCACAATTAAGCTCTGGAATGCATTTTCAGAGCAGGTAGCTAAGGAAGATAGTTTAGCTGTGTTTAAAAAAGGTTTGGATAAGTTCCTGGAGGAGAAATCCATAAACTGCTATTAATCAATAGGGAATAGCCACTGCTTGTTGCCAGCATCAGTTGCATAAGAGCTATTTAATGTTTGGGTACTTGCGAGTTGGACTAGCCTCTGTTGGAAACAGGACACTGGGCTTGATGGACCCTCAGAATGACCCAGTATGGCATATCTTATATTCTTATGAGAGCAGCATACCTACCTAGAAGCTAACTTCCAGTGATGAGATCTTCCTGGAAGTAACTGTGAGAGGATGTCGGCATCATGATAAGATCCAAGAAACATGGAAACTACATCCAAATTGATCCCCTTGACATCACAGACCACCTGCATATTGAAGAACTGGAAGCCCTTGTAGATAGCAATCTCGTTGTCCACAAGTGCCCTTGTAGGGATGCAAGTGTAATCAATAACCCCTAAAACCAAGGGGAAATGTGAAATTCTATAGAAATCAGTCAGGATATTTTGTTGAAGCTGTATCCTCTGAGGAAAACTATATAGTTATATGTTTTCCTGAGAAATGCAGCCAGAAATTGATCAATATATAGGATGGTGGATGACTGGCTTATTCCAGCTGTAACCTATCCTAGAGGTGTCTGAAAGGTGCTAGTGGCCAAAAGGACCAGAGCCATAGTGATCTTGAGGTAGAGAGGCCATGCCTTGCCAATACGAGTGGAAAGGCCCAGGTCTTGCTCTAACAGCTGGCATAGGTTTAGTATGGTTTCCTTGTTGAACCTGAATCTGTTCAAGACTTGATCCTCAGACAGATCCAAAAATCATGCCCTGGTCCTATATTCTCTCTCTAAGGGGTGGTACTTCCTTCCTCTTCTGTTCTCTCTCCCTCCTCAAAGATTGCGTCATGAATATCCATAAAGCTTATAATACTCATGTTCAATGTCAGTTCACCTCTGCTCACACACACCCCAGTCACAAGCCCACCCACCCCTAGTGAGACCCACTCAGACACACAGCCCACCAGAAAAGCAGTGCCATTCACGGCAAGGGTTTTCCAAAAAACAAACAAAAAAACAAAACAGAACAGAAGTAAACCTAGTAGATGACAAAAAACAAAAAAGCATTATAGCCAAACACTTCTGGGCAAGTACAACAATTTCCAAGTTACGACCCCCTCTCCAACCCTTCTACTTGCCTTCCTATCCACACACACTGGGAGCAACCAGCCCACCAAATATCAGGCCAAAAAACACAATACAAGTTTGAATTTGGCACATTAATAGCAGGTGTAAAAGTGTTTATAAATTGCTGATGTCATTCGCACATGTTCTTTATAAAATAGCAACGTACGTGCCAAACAGTCTGACACACGTCCCCAAACATGCCCACTTTGTTCACACAGACCTTTCTGCATGGTACATGCAAATGTAGTCCATTTGGAAAATTGTTTGTGCGCACGTACATCAAGCATACATGCACACAAAGAAGGCATTTTTATGCATAAAATCCCTTTGGAAATTTACGCACGAGAGAATTTACGCACATATAGGGAAGGCAATTTTTAAAAGGCCGTTTCTGCAGGTAAAGTACTGCTTTATCTGCGGATGGCTATTGAAACGACCTTCCCTTGCTGTTATCTTGGATAGATTTCTACCACACTCTTCCTAAGATGTCTGTTATATAGTAGAGCCTGAGATGTCCCAAGGAACTGAGGGAGTTGAGTTCTCTATCAAATCATCCTCCTCGCAGCACCATTAATTAATCCTGATAGAAGAAGCAGAACTAACAGCTTTCTCTGAAAAAATATATCACTGTTCAGCTTAAGCTGTAAAGCCGGCATTTTGTGAAGTTCCAGAAAGATGTTTCCATGTTGGATATGCCAGACAGTAAGAATCCAACATTTGTATTTAAACTTGTTTCCTATGAAGTACCAAAATCTACTGCAGTGCACCACCCAAGGTCAACTGCTTCATAATGCAAGCAGAAAAACAGTCTGTGATGGAAGTCAGCACATAGCATTATGAAGCATATAAGGAGGCCAGGATTTGTTTATTCTGGTTCAGTTTTTACAATGCAAATAAACCAGAAGAATATTTACTTTATGTAAAGTTATTTAATATATTTTGCTTGTGCTGTTCTTAACATAACAATAACTCAGGTATGTAATGCAAATCTTAGTGGAAACTAATATCTTCAACACAAAAAAATGTTGTACATTAAATAAACAATTTGGAATATACAGGGGGTAATTTTGTAACAGCCCCCATAAAACTGAAATCAAGTGTCTGCATACTTTATACCAATTTTTCAAGGGAAAATACATGAGTTCGTTCCATTTGAAAAATATTCCATTAAGAATACTCGTGCACAATTATACATGCTAACTGCTTGCAGTTTTCCCTCAGGAAAATGTAAAAAGTATGCACACAAGGGCAAATCCCTCTCCAACCCAGCCTTTGCAGATAAACGTGTGTGCACAGAGGACATACTCACCTAAGTTTACCCACATATCAGGAGAGTTCTTTTGCAAAAAGCCATTTTCACAGATAAACGACTCTGAAAATTACTCTCATAGGATATTTGTCTTAAAAACCCTACATAGTGCTTACTACATCCATCTTGGTTTGATCTCAAAAGCTAAAAAATTTTTTTTTTTTAATTTTGTCATGCTCTCTAAAGTGATAGAGATGATTAAAATGCAAGCAAAACAATTATATAAACCTCAGATACCCTGATAAATTCTGCTAATGGCAATTGAAAGCTGAAAGCAGACAGTCTAATGTGCAGATGATCAAAAATGCAAACAGAACTTACCAATTTCTTCTATATCTTCCAGGAAATCATTGTATTCCTTCAGGCTGAAAAAGTCTTCTTCTCTCTTATTGTATCTTTGAAAAACAAAAGTCAGAAATTTCTTTCAAATCACTTTTCCCTCCATTCGTATATTTTCAATGCACAAAATATGCTGGACTTAACTAATGTTATTTTTTTATTATTATTTTTTTTAAGTATCACCTTCTTTGCTGGCTTTCAGAAAGAATCTTTTTCATTTCCTGTTTTACTGGCAGGATCTGACATGTCTAAATGGACTCCCTTATGTTTCTACTACCGATCAGTTTCCACAAGACATAAGTGTGAAAGTGGTTTCATATTATCCTGAGATACAAGAGTCCTTACGCTGAAAAAAAAAATAAATAAAATAACCAAAATCTTATATGCTTCCTCCTTAATGGCAAATATCACCAACACACATTTAGTTAGCCTAATATAGATAATTTGTATAAAATATATGTATATTTAATGTTCTGTTCATTTATTTTGCATGTATTTAGACACCATTCGAGTAAATGCAGCCAAACTTGACAGGGTATGTCTTTTCATCCAGAGAAAGATCATGGACCATTTTCTGACACAAAATATTCAGTCTTTGCCAAGCTAGAAGTTTCTCCACTATGCTACTGAAGAATTTGGATGCACCAAGACTATGCAATGGCACAAGACTGAGTTAAAAGCCTGATACCTCATATTAATGAAGCAACAATTCTGGCAAGCTGAGCAGTGGGTGAGAATGCATTCATACCACAGATACTGATCATTCCTACTGATATGCCTTCTGAATTCAAAACGGTCGCAATTTCTGGTATGTCTTCCTTTCGTGATGTCCATCAATAAAGCTCTAATACAATCACTTAATGTACCAGTTCTTAATTCCTTGCTTTTCTTACAGGCAATTTTATGTCGTCTGCTCAAGGGCTGGAAATGTAATGTATTTGCCACAAAAAACAGTAAGATGGAGATTTAAATTCAGGCTCATAGATTGTTATACTCCGATAAGGGGTGTTCACTACAACAAAGAATACAATGGTATGTGCCAGAAAGAACCTTGCACTCTTGTAATAAAAAATTGCTTATTATTCCAAGTACAAAAGCGAAATGACAAGGGCCCGTGCATTTTCATATGCTGCACCTGTATTGTGGAATTCATTGCCTATCAAATTGCGAGGAAAGATATAAAAAGTTTTAGGAAAGGTTTGAAAACATTTTTTACTGAAGCTTTCAAAATATGAAAGTTGATATTTTATGTGATGAATATTAGGCTAGTTTTTTTAAATTTATGTGTGTATAATGTAAAAGTTGTGTTGGTATTTGATGTTGAAATTTTATAAAAGTGTAATTATGTAATCTGCATTGAACTATTTTAGGAAATATAGCAGAATATAAGATTGTAAAATAAAAATAAATAAATATACATTGCCACAGCTTTGTAAAATATATATTAGTTCAGATTTTTATTGCAAAGTATATTTGATTTTGTTGGACCACTTTCTAACATGTGAACCATTAGATATGGGATTTCCTGAGCAATGCTGTGTAATGCAGCTTCTATCAGGGCCAGTGGAAGCACTAGGCCGACTATGACATCAGAAGTTTGGAGGCAGCCATCTAGTGCTTCCACTTGGCCCTGCTTAGATGTGGTTTTTGGACAGTAGTAGAAGCAAGACGACTGAATTTTCCTGCAGTCATCCTGCAGCACACAACGTGGGTGCCTCTCTTCATCCCTGCACCCAGAGTCCCAATAATCTGGGAGGGAAGGAGCTGGCTCCAGAGGCCCAGCAGGGATGTAGAGGCTGTCAGCAGTGGGCAGCAGGGCTGAGCTATTTTGCATTTGCTTCGTCTACAACGGCAGCACTCACCACCCCAGCAGAGAAAAAGATAGTAGCAGTGTCTCTGAAACAGCTGGCAGGCGGGAAACGTCAGGCAAGTAAACTAGAATTAAAGCCAAATTAAACAAATGAGAGGTGAGGACAGTGACAAAGTTCATGCTTGCCGATGCTGCTTTTTACTTCCGGACCCCCCAGGGCCAATGCTGATGCTGCCTTCCCACTTGCGCAGCTGGAAGAAAGAGGTCCGATTGTTGCTGCTAGAAGGAACAGGCCACATCACCATTGGCCCCGTGAGTTTGAAAGAAAGAAGGTGTCGGCAGGCATGTGCAACCTAAAGAAAAAGGAGATGGACCTTTGTTGGCCTGGATCCCATGACTGAAGAGAGGATGAGGAGCAGCATCTGCTCCACAAACGGGCCTCAGGAGGAGACTGCTGCTGCTGCCAAGACAGCATGTGTGTATATGTGACAGAGTCTGTGTATGAGCATGTATAAAAGAAATGTGGGAAAGCATGTGGGAGAAACAGCATGCGTAAACATGTGCAAAACAGCATATGTGAGCAACAGCGAGCATGTGGAGGAGAAAGCACTTGTGTGTATGTAAATAGGAGAGAGAGAGAGAGCAAGCGTGTGTATGTATGTGAAAGAGAGGGAGAGTGAGCATGTAGATATGGGATAGTGTGCATAGGTGAGAGAGAATGGAGGAAGTTTGTGTGCTCCTCCCCCCAATCCACTAATCCATGACAAGCTCTGGGTGACTGAAAAATCAAAGGTTCCCAGATATGAAGAGCAAAGGATTTATTTTTAGCCTTACTAGTTTTAATTATTAGATGTTTGATGTGTCTGCTGCTTTGAAATATTTTATTGGAGTCTGGAAAATTTTAAAAACATTGTATGTGAGTTTTTAATTATTGGAGCTCATTCTATTTGGCAGCCATTTTGAAATATTTAGACCTTTTGTTAATATTGTTTTACTAATGTGATTGATGTTTTATATTTCTTGATTTTATTTTTTGATATTTTATGAGGAATGGCGATTTCATTTTTCCATTGTTGCACTGCATATAGTTTATTTATTTTATTTATGCCTTTTATATACAGTTGTTCCAAAAGTAGATCTGGCTTGCTGCAGTTTCCAGTTCACCTTTTGTCTGTATGTTTCTATTTTATACTTTATGGATCTCTCTGTTCTATATTTGGTGTTCTACATGAGACATCGATGTTTGGTAAGGGTCTGTCTGTTTTCTACATGAAAAACCACAAATTGAATCCTCCGTGATAAGTTATTTGTTGAAATGTATGAGGCTTCTGATCCCAAACCTGGGTAAAGCACTTTAAATGATATTTAAATGGGTATTTCAAGAAAAAAAAATTTTAAGACGAAATTTATCACCCACCAACATCATCAGATAAGTCGGGATGTTGAAGGAGCTTTTTCAAGCCCTTATTTACATTTCTCTATGCCTATTGGGTTGAACAATCAGCATAAGTTATTTGTTGAAATGTATGAGGCTTCTGATCCCAAACCTGGGTAAAGCACTTTAAATGATATTTAAATGGGTATTTCAAGAAAAAAAAATTTTAAGACGAAGAGAGGAACGTTTCATATATCGTTGTCATAGATCCCCACCAAGGGTAATATGACTATAATTATAATCATAAACAGACCCCCTCCGTCCAAAGTGTTTTCTTGAGATAAAAGTGATAATACAGTGAAAACCTTTATAATGTGTTATTTAAAAATTCTTTCTTATTAATGATGGTGAAAAAAGTTTCCTCCAACAACTGTGAAAAAATTGTGAATGTCCCGGCAAAGTTGTAATAATCCCAAAAGGGTATAAATAGATGGTGTTAAATGCTGATTGTTCAACCCAATAGGCATAGAGAAATGTAAATAAGGGCTTGAAAAAGCTCCTTCAACATCCCGACTTATCTGATGATGTTGGTGGGTGATAAATTTCGTCTTAAAATTTTTTTTTTCTTGAAATACCCATTTAAATATCATTTAAAGTGCTTTACCCGGGTTTGGGATCAGAAGCCTCATACATTTCAACAAATAACTTATCACGGAGGATTCGATTTGTGGTTTTTCAATTGAATCAATTCCTCCAAAGCAATTTAGTGCTCATTTTGAGGGTTTTCTACATGAGACATCGATATAAGGTATTCTACTAATGTGTAATTTTCTCTGTAAGGATCTATAGAAACTTGGCTTGTTCTGTTTTTCTAATAAGTGTATTTGTGTTTTTGGGCCTGGTTGTTGCGTTCGTGCCTTTTCCTCGCTCCACCCTCTCTACTTCTGTGGCGACTCCCTCCAGGTCTGACAGACAGTTGCTATCCCGGAGTTCTCCTGCCACATCACGTCGGAATCTCCGATCTGGCTTGACGCTACTGACCCGCCATGTTCCTAATGATGTAAGGGCGCATGCGCGCTCCAGACTTGTACCGGCGAAGGCACCAACCCCGGGAGCATACTCCCGTAGTGACATCACCCGCTTCTAACATAAAAAGGTCTTGATTGCTACTACTAATCGAGTTAGCAAGAACTCGAATCTTTCTCTGCCAGTTATGATTCAACCAAGCTACTCTGCTTTTGTATTATTAGGAGTACCCGCTCCTTGGGGGCTCAGCTCTCTCTATTCTTTATTTCAGATTGTTGGATGGGATCCGGTACTCGCTCCCCGAGGGCCTATGTTCCCAAAGACTCAGAAGACTCCTATTGCCTGGAGGCGATCGCAGACGTGAACAAGTGAATCCTATTTCAGACAGGAACCGTACTCGCTCCACGAGGGCCATTGTTTCTAATCGCTAAGGCTCCCTTCAGTCTAAGACGTTATCACAGGTACGGAGATCGTGAATTACCATTGCAGATAGGAACTGGTACTCGCTCCACGAGGGCCTATGTTCCTCAACTCTCCCCTATTCCAGAAGCCATTCCATACACAGTTATTGTGAGTTCTATTTCAAACTGCTTATAGGAACCAGTACTTGCCTGCGGCTCCTGTTCCTGAATACTGAAGGTTCTCTGTTGCATAAAGAAGACACTACAGAGATCTACAATTGTGAGTGTATCATCTACCACTGGTTATGCCCAGCATACCCTGTCTACTCACTACCTATAGTCTCTCCTTACAGCTCAGCAACTCAGAGATCGTAGTTCCAGTATCAGAGGGACTTCAGCCCTGTCGGGCATATCAACTCTCTGCTGCCAATTTGGTGGTTCTACTTCCAGTCTAATAAAGAACTGTCTGTGCTTGTCTCAATATTCCAGCCTAGCCGGTGGTCCCTCTCAAGATCTCCACTTGAGGACGCTGTCATCTGCCATCGGCCCAGGGATTCACCATTTACTAAGTATTCATTCTTTACACTAATAGAACGGTATTATCAACTGCCACTCTGTGGGAACCAACCCACAGCAGATCATTAACTCCGCCTATGGAGTATCATCAAGTGCTAACCCCTCCCCCGGCAGGGATGTCGCGTGCTCCCGGGCTCTCCCGCTGCTCTTCCTTCCCTGCTGCCGTTGCCACTAGGCTATCAGTATGTTCAAGCCCAGTGGGAACGGCAGCGGTGGTAGAAGAAATAGTGGCACCTGAGACTGGCCTTTTCTTCTTCCCGCGCCGCCCCCCCCGGTGACCCGGAACAGGAAGTGATACGCAGTGCGCGGAAAGGAGAAAGAGCTGTGCCGCGTGGAAAAATAGCAGCGGCGGCAGCAGCATCGGCCCCCGAGGAATCGAAGCAGTTGGTAATCGGGAAAGGAGACAGCAGCATGAGCCTCCCGCGGCCGATGGGATTCTTCTTTCTTGGCCTGCGGGGGCTGGAGGTGGAGGCTGCTGCAGCTACCATTTCTGCTCGGGTGGGGGGGGAGGGGAGAGGAAGTGAGTGAGAGAAAGAGAGAGAAGCAGCCAGCCAGCCAGTGTGTGATTGAGAGCATGTGTGGGATTGAGAGAAACTGGTCAGAGAACTGATATGTGGGTATATGTGAGAGACAATGAAAGTGATGAAAGTGACTGCTCAGGGAGATGACTGATGTGCATGTGAGAGTGTGAGACATTAGTCAGGGAGGTGACTGGTAAGCATGGAAGTGAGAAATCTGGGTATGTGAGCAGCATGGGCGTAAGAAGCCTGGTGTTGGGAGGGTGGGTGTGTGTGTGTGTGTGTGTGTGTGTGTGTGTGTGTGTGTGTGTGTGTGTGTGTGTGTGTGAAAGAAAGTATGGGAGTGAGAAGCCTGATTATGTGAGAGAGAGCATGGGAGTGGGAAGCCTGTGTGTGTGTGCATGCATGAGAGAGAGAGACTGGTTGGTAAGTTGACGGTGTGTGTGAATGTGAGAGAAAGAATGTGATTCAGGGAATGAGAAGCCTGTGCACGTGAAGAGCAAGCATGGAAATGAGAGAGAGATTGGTGTGTGTGTAACAGAGAGAAAGTGATTATGCGAATGAGAAGCCTGTGTATGTGAAGAGAGTGAGCATGGGAGTGAGAAACCTGGGTGTGTGTGAGACACAGCATGGGAGGGAGAAGCCTGTATATCTGAAAGAGAACATGGGAATGGGAAGCCTGTGTATGTGTTTATGCATGAGAGAGGTCAGGTGACTGGTGAGAGAGAGAGAGAGGGGAATGAGAAGCCTGTGCATGTAGAGAGAACAAGCATGGGAGTGAGAGACTGGTGAGTGTGTGTGTGAGAGAGAGAGAGAGAGAGAGAAAGTGATTATGAGAGTGAGAAGCCCATATATGTAAGAAGAACATGGGAGTGGGAAGCCTGTGTGTGGGTATGGCATGAGAGAAACTGTTCAGGAAGGTGACTGGTGTGCGTGTGTCAAAGACTGTTTGGGAGATGATTGGTATGTGAGAGACAGAAACTGGTCATGGGGACATGACTGGTATGGTGTGTGTGTGTGTGTGTGTGTGTGTGTGTGAGACAAGGGCACTAAGGAAGAGGACCATGAGTATAGAGCTTAGCCACTAATGCTGCTTCTGGTGTGTGCTACTGCCTGCATGGAAGGGGAGTAGGAGAGCTGCTGGAGAGGGGGTAAGTAAAGGTGGCTTTTTAAGTTTATTTTTCTTGATTGACTGCCATTTTAATTATTTAATATTATATGATGCCTGCTTTTTTGAAATATTTTATTGGTGTTTGGAGAATGTTTAATAGTTTTTATGAGTTTTTAATTGTTGGATGTTATTCTGTTCATAGCTGTTTTGAAACATTTATTCTGCTTATTAGTATAGTTTTACAATTATTTCTGTGTGGGGATCTATAGCTGCTTGCTAGTTCTGTTTTCCTAATAAGAGGTTTATTGGTTTTTAGGGCCTGATTTAATATTTGTATTGTTGCCTTTTCATAGATAGGGTTGCTCCTGTTTGAGCGTATTCCATAATACAGGTGCAACTGTGTGCGGATTAGTTTATGTGCATTACTACAGATCCTGGAAGTAAGTTAGGTCGGTTCTGTGTCTGTTACCAAGATGAGATATTTTACTAGCATGTAAGAGTTTGTATCAGTCTTATATATTGTGTTTTCTCAAGAGGACATGCATTGGTGGTAAACTGCTGTCTTTTCAAAAGTAGGGCTATTGAGCCTGGAACTAGAAGGAGTTTGAGTTGCTGTTACTGAGATGACACCAGAACATCTTTTTTGTAGGGTGAGTTGTATGAGGAATGTCATAATTCTGCTTTACATCCATTATTGTGGGTCACTTACTTTAAGATATTTCAGTGTCTCTATCTTATCTCCCCTTTCCTCCATGGTGTACATATTTAGATTTTTAAGACTATCTCCATATGCTTTAGAAAAAAGGCCGCTGACCATTTTAGTAGCCACCCTTTGGACTGACTCCATCCTGTTTATATCCTTTTGAAGGTGCTATCTTCAGAATTTTGACATTATAGGGCAGATAAAATTGGTCGAGGAGTGGCATGATATGTAAAAGATAGCATATAGCCAAGCATGATGATAATTCTGCAGGAAACAAAATGTACTGTGGGATCTTTATGGATAGAAATTCCACGTCTGACAGTTAAGAGTCTATTACTGGCCAAGAAGAAGAAACAGACTGACATATTAGCTGAAAATAGAAAGGCAAATATATTTGGCAACCAGCCCTGGATTTGTCAATAGGTACCCATTATGCCTGTGCCTAGGGTGGAAAACATTTAGAGGCAGCAGGCTGGCTAATATTTGCTGCCTTCTAGCTCTACTCAATCTCATTCAACACAAAACAGCCTTCTGCTACCCTGTAACAAACCCAGACAGGAGATGGGGGGGGGGGGGCTGAAAGCACAAAAAGTGCCTAGGGGTGGCAAAATCATAAATTTGTCCTTGATGGCAACACAACAATAATAAGAGATTTTGATTACCCCAGAATTGATTAGGTCAATGTATCATTGGGACATGCCAGAGAGATTCAGTTTTTAGCTGCATTAGTGACTTTTATGGAGCAGCTACTTTAGATCTAGTATTTAGTGGAACACACAACCTGGGTTACTGGAGGGGGGACGCACTAAGCTATAGTGATCATAATGCAATCAAATTTGATAATCACTGGAAGGATATTAAATAAAAATACTACAATAGTACAGAACTTTAAAAAGGGAGACTAAAACAAATGTGGAAATTAATTAGGAAAAAAAAAAACAAAGGAGCAATTGCAAAAGTTAAAATTTTGCATGAGAGGAGAACACTATATAAAAATACCATTTTGGAAGCTCAGATAAAACGTATTCCATGCATTAAGAAAAGATTAAGAAAAATTAAATAATTGCCAGCATGGTTTAATTGTGAGGTAAAGGAGGCAATTAAAGCTAAACAGGAAAAATTAAAAAAAAATAGAAAGCACATCCAAATGATAACAGGTAACAGCATTTGCACTGTCAAGTTAGATGTAAAGCAGTAATAAGAAAGGTGAAGAGAAAATCTGATAAGAAACTTGCCAGTGAAGCAAAAGTTAATAAAAGCTTTTTCAAGTACAATGGAAGCAAAAAGCCTGTGAGGGAATCAGCTGGGCTGCCTGATGACCGAGGATTGAAAGGGGTGCTCGGGGAAGACAAGGAAATAGCAGAAAATGAGTTCTTTGCCTCAGTCTTTACTGAGGATGATGTTGGGAACATATCCACACCTGAAATTTATTGGTACATATTCTGAGCAACTAAAACAAGTATCTGTGACAATGGAAGATGTAATAGATCTAATTGACAAACTAAAGAGTAACAAATCACTAGAACCAGATGTCATCTACCCATCAATGAAACCATCAATGGTATCCATTGATGGTTTCATTGATGGTATCCATATGTATATAGTTTATGGTATCCATTTAATTATTTGGAATACCGCCTCGCCTAACCAGTATTTTACCCTCCACCTGTTTAATGTATTCTTTTGGTTTTGGTTACATGTAAGGGCCCTCCCGAAAGTTATTTATATTCTGCTGTTATATGTAAGGGCTCCGCCCAAAAGTTTTTGTTATTTGTGAACCGATGCGATGTGCAAACGAACATCGGTATAAAAGAGACTTTAAATAAATAAATAAATAAATAAATACCCTAAAGTTCTAAAAGAACTAAAACATGACATTACTAATGTTTTATTAGCAATCTGTAACCTATCATTTAAAACAGACATAATACTGAAGACTGGAAGGTGGCCAATGGGACAATTTTTCAAAAGGGCTCCAAGGGTGATGCGGCAAACTATAGATCAATTAGCCAGACGTCAGTGCTGGGGAAATAGTAGAAACCATACTTAAAAAACAAAATCACTGGTCCTATAGACAGACATGGCGTAATGGGGAAGATTCAACATGCTTTTAGCAAAGGGAAGTCTTGCCTTATTAAATCTTTTAGATTTTTTTGAAGGTGTAAATAAATATGTAGACAGAGGTGAGCCAGTTGATATAATGTATTTGAGTTTTCATTAGGCATTTGATAAAGTCCCCCATTAAATACTCCTCAGGAATTTACAAAGTCATGGGTTAGGAAGGCAGCGTCCTATTGTGGATTGGAAACTGGGAAAAAAGATAGGAAACAAAGAGTGGACTAAATAGTTTTCCAAATGCAGAAATATCATTAGTGGAATACCACAGGGATTAGTACCAGGATCTATACTGTTTAACATATTCATAAATGATCTGCAAAAGTGAGAAAGCGAGGTGATCAAATTTTCAGATGATCCAAATTATTCAAAGTTATTAAAACAGCAGTGGATTGCAAGGTATTGCAGAGGGATCACATGAGACTAGGAGACTGGATAACTGAATGGTAGATGAAATTTAATGTGGAAAAAATGCAAAGTGACACAGTAATCCCAACTAAAGGTATACAATGCTAGTATCTGTATTGGGAGTCACTACCCAGGAAAAGGAACTTGGAGTCCTTATAGACAATACATCGAAATCCTCAGCTCAATGTGCAATGATGTTCAGAAAAACAAAATTAGAATGATAAGGATGATCTGAAAAAAAATAATAATATGGAAATTATTATATTGCTTCTGTATCATATCCATGGTGCAAAAGCACCTTTTTGTACTGTGGGCAGCTTTGGTTGTCCCATCTAAAAAAAAAAAAAAAATATATATATATATATATATATATATATATAAAAAACAAAACAAGAAAAGGTGCAGAGGGTGGTGACAAAAATGATAAGAGGGGACAGAACATAAGAAATTGCCATTCTGAGTTAGACCAAGGGTCCATCAAGCCCAGCATCCTGTTTCCAACAGAGGCCAAACCAGGCCACGTGAACCTGGCAAGTACCCAAACACTAAGAAGATACCATGCTACTGATGCCAGTAATAGCAGAGGCCATTCCCTAATTCAACTTTATTAATATCAGTTAATGGACTTCTCCAAACCTTTTTTGAACCCAGCTATACTAACTGCACTAACCACATCCTCTGGCAACAAATTCCAGAGTTTAATTGTGTGTTGAGTGAAAAATAATTTTCTCCAATTAGTCTAAATGTGCTGCTACTTGCTAACTTCATGCAATGCCCCCTAGTCCTTCTATTATCCAAAAGTGTAAATAACAGATTCACATCTACTCGTTCAACACCTCTCATTTTAAAGATCTCTATCATATCCCCCCTCAGCCATCTCTTCTCCAAGCTGAATAGCCTTAACCTCATTAGCCTTTCCTCATAGGGGAGCTGTTCCATCCTCTTTATCATTTTGGTTGCCGTTCTCTGTACCTTCTCCATCGCAACTATATCTTTTTTGAGATGCGGCGACCAGAATTGCACACAGTATTCAAGGTGTGGTCTCACCATGGAGCAATACAGAGGCATTATGACATTTTGGGTTTTGTTTACCATTCCCTTAATTCCTACCATTCTGTTTGCTTTTTTGACTGCTGCAGCAATCTGAGCCAACGATTTCAAAGTATTATCCACTATGATGCCTAGATCATTTTCCTGAGTGGTAGTTCCTAATTATGGAACCTAACATCGTGTAACTACAGCAAGGGTTATTTTTCCCTATATGCAACACCTTGCACTTGCCCACAGTAAATTTCATCTGCCATTTGGATGCCCAACCTTCCAGTCTCGCAAGGTCCTCCTGCAAAGTATCACAATCGCTTGTGATTTAATTACTCTGAATAATTTTGTATCATCTGCAAAATTGATAACCTCATTCACTGTATTCCTTTCCAGATCATTTATAAATATATTGAAAAGCATCGGAACAAGTACAGATCCCCGAGGCACTCCACTGTTTACCCCTTTTCCACTGAGAAAATGGACCACTTAATCCTACTCTGTTTCCTGTCTTTTAACCTGTTTGTAATCCACGACTTTTTAGTTTTCATAGAAGCCTCTCATGAGGGACATTGTCAAATGCCTTCTGAAAATCCAAATACACTACATCTACTGGTTCACCTTTATCCACGTTTATTAACCCTTTCAAAAAAATGAAGCAGATTCGTGAGGCAAGACTTCCTTTAGGTAAATCCATGTTGACTGTGTACCATTAAACCATTTCTTTCTATATGCTCTGCGATGTTGATATTTAGAATAGTTTCCACTATTTTTCCCGGCTCTGAAGTTAGGCTCACTGGTCTATAGTTTCCCGGATCGCCCCTGGATCCCTTTTTAAATATTGGGGTTACATTGTACCTGAAGACTGGAGGGTGACCAATGGATTATTTTAATGATAGGTTACAAATTTTAATAGATCTGAAATTTCATTTTTTAGTTCCTTCAGAATACCCAGTCCAGATGATTTGCTACTCTTTAGTTTGTCAATCTGGCCTATTACATTTTCCAGGTTCACAGCAATTTGGTTTAGCTAATCTGACTCTTCACCTTTGAAAACCATCTCCGGAACTGGTATCTCCCCAACATCCTCATTAGTAAACACAGAAGCAAAGAATTAATTTAGTCTTTCTGTAATGGACTTATCTTCCCTAAGACTCCCTTTAACTCCTCGGTCATCTAACAGTCCAACCAACTCCCTCACAGGTTTCTTGCTTTGGATATAATTTAAAAAGTTTTTATTATAAATTTTTGCCTCTTTGGCTAACTTCATTTCAAATTCTCTCTTCGCCTGTCTTATCAAAGTTTTACACTTAACTTGACAATGCTTATGCTTTTTTCCTATTTTCTTCAGATGGATCTTTCATCCAATTTTTTAAGGATTTTATGGCTAAAATAGTCTTTCACCTGACCTTTTAACCATTCCGGTAATCGTATTATTATTTTTAATTTTTATAGTATATATATATATATATATATATATATATATATATATATATATATATAATATAAATATAAATATATATTTATAAATAAATATTTTATAAATATATAATATATATTTTTAATTTTTATATATATATATATATAAATTATATAAATATATAAATAAATATTTTATAAATATTTTATAAATAAATAAATATATAAATATATATATAAATATATATATATATATATATATATATATATATATATATATATATATATATATATATTTATTTATATAAATTTCTACCTTTAAAGTTACATTGTAAACCGGTATGATGTATGCATACTAATACCGGTATATAAAAGTTTTTAAATAAATAAATAAATAAATATACCGGTGTTCTTGTATGAAATACAAATCACATCAGTTTACATTGAAACAGAGAAAAAGGAATTCGCCCGGAGACGGTCCATGGAACAGGGGGAACAAAAACTTGGATAGGGGTAACTATTCTAGCTTAAATTATGGATTAGATCATAAAACTAAACAAACAGATATCAGTATAGAGTAAACTGTACATTGATACTGGGGAGAAGATGAAAAATACCGCTTGTGAGAGTAACAACCATAGACTTGTGGCAGTGTAATACTAGTAGAGTACATCGTGTTTTGTCTTCCTTCCACCTTTCTTAATGCATGGAATACATCTGGACTGCGCGTCTAGGACTGTATTTTTAAACAATCTCCAAGCCTGTTGAACACTTTTAACCTTTGCAGCTGCACTTTCAGTTTTTTTCTATTTTCCTCATTTTATCAAAGTTTCCCTTTTCAAAACTTAGTGTTAGAGTTGTAGATTTACTTATTGTCCCCCTTCTAGTTATTAGTTTAAACTTGATCATGTTATGATCACTATTGTCAAGTGGCCCACCACTGTTACCTCTCTCACCAAATACTACGTTCCACTAAGAATTAAATCTAAAATAGCTCCCTCGCGCATTGGTTCCTGAACCAATTACTCCATGAAGCAGTCATTTATTACATCCAGAACTTTATTGAGATCGAATGTCGGTATATAAAAATAATAAATAAAATAAATGTCTCTAGAAAGTCCTGGTGTTACATTTACCCAGTCAATATTGGGGTAATTGAAATCTAAATTGAAATACGTGGTGTTTAAGATTTTGAAAAAACTTCAACGCTGTGCATATCAATATTTACTTATGAATTTAAGGACCATCATACCACCCCAGTGCTCACAAGTCAGACTTGCATTTCATGCACTTCATTAGGGTCACTTTTAATCAATTGGTCCACATAGCTCAGTTCGAATTTTTATGGATTTTTTCGTTATAAGTTTAAAAAGAAACAACTTCCCTTATTCATCCGTTGTCGGGGTCATTCATCCCGTAGCTGTCGGGGGTATTCGTCCGACGCGCGCGTTTCGCCACACTAGCTGCTTCAGAGACGTGTATTCAGACTCTCCTGATCCAGCACTCCCCTTATTTTAGCGGGGATACAAACAGATCTTTAGGTAATCGTAAATTCTTACAAAGGAAAGAACTTCAATGGAGTTAGAGGTCCATCAAATTTTTCGGACCCAACGCCATCTCCCCGCTTAAAGTTCTTAGCGGGGAGATGGCGTTGGGTCCGAAAAATTTGATGGACCTCTAACTCCATTGAAGTTCTTTCCTTTGTAAGAATTTACGATTACCTAAAGATCTGTTTGTATCCCCGCTAAAATAAGGGGAGTGCTGGATCAGGAGAGTCTGAATACACGTCTCTGAAGCAGCTAGTGTGGCGAAACGCGCGCGTCGGACGAATACCCCCGACAGCTACGGGATGAATGACCCCGACAACGGATGAATAAGGGAAGTTGTTTCTTTTTAAACTTATAACGAAAAAATCCATAAAAATTCGAACTGAGCTATGTGGACCAATTGATTAAAAGTGACCCTAATGAAGTGCATGAAATGCAAGTCTGACTTGTGAGCACTGGGGTGGTATGATGGTCCTTAAATTCATAAGTAAATATTGATATGCACAGCGTTGAAGTTTTTTCAAAATCTTAAACACCACGTATTTCAATTTAGTTTACTGTACTCGTGGGTTTACCCATTAAGAGATCTTTTGTATTTGGTAATTGAAATCTCCCATTATTATTGCACTGCTAAATTGGTTAGCTTCCCCGATTTCTCTTAGCATTTCATCATCTGTCTGACTATTTTGTCCAGGTGGATGGTAGTATACTCCTATCACTATACTCATACACAACACACATGGGATTTCTACCCATATAGATTCTACTGAGCATTTAGTCTCTTGTTTGTTCTTTATTCTGTTGGACTCTATACCCTCCCGGACATAAAGTGCCACACCCCAACCAAGTAGATCCTCCCTATCATTACGATATAATTTGTACCCTGATATAGCACTGTCCCATTGGTTATCCTCCTTCCACCAGGTCTCTGAGATGCCAATTATGTCAATCTCATCATTTACTGCTATACACTCTAATTCTCCCATCTTACTTCTAAGACTTCTGGCATTGGCATACAGATATTTCAAAGTGTGCTTTTTGTTTGTATTAACAACCTGCTTTTCTGTTGATAGGGATAATCTGGAAATTTTTAGCACAGGTGATTTATTTTTTTTTACATATAAGCACATAGACTACTATTGCTTTAATTGGAACCTCTCTGTTGGGATGCCCTAACTCTCCTGTTTCATTAGTATCCTTCAAGGATACATTCTTCCGAACTATGCACTGCTGAGTGACTGTCTGCTTTCCCCCTTGTTCTAGTTTTAAAAAGGAGATAGAGCAGCTTGGTTCCACTCTGGATAAGGTGGAGCCAATCCTTTTGGAAAAGTCTCCCCCTTATGGCTTGGAGGCTATGCAGCTAGAGCTCTTCAGCTTGGAAAAAAACAGCTAAGAGGGAAGATTATAGAAGTTAATAAAATCATGAGTGGAGTGAAACAGGTACATAAAAGATGGTTATTTGCCCTTTCAAAAAAATACTAAATTGAGGGGACATTCTATGAAAATAACCACCAGCAGATTTAAAACAGACTGTAGGAAGTACTTTTTCACTCAGCATACAATCAAGCTGTGGCACTGTTGCCAGAGGATGTGGTCAAGGCGACTAGCATAGCAGGGTTTAAAAGCAGTTTGGACAAGTTTCTGGAAGAAAAGTGCATAACAAAAGCGGTCTTTAGTCTACCTAGCTAATAATGTGTTATGCTAATAACATGTTATGCAAATTAGCCAGGTAGACTAAAGACAGCTCTTGCAACCCCTGGGAATGAACCCCCTATGGGATCTGCCAGGTACTTGCAACCTGGATTGGCTACTATCAGAGACAGGATGCTGGACTCAATAGATCTTGGTCTGACCCAGCATGGCACTTTTTATGAATGTAAAATGAGTCAGGTTCAGACACTACACACAGCCAGCTTCTTCTGATAGAACTTCTGCAGACAGCATACTTACTAATTTCCTTTTGCTTGCATTTTCCAGAGGCTTGGTCTGCCTGTAAGGCTGAAACTACCAAAAACAGACTACATAAGGACAAACAATGAACACTAACGAATTGTTGTTCTCAGAGCTGTTAAAGAAACTGCTGCTGGCCACTGTTTTTCATCAACCATCAGTTTTATCGGGTGTCCATCCTCCTATCTCAAGCCTTGACCCAGAAGTTTGTATTTTGGGGATTTTTGGGGGGTGGGGGTCCTGGTACGTAGCTCAACAGGCTGCACTGATTAGCTTGGGTTTTGGCTCCCTCTCTTGTACAGAAAAACAAATTCCAACTGCCAGGCTTTTAATTCTACTCAGTTTGTTGCCTTGGCAATACCATGACAGAGTTCTGTTTTGGCAGAAAGGTGTAAATTAGAACAGAGAAGTAGTAAGAAGTCTCAAGATTGCGTTCCCAGAACAAGTGTAGCTCTGTCATCACCATACTTCTGTATGTTGCCTCCTCAAGCAGGATGACCTTCTCCCAAACGTAACTCCTCAGGCACATGTTACAGCACTTTATTACAATGCAGCCACTTTAACCCTCTTAATAAGTACCTTAGACTTTTAATCCAATATCCCTCACTAGCACATACATACGCATCAACTACGGAAGTCTACACCCCAAAAACGGTCATCTTTTGCTGCCTTATAGCTCATAAGAAAAATACATTAATGTTCCATGTATCCCCTCGCCCAAAAAATATATTCCATAATTCTTAGAAAACGAAGGAGAAATAAAAACGTAATAGCTTGGTTGGACAAGTATCCACCCTCCTAGTACTTTGGCAGCAATCCTAAATACTCAAAGCTCCAGTGTAACCAAACGCCTTCAAAATGAATTGGTCCCACTTTTGTTAAATTGTACCGATTCACATGACAGGATAAAATCAGTTGTTCCTGTTGGTTCTCTTTGCTAGGTAGTGCATTTCAAAGCAAAAGACTCAAGCAAAAGAAGTCTGGGACAAAGCTGTGCCTTTCCATAATATATGGATAGGTATAAAAGAATTTCAAAGTCCTGTAATATCCCTCGGAATACGGTCAGTAACTTCCACTTCTTAATTATATGATTATTAAAAAGTGGAAGGTTTATAGCACCGCCAAGGACTTGCCTACATCAAGCTGTCCCTCCAAACTGGATGACCAAGCAAGGACACTGTTCAGGGAGGCAACTAGGAGACCAATAACAATTTTGAAAGAGTTACAAATTTCCATGACTAAAACTGGTCAAAGTGTGCATATGACAACAACATCCAAGTACTCCACAAATATAGCCTGTATGATAGGGTGGCAAGAAGGAAGCAGTTATTCAAAAAAGCCCACCTTGAGTTCCGTTTGAAGTATGCAAAGGAATTCTCAGGGAATACTATAACCAAGGTGGCAAAACGTTTGTGGTCTGACAAAACGAAAATATAACTTTTTGGCCTCAATGCAAAGTATTAAATTTGGCAAGAACCCAAAACAGCACATCATCCAAAGAACCCCCTTCCCTACTGTAAAGCATGATGGCAGCAGCATCATGTTATAGAGATGTTTCTCATTGGTATGGACTGGGGCACTTGTCAATATAAAAAGGGACAATGAATGGAGAAGCATCCTTGAGGAAAACCTGCAACCCTCTGCAAGAAAGCTAAAATTGGAACAAAAGTTCACTTTCAGCATCACAATGACCCAAAGCACACAGCCAAAGTTACACTGGAGTAGCTAAGAAACAAAAGTAGTACATGACCTGAAGTGGCCCAGTCAAAGCACTGACCTCAGTCCAAAGAAAATCTGTGGCATTACTTGAAGATTGCTATCAAGGAATTTGACAGAGCTTAAACAATTTTGAAAAGAAGAATGGTCTCATATAGACAAATCTAGGTATGCAAAGTTGTTGTTGACCTACCCCAACAGAATCCCAGCTGTAATCGCTGCCAAAAGTGCTTCCACCAAGTATTGACTCAAGAGGGTGAAGACGTCTAAATGGATTTCAGGTTTTTTGGGTGAGAGGATACATATATGCTTTGTCCCTCCCAAACAATGTTTGCCCCTGAACGATGTAGTATATAGTGTGTTCATGAGTGAGGGGGGGGGGGGGAACCTCATGAATGCAAGTCTGATGCACAGACAACAAAATGCAAAACATTTTCAAAGTGTGTAGCTGGGAGTATGTGTGTGTGTGTGTGTGTGTGTTGGGGGGGAGGGGTGTTCACTGAAAAGTGCCACTAAAAAAATGCAAAGCTGAGATGGCCTATACACTACATACATGCAAATCTATCTCATGCATATTCATTGTAGATATCCTGAAAACCTGGCCTGTTTGTGGCACTCGAGGACTGCAGTTTGCCATCATTGCCATAGACCCATCCCATAGCATCCCCCAGGCAGCTAAAAGCTTAACAGCAGACTGCACATAGTGCACAATGCTACATACAGTCCACACATGACCACCACCTAGAGGAAACAAGCAAGCAACGAAATACAACTTTTTATTATATAAAGTGGATGAATATATCCAATTTACCACTGCGTGACCTGTTCAATAGATCCCTAGAAACGGGAGTGGTGCCGAATGATTGGAGAAGAGCGGTGGTGGTCCCGCTTCACAAGAGTGGGAGCAGAGAGGAGGCTGGAAACTAAAGGTCGGTTAGCATCACCTAGGTGGTGGGAAAAGCAATGGAGTCGCTGCTGAAAGAAAGAATAGTGAACTATCTACTGTCATGGCTGGACCAGAGGCAGCATGGATTCACCAGGGGAAGGTCCTGTCAGACAAATCTGATTGACTTTTTTTGATTGGGTGACTAGGGAACTGGCTCAAGGAAGAGCGCTCGATGTCATCTACTTGGATTTCAGCAAAGCTTTTGATATGGTCCCGCACAGGAGGCTTGTGAGTAAAATGAGAAGCTTAAGAGTGAGTGCTGAGGTGATGGGCTGGATTGCAAACTGGTTGATGGACAGAAGACAACGTGTGATGGTAAATGGAACTTACTCTGAAGAGAGAGCGGTGTTAAGCGGAGTGCCGCAAAGATCGGTGTTGGGACCGGTCCTGTTCAATACCTTTGTGAGCAACATTGTGGACGGGATAGAAGGTAAGGTTTGTCTTTTTGCGGATGATACTAAGATCTGCAACAGAGTGGACACGCCGGAATGAGTGGAGAGAATGAGAAGGGATTTAAGAAAGCTGGAACAGTGGTCGAAGATATAGCAGCTGAGATTCAATGCCAGGAAGTGCAGAGTCATGCATATGGGGTGTGGAAATCTGAAAGAATTGTATTTGATGGGGGGGTGAAGGGCTGATGTGCACAGAGCAGGAGAAAGACCTTGGGGTGATAGTGTCTAACGATCTGAAGTCGGCAAAAATAATGTGACCAGGCGATAGCTAAAGCCAGAAGAATGCTGGGCTGCATATAGAGAGGAATATCTAGTAAGAGAAAGAAGTGATGATCCCTTTGTACAGGGCCTTGGTGAGGCCTCACCTGGAGTACCGTGTTCAGTTCTGGAGACTGTATCTCCAAAGGGACAGAGACAGAATGGAGGCGGTCCAGAGAAGAGCGACCAAAAAGGTGGATGGTCTTCATAAAATGACTTATGAGGAGAAATTGAAGAACCTAAATATGTACACCCTGGAGGAGAGGAGGAGCAGGGGTGATATGATACAGACTTTCAGATACTTGAAAGGTTTTAATGATCCATGGTCAACAACAAACCTTTTCCGTTGGAAAAAAAAGAAAATCAGTAGAACTAGGGGTCACAATTTGAAACTCCAGGGTGGAAGACTCAGAACCAACATCAGGAAGTATTTCTTCACGGAGAGGGTGGTGGATGCCTGGAATGCCCTTCCGGAGGAAGTGGTGAAAACTAAAACTGAAGGATTTCAAAGGGGCATGGGATAAACAATGTGGATCCATAACGGCTAGAAGATGGGAATGAAGAGAAGAGCCATGGGGGTGGCTTTCTGGAATGGAGGCTACTACCTGGTGATTACTACCCTTACTCAATAAGCCTTCACACAGTTAATGCAACTAAAACATTGCTCTCTGCTTCAAAGGCAAGGGGAAATGTGGAAAATAGGATTTGCATTCAGACAACAACCAACAAGGACTGAACTACACAGTTTGCATAAACAAATAAGCGTGGGGGTAACTTGCTTATTGCGGCAGTTACTACCCTAAACCAATTAAGCCTGATACTTCACTTTGAATGCATATACAGCGTTGCTCTCTGCTTCAACAGCAGGGAGAAATGTGGAAGAGGATTTACATTCAGACAACATCCAACAAGGTATGGATCTGTGCAGTCTGGGTAAACAAGCATCGGGGTAACTTGCTTGATGCGGTTACTACCCGTAACCATTAAGGTTTATGCTCACCTTTGATGCAACTCCATTACTCTCTGCATCAATGGCAGGGGGTGGCAGGGAATTTGAATCAGTTACTAACAAGGGCCCTGAACTTGGTGGTCGGTGAAACAGATAAGTATGGGAAAATAAGTGTGGGAGCTTGCTGGGAAGACTGGATGGGCAGATTAGTCTTTTGCTGCCATCATTTCTATGTTTCTATATCACATCCCTGAGTTTTCTCTCCATTTATTCAGGTATCCACTCAATGCTGTTTGTATTTTTCTGTATTCTTATCAAATGTGTACATCAAAGTTTGGAAAGATTATTTTTTTTTAGCACTTTTTCCCCTTTACGTCGACAAGTGACATATCTTTATTCTCTCTTTGGGACATTAAGTATCTCTCCCCCCCAAATGGAAAAGGTTTTCTATTCCTAGATTGGAACAGGTACCACCTTATGGGATGCCTGTGTTAGGTGATGTGCTATCCATTCCTTATGAGCAGAATAGTAAACCAATAGACATGTTGTAGCATTTTGCTCTCATCTCCAAGTATGATTTTCATGATTGCCTTCTTTCATCAGATTCCTGGAAAGGCAGATCTTTAACTTACTTTGATGAACTGTCTGAATGGTTCCCCCATATTCTGTTTTATACCGGCAGACCCTCAGAGGGTATACTTTCTACTAAATAAATATCTTTGTTTCTTCTCTCATTTCTAGGTAAGATCCATTTTCAGTGGGGCTACTTCTGTCCATTCATCAAATCACTTCTTTGTCTTGTCGTATAAACTGTATTTTTGCTGACTATGCGATATGTTTCATGTAATTTACTTTCTTGTCTTTCTATCTAATATATGTCCTGCCTAATCCAATGCCTTCTCTCTGTTCTGTTTGTAAATAAAGAAGTTGCCAAGATCAGTTAAAGCAATGGTTATGTTAAAGCGAACAAGTATAAGGGTTTTTTTTCCAGTGACGGCAACTTTAATTAGCTCTATGCAGTGTTAGAAATTGTCATTTTGAAATTCAATGGGTGCACGGTCTGAGGTTTTCCCCTTTCTTTTCCACTGCTTAAAACAGGGCTAGATGACAGACTTCTATTAAGTTTTGTGATATTTAAAGATAAAAATTAAAATCTCCCCAAAAAAAGTTTTTCTGCATAGAAAGGTGTGGGGTATATGTGTTTTGTAACTGTGTTTGGGGTGCACTTCTGAGTTGTTCATATATGACACTACATATATTTTACCCATCTTTTGTACATCACTTCATGCATCTGACAAAGTGGACTCTGTCCTTGAAAGCTCATGGTTTAGTAAATTAGTCTATAATTTATTTATTTATTTTATTTAGGAAAGTTTACATACCGAGGTATAGCAAGTTGCCTTCACTCCGGTTTATAAGGTGCCACGAGACTCCTGTCATTTTATCTACTATCAGTTTCTCCTGTCTTGTGAGTACATCTTCTATATTGTCCAGTTATATATACACCAGCATTCCTCTGGCCCTCCTAAAGAGTAATTGATAAGGTGTAAAACCTGTCAATGTTCTGACAGCTCTCATGGCCAGTTACTCCAATTTTCTTTTCCCAGGGTTTTTATTTCAAACAGAACTTGACTAGGTCTTTCATAAAGGCCATTGCATTGGAATCTGCAAGGGGTGGAATGAATTTTCTTAACCTCATATAGCTAACAGGCTTCTTAGAACAATTTTGGTCACAAACGCCAGACCTTGATCTATCAATACCTTTTCTGAACAATTTTACAAACATCTCCTCTATGGTTGTCATGGTACAGACCTCGACTGCTGCTGTCACCAGAAATTTTGAAGAAATTCTCCATCAGAAAAATAGATTAAAAAACAAACAAGAAATAAACAAACCACCACAACCAATAAATAATTTATGCCATCCTAATGCATTGGAAATTGATGATGATCTAATCTGGCCAATTTTAATGGTTGTTTGGACTCAGTAGGTTACAAAGGAGCTTTGCTTTCTTGTTTCAACATCATAATGAGCTCTAGTCAATCTATATCAAGATGTCCTGTTAACCCTGGCCAGTACAAATATTCATCAAGCTTCTGTTTTTCCCCAGTGCCCAGACTGATTATAGGTAGAAGCAGAGACGTTTTGCTTGGAGGTACCAAAATTTGTTGGCACATTCAAATCGGCATTTCTCTATCCAACATAAGACAATATTCTTATCTAACCAAACTCTTTAGGAAGGATAACGTTTCCTGTTCATTTGATGGTACAGACCTCAGGCACCTCTCAGCTGCGAAGGGAGTCAATTCAAGGGTCACTGCGCTGTTCCATTTTCCAATCATTAGTGCTTCTCTAATCAAGCTGTGAGCAGATACTAACAAATTGGTCAAGTATTCATTCTTTTTTGCCCAGTGTTTGAGTCACCTGTATGTAGCAATAAAGACAATTCAGCTGTGTTTTTATTTCTGCATCCAACTAAAATTTGATTGTGAAATCAAAATTTACTAAATAGATATTCACCATTGTTCCATGGCAACAAGCCAAGGGGGAGATTTACTATGCTGTAAGCAGAGTTGCTCACCTCTAACAGGTGTTCTCACAGGACAGCAGGATGTTAGTCCTCACATATGGGTGACATCATCAGGATGGAGCCCAATCACGGAACACTTTTGTCAAAGTTTCCAGAACTTTGACTGGCACCTACTAGGCATGCCCAGCATAGCGTCAACCCTGCAGCCAGCAGGGGTCCCCCTTCAGTCTCGTCTTATAGTAAAAGTACATGCAAAAAATAAAATAATAAATCGTAAGCGAACCCAACTCCACGGGGTGGCGGGCAGGTTTCATGAGGACTAACATCCTGCTGTCCTATGAGAACACCTGTTACAGGTAAGAACTCTGCTTTTTCACAGGACAAGCAGGATGGTAGTCCTCACATATGGGTGAGTACCGAGCTGAGGATGCCTGAGCAATGCACCAAATGTACCCAAAGACGTGCAACAGGCACAACAACTGGGGTGGAATTTGGTAGAGGGCATCCTGAACCCTACCGGGTTGGCGGAAGGAAGTTGGTACCTCAGTTCACAAATAAGTTGCGTAGCACAGACTGGCCGAAGATGGAATCTTGTCTGCCAGCCTTGTCTAAACAATAATGGGCTGCGAAGGTGTGGAGAGAGCTCCAGGTAGCAGCTTTACAGATGTCAGGAAGCGGCACCGAGCGTAGGTGTGCTACTGATGTTGCCATGGCCCTGACAGAGTGTGCTTTAACACGGTCTTGAAGCGGAATGCCTGCCTGTTGGTAACAAAAGGAAATACAGTCCGCTAACCAGGAGGTTTGCCCAATTTGATGGGATCAAAGGAAACAAACAATTGAGTGCCTTTCCTGTGGGCAGCTGTACAGTCTAGATAAAATGCTAGAGCACGTTTGCAGTCAAGGGTATGCAGAGCCCATTCTCCTGGGTTTGAGTGGGGCCTGGGAAAGAAAGTGGGTAGTATAATGGATTGATTGATATGAAACTCCGATACTACCTTAGGCAAAAAGTTAGGGTGAGTGCGGAGTACTACCCCTGTCATGCAGAAGTTTAGTGTAAGGCGGGTAGGTGACTAAGGCCTGTAACTCACTAACTCTGTGAACCGATGTGATCGCCAAAAGAAAAGTCACTTTCCAAGCGAGATAGTGGAGATCACAGGATTGGAGAGGCTCAAGCGGCGGTTTTATGAGTCTTCCCAAAACCATGTTGAGGTCCCAAGAAGGGGCCAGAGGGCGCAGTGGAGGTTTAAGGTGAAGCAAGCCCTTCAAAAAGCATGAGACAAGGTGTTGTACTGAAATGGGTAAATCCCCCACACCTTAAGGGAAGGCAGCTACCGCACTGACATGTACCCTGATAGAAGAAGTTTTGAGGCCTGACTCTTGACAGGTGCCAGAGATAGTCCAGAAACTTCGGTGTGGGACAAGTGAAGGGATTGATGGACATGGAAGTACACCATCCCGTAATCCTGTTCCATTTATAACGATAAGATTGCCTTGTGGAAGGCTTTCGTGAAGCTACTAGGATACGGAAAACCAGCTCTGAAAGTTTAAGAGGTTGAAATATTAACCTTTCAACATCCAGGCAGTCAGGGAGAGGGCCTGGAGGTTGGGGTGACTAAGGCAGCCATTGTTCTGAGTGATCAGAAGTGGGTCCTTCCCTAGAGGAATGTGCCGGTGTACAGATAGGTTGTGGAGAATTGGAAACCAGACCTGGCGTGGCCAATGAGGGGCTATGAGAATCAATAGACCCCTGTCCCTTCGCAACTTCACGAGAGTCTTTGAAATGAGTGGAAGTGGAGGGTACGCATAAAGGAGACCACTGGCCTACGAGAGGGAGAAAGCATCTCTGGGCTGGCGGTGTTGGCTGCAAGTGAGAGAGCAGAAGTTCCCTACTTTGCGATTGTGAATTGACACAGAGGTCTATGTGAGGATAACCCCAACATTGGAATATTGAGTCCGCTACAGTGGGGTTGAAGGACCACTTGTGTGGTTGAAAAGTGTGACTCAGCTTGTCCAACACATTGTCCACTCCCGGCATGTAGGCCCTGAGGTACATCGAGTGGGAAAGGGCCTCCGCCCATATCTGTGCAGCTTCCTGACACAGGAGGTAGGAGCCCGTTCCCCCTTGCTTGTTGATGTACCACATGGCCACCTGGTTGTCTGTTTGAATCAGGATGACCTGGTTGGAGAAGAATACGAAGATATTGACAAGAGAATTATATTTGCCAGCAAAAGATCTATGGCCAACCAAAACAAATGCAGAAAACATAGCTCATTCCACCTTTAACTTCTTGCTCTCGATTGTACTGTTATCAACAATTTCAGCAAATATCTCACTGATAGCGAGTTTTTGGCTTTTACTATTAATAATCCATTGGCCCATCTACAAACTTACAAGTGCAGTAAAACATAAGCAAAAAACAAGCAGACTCTCCAGAACATAATATCCCGGGCGGGCGTCTGGACTGATCCATGGTACTACAAGAACGAAAATTAGCAGGTAAGAACCAATTTTCCTTTACCTGTACGTACCAGGATCAATCCAGACTGCTGGGATGTACCCAAGCTGCCCTAAATGGGGTGGGAACCAGAGAGTCCTGCTCGGAGCACACTACTGCCAAAAAAAAAAAAAAAAATCGACCTCCGGAGCTCGGACGTCCAAGTGGTAATGCCTAGCAAACGTGTGCAAAGATTTCCAAGTAGCTGCTTGGCAAATCTCTTGTGGCAAACACACTGGCTTTCTGCCCAGGATGCCGCTTGAGATCTGATGGAATGAGCCTCGAGACCCTCCGGAACAGACCGACCCTGACATATGTAAGCCGAAGCTATAGCTTCCTTCAACCATCGGGCAATGGTAGCCTAACATATAGAAAGACATGGTTTAATGGAACAAAGTCAGCATGGCTTTACCCAGGGCAAGTCTTGCCTCACAAATCTGCTTCACTTTTTTGAAGGAGTTAATAAACATGTGGATAAAGGTGAACCGGTAGATATAGTATACTTGGATTTTCAGAAGGCGTTTGACAAAGTTCCTCATGAGAGGCTTCTAGGAAAAGTAAAAAGTCATGGGATAGGTGGCGATGTCCTTTCGTGGATTGCAAACTGGCTAAAAGATAGGAAACAGAGAGTAGGATTAAATGGGCAATTTTCTCAGTGGAAGGGAGTGGACAGTGGAGTGCCTCAGGGATCTGTATTGGGACCCTTACTGTTCAATATATTTATAAATGATCTGGAAAGAAATACAACGAGTGAGATAATCAAATTTGCAGATCTCACAAAATTGTTCAGAGTAGTTAAATCACAAGCAGATTGTGATAAATTGCAGGAAGACCTTGTGAGACTGGAAAATTGGGCATCCAAATGGCAGATGAAATTTAATGTGGATAAGTGCAAGGTGATGCATATAGGGAAAAATAACCCCTGCTATAATTACACGATGTTGGGTTCCATATTAGGTGCTACAACCCAAGAAAGAGATCTAGGTGTCATAGTGGATAACACATTGAAATCGTCTGTTCAGTGTGCTGCGGCAGTCAAAAAAGCAAACAGAATGTTGGGAATTATTAGAAAAGGAATGATGAATAAAACAGAAAATGTCATAATGCCTCTGTATCGCTCCATGGTGAGACCGCACCTTGAATACTGTGTACAATTCTGGTCGCCGCATCTCAAAAAAGATATAATTGCGATGGAGAAGGTACAGAGAAGGGCTACCAAAATGATAAGGGGAATGGAACAACTCCCCTATGAGGAAAGACTAAAGAGGTTAGGACTTTTCAGCTTGGAGAAGAGACGACTGAGAGGGGATATGATAGAGGTGTTTAAAATCATGAGAGGTCTAGAACGGGTAGATGTGAATCGGTTATTTACTCTTTCGGATAGTAGAAAGACTAGGGGACACTCCATGAAGTTAGCATGGGGCACATTTAAAACTAATCGGAGAAAGTTCTTTTTTACTCAACGCACAATTAAACTCTGGAATTTGTTGCCAGAGAATGTGGTTAGTGCAGTTAGTATAGCTGTGTTTAAAAAAGGATTGGATAAGTTCTTGGAGGAGAAGTCCATTACCTGCTATTAAGTTCACTTAGAGAATAGCCACTGCCATTAGGAATGGTTACATGGAATAGACTTAGTTTTTGGGTACTTGCCAGGTTCTTATGGCCTGGATTGGCCACTGTTGGAAACAGGATGCTGGGCTTGATGGACCCTTGGTCTGACCCAGTATGGCATTTTCTTATGTTCTTATGTTTGATGCCGGAATTCCTTTCTTTGGACCGCTCCATAAGACAAAAAGATGGTCCGACAATCGAAATTCATTTGTCACCTCCAAATACCAAAGGAGAACCCGGCGGACATCCAACTTCTCAAATCGTGAGCCTGAGGGGAGTCCCAATCTAAATCCGGAAAAGCCGATAACTCTGACTGATTCAAATGAAACACAGGCACGACCTTTGGCAGAAAAGAGGGCATCATTCGAAGTGATACCCCGAACTCCAAAAACCGCAAAAATGGTTCTCTGCATAACAAACACTTGAATTTCAGATATCCGCCTGGCCGAATATATCGCCACGAAGAAAACAGACTTGAGCGTTAGGTCCTTCAATGTAGCTCTCTTTAGAGGTTCAAACGGCAGACTGCACAATCCCCAGAGCACCAGATTCAGACTCCAAGAAGGACAGACTGGACGAACCGAAGGCTTGAAATGCCTCGCACCCTTCAGAAACTGTGCCACATCCGGATGAGTCGCAAGGGACGTGCCATCGACCTTACCCCTTAAAGATCTTAGAGCTGCTACTTGCACCCAAAGGGAGCTGTACGCCAACACTTTCTGCAAATCCTCTTGCAAGGAAGCGAGAATTTGTACAACAGAGGCCTGCCGTGGAGAAACTCGCAACACCATAGATCGAAAACCTTCCAGACCCAAACATACGTGAGCGAAGTAGAAGTCTTGCGTACCCTGAGGAGAGTGGAAATAACGGAAACAGAGTAACTTTTCTTCCTCAACTGTCTCTTTTCATAAGCCAAGCCACTAGACAGAAGTGATTCGCCCGATCGAAAAATACGGGACCCTGCCAAAGTAGATTCGGAAGATGACCGAGACACAAGGGACCATCCACTGCCAAGCTGATCAGATCTGCGAACCACGGCCATTCCGAGGCCACGAGAATGACCGATCCCGGGTGGTTCTCTATTCTTCTCAGGACCTTACCTACTAACGGCCAAGGAGGGAAAACAGAAGAACATCGCTGGGCCACGGGAGGACCAGAGCATCTACTCCTTCTGCCCCATGCTTCCTTCTGAGACTGAAGAAGTGAGCCGCCTTTGCGTTCCGCAGAGTTGCCATGAAGTCCAGATGGGGCACTCCCCACCGACGAGTCAACAGCCACATTGCGTCCTCCGACAGTTCCCACTCTCTGGGGTCTAACTGCTGATGACTGAGAAAATCCGCCTGCACTTTGTCCATGCTGGCTATGTGCGACGCCGCCAAGCGAGCCAGGTTGCGCTCTGCCCAGACCATCAGCTCATCCACTTCCACGGTGACCGGCCGACTTCTCGTGCCGCCTTGACGATTGATGTATGCCACAGTCGTCGCATCGTTGGACAGGATCCTCACTGACCGATGCCGAATGAGTGGGAGAAAAGCGCGCAACGCTAGACAGACCGCTCGTGTTTCCAGACGATTTATGGATCACTGTGCCTCCTGACACGTCCACGGACCTTGCGCCGACCACAACTGACACACTGCCCCCCCAACCGGAGAGGCTGGCATCTATCATCACGATGTCCCACTGGGGGTTCTCCAGGTCCACCCCGCGATGCAAATGTTCTGGAACTAACCACCATGCTAAGTTGGCTCTGGCAGGGTCCAGAAGAGGCAAGGGCAAGTGGAACTCTTCTGACTTGGGATCCCAGCAGGAAAGCAACGCTCTCTGTAAAGGTCTCATATGCACGAAAGCCCAGGGGACCAATTACTTGCAGGTTCTTGGCCATAGAGCCAAGAACCTGCAAGTAATCCCATACGTTGGGTACCTGAAGGGTCAACAGACGCAAAATCTGATCCATCAGCTTGTCTATCCACTCCTGGTGGAGAAAAACTTTGCCGATAGCTGTGTCAAACCGGGCTCCCAGGAAGAGCAACTATTGTGAGGGGATCAACTGGCTCTTGGAGAAGTTGACGACCCATTCGAGAGAGTGAAGATGCTGCAAGACCAAATGAACTGCTAACTTGCAAAGTTCCTCTGTCTTCACTCGAATGAGCCAGTCATCCAAGTATGGATGAACTAATATCCCCTCTCTCCTGAGAGCCACTGCCGCCACCACCATCACCTTGGTGAAGACGCGGGGTAGCCCAAATGGAAGCGCTCAAAACTGGTAATGTTCGCCCATGATCATGAACCGCAGAAACCTCCGATCTTCCTGGATGCCTATGAGAAGGTAAGCCTCCTTCAGATCCAGCGAGGCCAAAAATTCTCCTTTGTGGACGGCCGCAATGACCGACCTCAACGTCTCCATCCAAAAACGAGGTATCCGCAACGCTTTGCTAACTTTCTTGAGGTCCAAGATTGGGCGGAATGAGCTCTCCTTCTTGGCAACCTCAAAATATATGGAGTATCTGCCTGTCTGGTGCTCGGCCGGCGGGACCAGGACTATGGACCCTAGAGCCTTCAAGTGACCCAGAGAGTTTGGTTCACCACCAGCTGCTTTGCTCGAGAACCGCAAGGGGACACCAAAAACGTTCTCTTAGCGGCCGAGCAAAATCCAAGGCATAACTGCGTTCTATAATGTTTAGGACCCACTGATCTGAAGTGATCTTGACCCATTCCTCGAAAAACAGAGAGAGAAGCCCTCCTATCTCCGGAACAGAGGAGTGGGTCAGCGCACCTTCAAGGGGAAGATTTGTTGCCAGAGGATCCTTGGGAGACCCCGTCTCGAGCCAGCCTTCGACTGCGAAAGGAATGAGCCCAAGTCTGGGACCTCATCAACTACTTCCGGGGGGCAAAGGACTGAGTCCTGCCCACACGGTAACGGCGCTGCCCCCGAAAACAACCCCGAGAGGAACCGAAGGACCTAGAGGACAGAGGCTTGTCCTCCAGAAGCTTATACACTTTATTGTCACCCAAGGACTTAACAAGCTGCTAGAGATCCTCGCCAAATAACAGCTTGCCTTTAAACAGAAAAGACCCCAACTGTGACTTGGAGGAGACATCAGCAGACCAATTACGGAGCCAAAGGAGCCTCCTGGCCGACACTGCCAAGGACATCGTGCGCGATGAAGTATGGAGGAGATCATACAAAGCGTCTGCAGTATAAGCCACAGCCACCTCCATCCGGTTCACCTGCTCTGCTTCCCCCGGGGGCAGTGCCTGAGCCGTGAGCAGCTGCTGCACCCATCTGAGAGTTGCCCGCTGCCAGAGACTACTACAGAGCGCTGAAACCTCGAAAATTCTCTTGAGAAGAACCTCCAGCTTCTTATCCTGGAGATCTTTAAGCACAGCCCCTCCTGTCACTGGGATCGTGGTGCACTTGGCAATAGCCGAGACAGCCGAATTCACCTTAGGAATCCTTAGAAGCTCTAATGACTCCTCCGGTAACGGGTAAAGCTTCGCCATAGCCCTGGTGACCTGCAGACTAGCCTCTGGCGCATCCCACTCCCGGGTCATAAGCTGTAAGAACATCGGGTGACAAGGAAAAGTCCTGGGAGGAGGTCGAAGACCCGACAAAACCAGATCCCCCGAAGCAGGCTCAGCCTCGGCCTGTGGCACCTTAATATCCAGCTCCTCTAGCACGTGAGGTATCAAGGGGTCCAGCTCCTCCCTGTGAAACAAAGGAGGTCTCGCGGATCATCTCCTTTCAACACAGCAGATGAATCCACATCTCCAGACGAATCCGGGTCCTGGGACGCGAGACCTAGCAGGTCAGGGCATGGAGCTGCCACCAAATCCAGAGTGGTACCCCCCACCCGGACCCTGGGGCCCTCAGCAGGCCTCGGATCCTTTGCTGGCGGAGGATCTTGCACATCCCAAGCAGCTTCTGCCTCCATATAAGCTTTGTGCAAAATAAGCACAAACTGGGACGAAAACGGATGCTGCCTCTTTAAGGCCCCCCCCCTCTGGGGGGGGGGCCCTGAGGAGGAGAATCATGACCTGACTCCTGAGGCCTTACAGGGTTCAAACTGGGTGGTGACAGCTGCGGAAGTAAAACTCCTCCCCCCGAGCTCTGCACAGCCTCCGAGCCAGAGGGAGCTAAAATGGCTGCCGTTCCCATGCTGCTTCGCAACGGGGCAGGCCGAAGCCTTAAAGCTTACAGAGGCCTCTCTGCTGCACGCGACCGTGTGGTAACAGCTCCCCTGCCTACACCAGGCTGCTCCGACGGCCCCTCTCCCCCGGGAAGGCATCGGGAGCACAAGCTGTCGCGGGAGAGCCGTGCTGCCAGCTCCCCGCAGGCAGAACACTGCGATCCATGCAGCATGACAAAGGGAGCCGCGGCACAGTAAGTATCTGGCTATAAAAGATAAACCCTCTGGAGACCAGTATTAAAATTAAAGGGGGTTTTTTTCTGCTGCGTTCCAAATCAACCAGGGAAAGAAGCGTCTGAGCCAAGAAGCGTCTGAGCCAAGCAGAAACAGCTCCTTCCAGAGGAATGTCGCGTCTCTGGGTTTCTAGGGGGGAGGGACCGGCCCACCGGTAAATCCCCCCAACTCACCGGGTGAAAAGAAGGAACTCTGGGCAATTTGACTCTCTGGAAATCCCTACCTTGCCTACCACCAAGGGGAACTGGCTGTAACCCCTTAGGAGGCCTTGCACTCCTGTTTTATTTTATTTATTTTTAAATAAACCAGTTGAACTAGCCAGAGGCAGCTAGGGGCCCAAGAACCCCTCACTTTCCAATTTGTAAATAGTAGTATAATTAATTATCTATTATTTCTTTTACAGGATCAGGACCGCAGGTTCTGCCACCCTCATCTGCACACCGGATTAAAAGGGGTGCTTTTCAGTTTGTTTCTCTGACTCCATCTGCTGGAAGGGAGGCATAATCTCAGAAGTCTGGACTGATCTTGGTACGTACAGGGAATAATGTAGCTGCTTTTTTTTTTTTTTTAAGGCAAGATGCGTTATTGTATTTGCATAAGATTACCTATGTATTAGCTGCTTTGCATTAGTAATTTCAATAGGGGACAGATTTTTTGGTGAAAACTCAGAAGGGGTAGATTTTAAAAACTTGCGCACGCGCACACATGGACACAATTTTATAACATGTGCGCGCATGTTATAAAATCAGGGGACGGCGCGCACAAGAGGGTGCACATTTGTGCAACCTGCACGCACCAACGCCCGCGGTCTTCTGCAGTTCCCTCCCAGTCCACTCCAATTTAGGAGCGGCCTGTGAGCGGCATTCCCTACCCCTTCCCCTAACCTTTCCGCCCCCTAGCCCTATCCTAACTCCCCCCACCCCCCAAATCCTTATCTTACCATTTGCATCTGCCTCGGGGCAGGAGCAGGGTGCGTGCACCGGCACCCTGCTGCCATGTGAACCCCCAGCACAGTTGTGCCGGGCACCTCTAGCCACACTCCGCCCCCCCCCCCCCCAGACCGCCCCACCCCTTTTCCGAGGCCCTGGGACTTACATGCGTCCTGGGTCTTTGAAAATTGGCCCGGCATGTGTAAGGTTTTGAAAATTTACCCCTAAGGTTATATTGCGCGATAAACACTTTTTTTGCGCATTATACCTTTATTGCAGCTTAGTAAATCCACTTGTAAGTTTGTAGATAGGCCAATGGATTATTAATAGTAAAAGCCATAAACTCGCTATCAGTGAGATATTTACTGAAATTGTTGATAACAGCACAATCAAGAGCAAGAAGTTAAAGGGGGAATGAGCTATATGTTTTCTGCATTTGTTTTGGTTGGCCATAGATCTTTTGCTGGCAACTATAATTCTCTCTTGGCCATCTTGTACTTGTGCTAAAACTGTTCTACCCAGATCTTTGAAGTCGGCATTCAAATAAAGTCAGAATTGCAGAGTATAATCTGGGTAGGCGGATGTTAGTTTTTATTTCAGGATGTTAAAGGCATAGTCACATTGGTTTGTCTAGTGCACAGCATTATTCTTTTCATTTTGTTTAACTTCCTGCAATAAATCCTGGCTTGGTCATACCCCAGCGGTATATTGCTTTATGAATTTTTGATGATAAACCAGTAAAATTAAGTAGATGGTAAACATCTCTCATGGTCTCAAGGATTGGCCATTTCTGCATGGCTTCCATTCTTGCTAGATAAGGAGCAATGCCTTGGGCTAAAACTATGTGATCCAAATAAGAAAATTAGCCTTGACATAAAAACACATTTGGCAGGCTGTGTTTTTAGCCCATACTGGCCTGCTCTAGAGAAAATTATCCTCATATGTTCCTTGTGCTGTTCAAATTTCTCAGAGTAGATAATATCATCCAAGTACAATAGGGCGGATTCAGAATGAAGTCCCCAAGACAGCACTGCTTTGGAAACTTGTAGGTGTGTTACATAACCCAAAGGGCATGTTGGAACTCAAACAAAGGCAACCAGTAAAATAGTAAAGGAAGCACACTTGAGAAATCACAAATTAGAGAGGGAAGCATGGTACTTGCATTCTAATCCTCATAAAGATTATAATTTTATTATGAGAGACTCCTACTGTCAAATTTAGTGAGCTTTAAAAAAGTGTCAATGTCCCCAACACAGTCCAATGTTACACCAAAGGCTGTGTAGGAAGAACAGAACAAACAGTGGTTCAAAAACATTAAAGCACCAGTAAATCAGGTGTAGGAACTCGAACAAAACCATCAGAATGGTAAATGTGATCTTTTCTATGTCTTCTTTTGTCTTAGCTGCCAGTAACTGCTTGCTAAATCAAGGATGGTAAACTAGTGCTTATGGTTTTTAGGGTTGCTTTTTTATTTAAACAACCCGACATTAACAGTGACACAAATATAAAAGTATAAAATAGCTTGGTAGCAATTCCTAGTAAGCCTATGAAACAGGGAAACAAGATGCCAATATTTCTATGAGACGTGTTCTTCTATGTGAATGACTTTAGTCTGCTTTAAGAAGTGAGGATTTATAGTAAATTGTGCACAGCTCCTGACGAAGCTCACCGCGAAACATCGGCCGTTGTTGGGCTTTGATTTTCAATATTGCAGGACTATTGTCCTTTAAAGATTGGACTTTACTTTTAATTGCAATATAAAAAAGCTAAAAAATTGAGTTGAGCAGAACATTTTGCCATTGTTTTCCATGTATGAATGAGCTGTCCGAGTGATCCGTGCAATGCAGGGCACACTGTCTGGCTTGCCAATCTGGAAATAAGTCAAGCATTGCTATTTATTTCATCACATTGAAGACTGTTTTTCTTAGAAATATTGGCATCTTGTTTCCCTGTTTAGATTGGTATCATTTGGCATTTGAGGCTTTTTTTTTTTTTTTATATATATATACGAATTCCTAGTAAGCACCATACATCAATCTATTTAAACCAACAAAGAAAATGGCAAAGATATTCACAAAACATATGCCACAGGTAAATCCTTCTAACCATATCAAACCACTTCATAACAAAAAAAGGAAATATATGTACTACTACAACTCATCATTTCTAAAACACTACTAAACATACACTGCACTATATAGGTACACCTAAGAGATAGCCCCTGCTCAATGGAGCTTATAGTCTAGTCAAGACAAATATACATGACAAATAAGGGTCTATGGAAAGTATACTTATTGTAGAGAAGTGTTTAGTATTTAAAAGCAGCTTCAAAAATATGAGTTTTTAAAAAACTGAATACTGCCAAAAAAGGAGCATGATACACCAATTTAGGCACTCTATTCCAGGTATATGGTGCAACAGGGTGAAAAGCACAACATTGGCAGTAGGCAATAAAGAAGGGTGATGAGTTTGTAAGTTTATGTATTGTAAAATATTGACACTGTACGATACCGGATATGTTAGTTATGTATGTACATTTGTTACCCGCCAAGTATGTTGGATTTTGGAGGATAAAAATCTTTAAATAAGAGCAACTTTGTTGATGAAGTGTTCACAAGGTTGGGTATAGGGAAAATAGGTAATGTGCAGCTATAGAGTGAATGCATTCATAGACAAGTAAAAGAATCTTGAACTGTTTGCAGAAGCAGACAGTGAGCCAATGCAGCTACTTGAGCAGAAGGACTACATGGTCATAGCAATGCTGAAGATAGAGAAGTCATACAGCAGAATTTTAAATTAATTTTAATGCAGAAAGACAGTTCAGTGGGAAGCTGCTGCAATATAATAAACGCAGGAGGCGGTGAGAGTGGCTGGGCATTTCAGTAGCATGCTCAGAAAGAAAGGAAAAGATCTTAGTGATGTTACAGAGAAAGAACCAACATGCTTCAACAGTGTTTTGGATGCGTGTAGATGAAGGTGAGGGAGGCATCAAAGAGAGCCCCAAGGTTATGGGCTGAGGGAACTATTTACAGAGACTGAAATGATATGAGGCAGGTGGCACCTTACAGACTAACCAAGATGCCACCCAAATCATGTAATTTTTGCTACACAAGACTAACATGGCTATCCCTCAGAAGATCTGAATCACTTGAGAGACAGAAAAAGAAGGATAAAGGTAAGTTTGGAGGGGGGGGGGAGGAACAAGAAGTTCCTTCTTGGTCATTTTAAGTTTAATGTAGCGGCAGGACCTCTAGATTTATTTTATTTTATTTATTTATAGATTCTTTTATACCAAGGTACGTATAGATATACATCACCTCGGTTTACAGTGAAACAATAATTTAGCAACCAGCTTTACATATAACAGTTTAAAACAGTAAAACAGTAAAACATTTAACAGAATAGTCTTTATAGAATATGCTAGATGGGGATGACACACACGAGTAGACTAATTTGGGGCTGGACTGGACCTGAGGTAAAGAGGTAGATCGGGGAGTCACCAGCATAAAAAATAAATGCTAAAAGATATGGAAGGAGATCAGATTTACTACAAAGATAGTGAAAGGTCTCACACCCCAAAGACCTGGCCAGAATCTTTCAGTATTAACAATTTTAACAGATTATTTATGCCAGTATTTGATCTTTGGAGTACAATTCCAATACTAAGCAATTATAAAGCAGACAGCAGAGACAGATCTGTAAAATCACTCCACCTATCCAATAGCCTAAGCATTGACAAAATATGTAATAGAATCGCAGTATCATCAGAAATATCATTACTTTTTTCCCCAAAACAGTGACACCCTGCAACACATTCCCCGCATATTCAAATATGTGCCAATCTCCCCACAGTCCTTCCATCACAACAACTCTACCCCCAGGAGACTTCCTTACATACAAGCATGGAGATTAAACCCCATGCAAGTCTGATCATTCGCTCTACAAGCCTGCAGCAAACAGAAATGCTCTGTGCTGTCTTCCTGATCATAGCCCAATTGCTTGTGTCCAAATTAACATCCAAATCACCGATTCACCGGCAAATAAGGTCTGAAGGAGTTTCTTCACCAAACTTGCCCCGGGATTCATCATTCTGCTATAAACATAGCAAAATGATGAGTTGTGAGGGGGGCAATATTGAGCCAGCGGCCGCATCGCAGTGGTACAATTTCGCCTGCCACAGTTGCAGCTGCTCTGCACTATCGCCCCCATAGCACCAAGGGGAAAGTAGTTAATCCCGGTGCTACTGCCAGCAATAAAGTGTAAAACATTATCACCCACAGCAGTACCGGCATCAAACTTTTTTTTAACCCCGCCCAAACCCCTCCCCTTTCCCTCATTTAAATGTTAAAGTCACAATATGGTAGTTATCGATTGCATTAAGGCATTATTCGGTGCGATAACGCCCTAACACACCTGATAACGGCCCAATGCGTTTTGATGAATGACCCTGTTAGTAAGCAGAATACTACTGTATAAAACCACAATTGCCTTCACAATCCTTGCATATGACAGAATCCTTTTTGGGGTTTCCTAGGAATCCAGCCAAAATTAAGTAAATGACCCATGGCTTGCCATAGTTGCAAATATAAAAATTAGTAGGTCTAGGAATCCCAAACTCCTAAGTACATTAAAGGCTTTGAATGATGAGTTTAGGATGCTGTTTTTAAAGCATTCAAGGTCTCATTCCATAGAAGCAAGGTCTGGGCATAGTGATAGGTTACTGTAGTAAGCCACTAATTAAGCAAAATCAAATTGTATCAGTCTTGTTCTTGACCAGCATTATCAGGCACCAGGGACTATAGCTCTCCTTACCACCCACTTTTTCCATCTCACATATCATTGGTCTTCCTAGTTGGTATATCTTCAGTAAAATTGACCAAAATCACTCTTTTGGCCCTTATGAGTCCTGATAATTTGATGTTCCACCTCAAAAGTCTTCTCAAAATAATTGGAATGTTGCAAACTTTGATCTTGAAACTCCCGCAACAATTGTCATAGCTGATCAGCCTGAACATTGGTAAAGAGTCTCTAGGCCATGTTAAGTGGAACTGCATACAATTGGTGCATAGCTGTAAAAAGCTACTTCTTGGGCCAAGTTCTCAACCATCTTCTCCCAAGTAGCCAAGGCGCTGGTGAACTTTCACAGAACAGGGATGCAAACTGTACATACGAATATCTGCTGCTTGCTACAGAAACCAAGCTCTGAGCAATCATGTAGGTCGGCAGTTCTCAATCTTTTATGAATAATGTACCACTTTCAAGAGTTTTAAGATGTCTCCTGAATCCTCAACATTGTAAAAACTAAAAATATAATTCAACTATGATATATATATTTGTTTTAGTCTACCTTAATTAAACAGCATTTTTTCCTTCTCTCTTCTTGTTTTCATCTTACTACAGCATCTCAAAAAAGATATAGTTGCGATGGAGAAGGTACAGAGAAGGGCAACCAAAATGATAAAGGGGATGGAAAAGCTCCCCTATGAGGAAAGGCTGAAGACGTTAGAGCTGTTCAGCTTGGAGAAGAGGCGGCTGAGGGGGGATATGATAGAGGTCTTAAGATCATGAGAGGTCTTGAACGAGCAGATGTAAATCGGTTATTTACACTTTCGAATAATAGAAGAACTAGGGGGCACTCCTTGAAGTTAGCAAGTAGCACATTTAAGACTAATCGGAGAAAAAGTATTTTTCACTCAACGCACAATAAAGCTCTGGAATTTGTTGCCAGAGGATGTGGTTAGTGCAGTTAGTGTAGCTGGGTTCAAAAAAGGTTTAGATAAGTTCTTGGAGGAGAAGTCCATTAACTGCTGTTAATCAAGTTTACTTAGGGAATAGCCACTGCTACTAACTGCATCAGTAACATGAGATCTTCTTGGTGTTTGGGTAATTGCCAGGTTCTTGTGGCCTGGTTTGGCCTCTGTTGGAAACAGGATGCTGGGCTTGATGGACTCTTGGTCAGACCCAGTATGGCAATTTCTTATGTTCTTATCTTGCCTAACTTCATTTCTAAGTTCTCCTTTCAATGTTCTCTTTTCTTCTATGCTCATCTACTCCTTTATATAACCTTGTCTCTTCATCTTTCTTCTCCAACTATCTTTTTTCCCCACTCACAGACATTCACACACACAATGCACCTTTTCAAATTTGTGACTTTTATTTCTAATATATATTTTTGTACACCTATGCTAATTATATTTTCTGAATATCAGCAGCAATTTCTGTTGATTCAGTAAATTTGGAACTAAAATATATGACTGTGTTTGTTGAATAATACAAAGCACATTATTCCTCTTGCATGCACCAAAAACTTTGTCACCTTCTTCTGTTTGAATTACGTTTTAAACAGCAAGATCAATTTCACCACAAATTGGAAACAAGCACCTAAAGTTTTCCCAGTTCTAGAACTCACATTTTTAGCACTTTCTTCCGAATCTCTACCTCCTTGTCTACAGCAGGATCTTCAAAAAGCTGAACTCGAAAGTTGCTCTTTCGCAGTGCTGTGCCACATTCCTGGCAGCTGCCGGCCCCCCTGACAAACAGTAATTCCACACAATTTTCACACCTAGAAAACAAGAAACATTTGCATTGGCTGATTGCTTATGTCAATCTTATACAAGATAATTAGAGCAATAATGATAAATGCTTACAGGGCAATTTTCAAAGCAATTTCCATAGATAAAAAGCTTTCGACCCATGTAATCGGACGCTCTAAACTACCCATCCTCAAAGCGGCTAAAAGTCTGCGTTCTTCCATATAACACACATGTACTTTTAGCTGTATTGAGATAAGGCACTCTCAAACATACATTGCATTTTCAAATCTACGCACTAAGGTCAGATTTTAAAAGCCCAGCATGCATAAATCCCGGGAGATACGTGCTTGGCCCGGCTGCAGATGTGCCGAGCACATTTTACAAGTGGCCCGATATGCGTGGAAGTGCCGGGCTTTTAAAAAGGGGATGGCCAGGGGCGGGGTATGGAATAGCACCATTAGGCGCTGTCCCACTGAAGAGCGTGCCAGCAGCTGGCTGGCATACGGAAGCTACTACTGGCTCCAGAGAGCAAGTAAGTAGCCCAAAAATAAATAAATAAATAAAATAAAGGTGGTTGGGGGGGGGGGTGGGTTTAGAGGTTGGGAGGAATGGAGAAGAGGGATGAAGGATAGGTAGGGGGTTAGGGAACTGGGGAAGGCCCAATCTTATCACCTCGTGTGTCAAACAACCCCCCCCCCCCCACCATTCCACGCACAAAACGGCACTTGCGCATGCAGACATGAAAATCGGGCGCCCATTTGCGCACAAGTAGCCAATTTTATAACATGCGAACATCGAAACACACATTATAAAATCAGCAAGTGCCTTTTAAAATTTACCCATTACTTTTCCAGCAAAATTCTACCTGTAAGTCCTTGCATATCTTCCCTCTGAAAATTGGTGCAAAGATCGCAGGTAAAAAGTGCATACAGTGCAGGCAGTTTGAATATTGCCTCCTTAATGATGGCAGATTTTTGGCTCATTGTTAGAAAATTAATACCTCCAGAAATTTTAACAATGAAATTAATGGAAATGGCAAACCAGTGAACACAGAAGCTTTGAATTTTGATGAAATCCGTGTCCATTGTGCTCTACTTTTTACCAAGTACAGTAATCATTGTATAGCTTTTTCTATTAATGTACTTCACTGTTACAACAGATAAGGTAGTTTGAATTATTTTATTTATTTAAAAAAATGCTTCCTAATCGCCGTCCTGATTACATCTCTCAAAAGTGATTTACAACAAAAATTAGAGTACTGAATTAGATTCAGTATTCCTCCTAAATCTCACCCCGGGAATAAAGGAGAGCTTGGTTTGGCTCAGAAAAAAACAAGTCTTTTCTGGCTCTAGTTCAGATCAGGGTCTCTGAAAGACAGTCAACTTCAGTGTTATTCATTACATATTTAGTAAACTTGAAAAATATTTCTTAGGGTGGAGAATCACACTTTAACCACCACACCCTTCTGTATCAGAAAGAGGAGTTCGTGGAATCTCTTCAAATTCTGTTAATGTCCATGAGGTTTCAGAGAAGGAAGATCAAAAGATTTTCATCCAAATTTGATTAGGATAAAACAGCTAGGTCTTGGAAAGTGAGAAGTGAAACATAAATCAAAACATAGCTCAGTTCACTCAAAAACTCTCTCTCTTTCATCTGCCTTCCCTATATCTCATAAAATCTGTCATTACCAACGTTCACGTTTAACAAAAACAAATACAAGACAGCAATGAATCAACAGAAACCCAAAATGCATTTGGGTATTTGCATCAGAGAAAATTCCAGCAAAGAGCAACACCTGTTACAGTCATTTCCTACTGCTGACACAAGCTCCTATATATAACCATTTACCATAGTGAAAGAACAGTTCTACATTAATGGTCAACGCACATGCTTCTCTGAACCCCAATGTACCTTGCAAAAGAGATTCCACTGCCATTAGTAACTACAGAGATAGCTATAAAAGAAAACTGCCGCAAACATTTGCCAGCCTATGAAACACCCACCATATCAGAAGTGAAATATATACAATAAACATATGCAAAATAAATTGTGCAACGTCAAAATAAATTTTCAGTAGCTGGTCAGAGACACTCAGGACCGCATAGATTCACTTATGCAATCTCAATACATATCAGAAATATTGCTATAAGGAGATGCAAAGAAAAGCATGTGGCTGCCCAGGTATTAAATAACTGATAGGAGAATGAATCGTGATTCCGAGCAGACACTATCCATCACATAACGTCACTCTTTCTGTTTAGAGCTAAGAAGCTTGACCAGATTAAAAATATACAATATCAATGTTAACTTTGATGTAAAATGCATACTAATGTCAATCAGAAAAGAAAGAGGTTACATTGGATTTTGTCCAAGAATGGTAATATACAAATATAATGTATGTAGGTTGGCCGAATGCATGTAAGTGGATTTTCAGTCACCTAAAACTATAAATGCAAGTTCATGGCCGGCACAATTTAAAAAAAAAAAAAAACCAGGAGCCACAGAAGAATATCACCATGCTCCAGCCGGCTAGAAGCAGGAGAGAAAAGCAGAGGGACCTGCCAATTGGCATTTGTGGAACCATGACACTGAAGTAGGCTGAAACCACAGAGGCAGAACCAACTTATCAGTCAGAAGGCATACAGTGAATGAGGTGGCTACTGCAATTTGATGAGAGCCATTTAGGGGAGACTGTGAGTTGGGGAGAAAAGTCCTCATGTTCTGGAAGGTTTGAAGCAGGAGAGGCCAACCAAAAGGCCTGCTTTGTGGCACCAGGGATCCAGGCAGACTACTTGCAAATCTGGAGCAGGCTAAGGCTGTAGGAAGAAGCTGTTCAATGATTCCAGGCAAAGAAGAGAAGCTACAATGCCACTCAGAGGCCATCTGGATTGTTTTTGCCTAATTAAACGTTTTAGTGTAAGTACTGAAGAATTCCACAGCTGTGCAAGATCTTCTCAGAAAATGGAAGCAAAAGAAAAGCATCTCAATAGGGGCCAGAAAGCTGTGCATGCTAGAGGAAGCTACATTTTCAAGCCAAGTGATCAGGAGAGTGCATAATCAGCAACACTAGTGAGACCTGGACACGTAGAAGGCTGCAGACCCCAAAAGGTCCCACGTACTCTGGGCAAGAGAGTGCTATGAACGTAAATAGTAACTTGGGGAGGTGACAGAGCGCTGCCAGACCTTTTGGATGATTCTGACAATAAGAGAAGTCAGTGGATACACAGAAAGTAGGCAGAAGCTGTAGTCTACAACAAAAAAGTGTCAGGAGCTCATCTGTAGCTACGCAGATGAATGTATCTGAATTTCTCAATCTTTCTGTTGTCTTCTGAGATGAACAGCTTTCCCCAGGACTGAACAAATCACTGCAATCCCTTGATCCAGGCACCACTTGTTAAAATTCTGCTGAGGCAGTCCACTGTGTTCTGAATTACTGGAAGGAAGGTTGCCTTGAAATGGACTTTGTGATGACTTGCTCATGACCAGATTTGGAGGGCCTCCTGGCAGATGGCATAGGATCCCATACATCCTTGCTTGATTGTCCATCTGGATCAAGATTCTCTTTCTCCTAATGTAAGAGAAAGCCTATAGAGCATGGTGGATGGCTCACAACTCCAGATGGTTGAATTGTAAATGATTCTCCAGTGTCCCCCCCACACCCTATAGGACAGAGTCACTTCTGGAGTCATCCACTACTGCAGGGATGCTCTCATCCCAGGGTTCACAGAGATTTGATAAGATAATGGGTAATAAGAGTCCGTGATTGTTTTTTTCAATTTTATGTTTTAGCTTATTTTATTATATACACAACCTGTTTTATTGCTTTTTTTCTGATTTCATGCACATTGTAATGTTTTATTGTACATTGCTATGATTTGCTTTAGTAAGATTCATTAAATAAAATAATCTCATTGATTCATCAGCAATGCAGCTCTTTCGATGGGGAGAAATGCTTTTTCCTGAAACAAGTCTATCCAGGCTTCTTATGAACTGAATTCTTTGAGACAGAATCAGGTGTGGCTTGGCAAAATTGGCTCCAGAATTCCTAATGGATATGGACCTGTTGCCAACCAAGCATCCAGATATGGGAACAGACAGACTCACTGCAAAGTTGTGCCTCCATTGCTGCGAGGCATTTTGTGAACACCCTCGGGGCAGAAAGGAAGCTAAAGGGCAGCACCTTGTATTGGTAGCATGCATGCTTTCCCACAAAACTAAGGAACTTCCAATAGGCAGGGAGAATAGGGATGGGTGTATAAGCATCTTTCAGATCCAGAGCACACATCTAATCCCTCAGCTGAGTGGAAAGGAGAACCACATGGAGGGAGTACATTTGAACTTCTCCCACAGCAACAACTTGCTCAGTATGTAGATGTCCACTATAGGTCTTAGATCTCCAACTTCTTGGGAATCAGGAAATACCTGAAATAGAATTCCTGGTCATACTCATGCAGTGAGACAGGTTTGACCGCCTGTCTCACTGCATGACAGCCAATTTGACTTCCATTTGCAGCTGGGCCAATAGAGAAAGGTTGGAGTGAAAGATTGAAGTTCATTGGGTTGGAGGACGGCACAAGATGCATAACTATAGCCAAAAATGACAAGTGTCAAGTGGCAGCTTATAGACTAACCAATTTATTGAAGCATGAGCTTTCAAGGACAGTGTCCACTTCGTCAGATGAATCTGAAGTGGACACAGACCTTGAAAGCTCATGCTTCAATAAACTGGTTAGTCTATAAGGTACTACTCGACTTCTGTCATTTTTTGCTACACCAGACTAACACATCTATCCCTCTGAAGATTTATAAGATATAACCATACTCCACAATTTTCAAGACTCCCTGGTCTTTGGAGATATGGAGCCATTCTGAGAGGAAGAACTAAAAAAAAACTCTTCCCTCCACCGGAGACAGTAGGTCTCAAATTTATCAAAAACTGGACCCAGGCTTCAGCCGATTCTGCTAATTAGACTTTTGTGGACATTTTTCCTTCTGTTGACCTGGGGCATGCAGCTGCTTCCTAATGAAGAGTGGGAGGAGTTTGAAGATGCTGAAAGGAGCAGAAGGGGCATCTTTGGGAGGGAAACCACTGGCTTTGGGCAGGTCCTCTTGATCCTCCGCCATAGCAGGTGACATAATGTTCTTTAATCAAAGTCAACATTATTTTGCTTTGACTTTACAACATTATTTTGCCGATTTAAATTGAACAATTACTGAGCATATACCAAAATGCTGGAAGAGAGGGAATTGGGAATCTCAATTAGGGAAATGTGAACAGTTTGGGAATTTTACTCTCAACACCCTCAAATTTCATAGGCTTGAAGCAGAAGAGGACTGGAAGGCTCATCTGCATACTCTACCCAGAAGCCCCCAGAAGAGAAGTTTAGAAGTCACAACGAGCAATCCAGAATTCAATTTCCATAGCCCCAACTTCCAGAAGCCCCACACCCCTTGCAACAGAAGAGGACTGGAAGCTATATTCTATCGATTTACCTTGCTATACCTTATCTGTTTTTATATGTTTTGATTTTACATAGTAATTGTGTTTGGTAGGAGTAATTTGTTGCTGATTTTATACATAAGGAATCTAATTCAAAACAAGAGAGAGTTAATAAGTTGGAAGATATAGATAGATTAATTGTAGTGTTTTGAGGGTCATTACCAGGACACACATAAAATAAATTCATAAGTTGAAAGTAATTTAGGAAAGCTTTACATCTCTGCTCCCTTAGAAATTTTAAACCTATAACAAATCAACAAAATTATGCTGCAGGAAGTAGTCCAGCAGTGAGAGGGAGGCTTGCCAGTCTTTTGCACCAAGTGCTGCATCTCCCAGCTGGCAAGAGATCATGTGTGTTTGCTAAGTGCAAAGAGCTCCAAGCCCTCAGAGAATGAGTCTGATCTCTGGAGGCTAGAGTGGCAGAACTGAAGGAACTAAGGGAGACAAAGAGGTATATAGAGGAGACCTTCAGGGACATAGTAGAGAAGTCCTACCTCCAATCTGGTAGCCCCAGTGCTGCTTTAGAGGAGAAAGGTCACCTGGAAGGAGAGCATCAGCTTGATGAGGCAGGAAACAATCCTGTAGCTAGGACCTGCCCTCAAGATGATGTAGTATCCTCGTGAACCATAGATAGTTCTCCAGGGGCACGTGCCCAGGATGGAAGGGTTAGGATGGCCGTGACAGTTGGTGATTCAATGATTAGGAAGGCTGATAGCTGGGTGGCTGGTGGATGTGAGGATCGCTTGTTAACTTGCCTGCCTGGTGCGAAGATGGCAGACCTCACGCATCACATATATAGGATTTTAGATAGTGCTGGGAAGGAGTGGTTGTCATGGTACATGTGAGTACCAATGACATAGGAAAGTGCAGGAGGGAGGTTCTGGAAGCTAATTTAGGGTTTTAGGTAGAAAGCTAAAATCCAGAACCTCCAGGATAGCATTCTCAGAAATACTCCCATTTCCACTTGCAGGACCCCAGAGGCAGGCAGAGCTCTAAAGTCTCAATGTGTGGATGAGACAGTACAAGGAAGAGGGTTTTAGATTTGTAGGAACTGGGCATCATTTTGGGGAAGGGGGGGGCCTTTTCTGAAAGGATGGGTTCCACCTTAACCAGAGTGGAACCAGGCTGCTGGCACTAACCTTTAAAAAGGAGATAATGCAGCTTTTAAACTAGATGATGGGGGGAAAGCTGATAATCGCTCTGAAGCGTATGGTGCGAAATGATGTATCTAAGAGAACAGGGAAAATAGATAAAATGAAGAAAATAGTTAGTAAAAACGTGAAAGGAGCAACTGCAAAGGTTTAATTTAGCTAAGGCATGGATGCTGTTTAAAAATACCATCTTGGAAGTCCAGAACAGATGTATTCCATGCATTAGAAAAGATGGAAAGAAGGCTAAATGACTACCTGCATGGTTGAAGAGTGAGGTGAGAGAGGCTATATTTAAAAAAATATCTTTCTTTCAAGAAATGGAAAAGGGATCCCAATGAAGAAAACAGGAAACAACATAAGCACCGGCAAGTCAGATGCAAAGCAAGGAAGGGAAAGAGAATTTGAAAAGAAGCATGCCTTGGAAGCAAAAAACCAAAAAAAACCAAAAAACACTCATAACAACTTATTCAGATACATTTGAGGTAAAAAGCCTGTGAGGGAGTCAGTTGGACCATTAGATGATCAAGGGATAAAAGTAGCAGTTAAGGATGACAAAGCCATAGCAGAGAGACTAAATTAATTCTTTGCTTCAGTATTCAAGAAAAATATAAGAAATATACCCATATCAGGACATATATGGAATGATAGTCACAAAAAGTAGCTCACTAAACTCAATAGCAAAATTGTTGAAATCTTTATTATTGAACATTGTCAAACTCATTTAACAAAATGTAAACACTGTGTAAATCCCTTTTAGCACCCTACATCAAGTCTCACTATTCTAACCTCTACTGTAACCCTCTTACAAAAAACATACTAGACATAAACATCACCCCAGAGACATAAATTACACCACATAAACAAATTTTATTCCCACAAAGAGGGGTGAAAAGACAAAAAAAAAAAAAAAGGCAAAAGGAAAAAACGAAAGGACTAAATACAAGAAAAAATAAAACAGAAAAAATAAAAAAATCACATTCAAAAAATGTATAAAAGAAGCTCCATATGGGGAAAAAAAATCATGAAAGATTTATAATCCAATCAAAGTTAATCACAAATAAGCCACTGTCACCATTATTTATACCGATGAACTGGGAATCCTGTCTCAGCCATTAACAAATTACTAAATGACATGCAACTAGCGCTAAACCCCAGCAAGACTGAACTTTTAATTATATCTAACAGGCCACCGCTCCCAGACATCCCACCTGCATACTCTTCCACAACTTTCCCATCACACGTTCGCAACCTTGGTGTTTTCATTGATAACCATCTTACATTCAAACCTTTCATTAAATCTATCATTAAGGAATGCTTCTTTAAGCTCCAAACCATAAAAAAACTCAAACCACTGCTACACTTTTCTGATTTTCGCACTGTACTACAGTCTATCATTTTATCTAAGGTAGACTATTGTAATGCACTTTTTCTAGGCATCCCCGCTACCCATATCAAACCCCTACAACTACTACAAAACGCTGCCGCCAGGATACTATCAAACACGAAAAAAAGAGATCACATCACCCCTACACTTATCGAACTTCATTGGCTCCCTATACACTCTCGAATTCTCTATAAAGCCTGTTCCATCATCCACAAAAGTCTGTTGAACTCTAACCTGAATTGGATTAACCCCCCACTCCTCCCCCGCACCTCGAATAGACCCACACGTACTGCCCTCCAAGGAACCCTACGTGCACAACCTATCAAATCTTTCAAACTATCGTCCACTATAAACAGAGCTTTCTCCCTAGCCGGCCCCTCTATATGGAACTCCCTGCCTCCTGATATACGCCTGGAATCATACACACCCATTTTCAAAAAAAAAAACTGAAAACATGGCTCTTCCAGCAAGCTTACCACACATCACCTCCCATTACATAAATCCTTACTGATTAAATAAGTGATTCTCCCAGAATCTGATACGCGACTTATGATTTATTTCTCGGATTACGTTGTATGCCTATCGATTTTGTACTTTGACTCGGCTATTTATGTACTTATCTTTTGTATATAGTTTTGATGATATGTATATAGTGATTTTGCTGTTCTCAATTTTATGTAAGGGCCCTGCCCAAAAGTTAACCTGTTTGCAATGTTATATGTAAGGGTTCTGCCCAATGGTTCCTGTTTAACTGTAAACCGATACGATGTGTGAACGGCTATCGGTATAAAAGAGACATTAAATAAATAAATAAATAAATAAATAAATGAACATTATGGGGTAGATTTTAATATCTACGTGCGGGTGTCAATGTGCGCATGTTACCCAGCACGCACTCGATTTTATAACATGCGACACCTGCGGCCTTCCCCCATTCCCTCTCAGGGAACTTGGAAGGGAGGGAACCTGGGAGGGAACTTCCTAACCCCCTAACCTAACCTCCCTTCCCCTCCCGCCCCCTAGCCCTATCCTAACCCCACCCCCACACACACCTTTGTTTTACCTTTTGCGCCTGCTCCAGGAAGGCGCAAGTTGCGCACGCCAGCACCCTGCCGGCATGCGATCCTCAAACACAACGGCAAATGGCTGCTGTCCCGGAGGCCTCTGGCCCTGCTCTTAGACACGTCCCAGGGCTTTACGCGCATCACCGGGCCTTTATAAAATAAGCCCTGCATGCATAGGGCTTTGAAAATCTGCCCCTATTTTCTTCAATATATCTTTCCTGGGCTAAGTTTGTTTGGGAATAAGAGTGGCAGTGCCCTGGATGCAGGCAGTAGTGGCTGCCGAAACGCTGCGTTGTCAGGTGCTACGATGAACATTATTGTACACAGACTGCATCTTGTGTGCAATACACATTATTGTTGCTGCACTAATCTTAAACAAGTGATGGGACTAACTATATCACTGCCAGATGGTTTAATACGGTGTTAAAATGCATGAGTACACTTTTGCGAAGTGAAATGATAATTCCTGAGGCCAGGATTTAAGCCTGTCAGTCGATATTATCTATGCTTAAGCTGGTGCCCCTTCAGCACGACTGAACTTTTAGGCAACGATACTTGATCTCCGCAAGACTATTTCAACTTCAGAAGAAATATAACATTCATTGGTATAAATTAGGGTGACAGTGGATTATTTGTGATGAATTTTGATTGGATTATAAATCTCATGATTTTTTTTCCATGTAGAGCTTCTTTTAAACATTTTTTTAATGTGGTTTTGATTTTTTTTCTTTTCTTGTATTTAGCCCTTTGATTTTTTTCCTTTTTTGTCTTTCTTTTTTCACCCGTTTGTGATGGTAAAATTTATATTTATGTGGTGTAATTTATGTTTGTATGGTGTTTGTTATGTCTAGTATGGTTTTTGTAAGAGTAAAGGTTAGAATAGTGAGACTTGATGTAAGGTGATAAAAGGGATTTACACAGTGTTTACATTTTGTTAAATGAGTTTGATGATGTTCAATAATAAAGATTTCAACAATTTTGCTATTCAGTTTAGTGAGCTACTTTGTGTGACTGTCATTCCATATATGTCCTGATCTTATATTTTGATGAGAGTATGAAACTGTTCTTTGTTTGAGATTTTAGAAATATACCCATGCCGGAAATGACAATTCAGAGGAACTGAAACAAATCTCAGTGAACCTGGAAGATATACTAGGGCAAATTTACAAATTAAAGAATAGCAAATCACCTAGACCAGATTGTATACATCCCAGGATGCTGAAAGAACTGAGAAATGAAATTGCAGACCTACTATTGGAAATTTGTAAACCATCAATAACATCATTTATGGTACCTGAAGATTGGAGGATTGCCAGTGTAACAAATTTTTTAAAAGGGATCAATGGTACTACGTCACAGGGCTTCCGAATATACCGGGGTACGTGGCAGGGCTGCCCCCTGTCCCCCTGGTTATTTTTGTTAGCGCTGGAGCCCCTGCTGAGGGCGATTCAGACTTCTGCCCAAATAAGGGGGTTGCAGATGGGTCACTTTCTTTTCAAATATGCCGCATTTGCGGACGACTTTATGGTTTTCCTGTGGGACTCTGAACTTTCCTTACTACCCCTACTTCAGCTTATACATAGATATGGGGCTATGTCGGGCTTCAGATTGAATAAGGACAAATCGGAGGCTTTGGCTTTTTCTGCAGAGTTGCAGGGTAAATGGCAGGGCACTTTCCCCCTTAGATGGGCGGAGGGTTCCTGTCATTACCTAGGGGAGCAAATTGCTTTAGATTTATCCAAACTATATGGGCTGAATGTCTCACCACTAATCAGTCACTCTCAAGATAAATTACTCATGTGGAGGGCCCGTCCGCTGTCTTTGGCAAGGCGCATTAATGCTTATAAGATATTATTCCCCACGTGGATGTATCTTTTACAGACTCTCCCATTACTCCTCCAACCCACTGACCTCCGCACTTTGGATACAGCTTTGATACCTTATTTGTGGGCAGGGAAAAAGGCTTGAATACCTTTACGTCGTTTAAAAGAACCCCAGGACTGTGGGGCCTAGGTCTCCCTGATCTCCAACTGTACAATTTGGCCTGTCTTTTACACATAGTCTGTGATTGGCTTTATGACGGCTCTACTTACACTACCCTGGAATGTGACCGCACTCTTTTCCATAATCTTGACCTTCGATATCCGATATAGGTGCCATCCTCTGAGCTGCCCACATGGATGCGCACACATCCAATGCTGGCGCCTATACGCCATGCTTGGAGGGTCTTGCTGACAGACCTCCGGTTCACCAGTCACTGTTCTCCCTTCTTACCTATTCAGGGGAATTTGGCCTTTACCCCTGGGATTACTTCAAGGGTGTTTCGGGATTGGAAAGGCAAGGGGTTGGCACAACACCCGAGGGCATCATTCTCCCATTTGTCACCCTGCAACAGCAGTATGATCTCAGCCCCCTAGATATATTGCCGTACCTGAAACTGAAGCATTATGTTGCTTCCTTGCCACGGGAGGCCTTACTCTCACAAATGGCATATAAGATGGATGATTTTTTTCAGGTGGGGCGGCAATGGCTCTCACTGTCCCACTATAAGAAGACTATGCAGACAATAAGGCTGCAATGGGCACTTGACTCCCTCCTATCTAGATGGCAGAAGGATGGGGAGATCCCTGTTTCTCTGAAGGGGCTAACTAATTGTTTTGTAGAGATAAACTCTATCTCCTCTAATGGTTATATCCGGGAGATGTATTTTTAATTCCTACACCGGGCGTATATATCCCAGGTGGTCGCCCATAGAGCCCAATTGACAGAGGACCCCTCTTGTCCCCGCTGCCAGGCAGCCAAAGGCACTTTCTCACACTCTTTTTGGTTTTGTACAGTAGTTCTATCTTTTTGGTGACGGGTTAACAATTACATAGGTTTGTTGCTTAACTGTCATCTCCCTATGCACCATGAACTTCTTCTTTTCTATATGGATCTCAAGTCTCACATCCTGGGGAAGTATCGCTGGTGTTTGGCCTGCAAATTGCTAGCCCAGGCCAAACGTTCTATCTACTGGGTTGGAGATTGGAAGAGTCCCCCTCATTTTGGCAATGGCGCAATGCAATCCATGAAAAGCTATAGATGGAAGCCCTAGCGGCGTGACATTCTCCTACCTCAAGGACCCACTTTTTACAAGTGTGGGGCTCGTATTTGCATACCGTACCACATACAGCACAGAGTATGATATTAAATACTTTGTAAGATGTATCACTGATAGCCATTTTGGATTCGAGGTATAACCCCGGACCTGCACTCATGTCGGGGGGGGGGAGGGGTTTAGAAGTACGTCCACCTTTGGCTTTTAGGGGATGGGTGTATCAGACCACAACGCCATCCTCAACATGCTGTGATACTTTGTATCTTTCTTGAATTTTGGTATTGGAAGTTAGGGACTACCTCCAGAATAACCCACAACAAAATGAAAAATGTTATGCAATGTTATGTTTGCTTTGTATTTTATTGGTGTTTAATAACATATTACACATAAAAAGGGATCAAGGAATGGATCCAGCAAGTTACAGACCAACAAGTCTGATGTTTGTGCCAAACAAAAGGTAGAAAGTATCATAAAGAACAAAATTGGTGAACATATGGATAAGCATAGTTTAATAGGACAAAGCCAACATGGATTTAACCAAGGGAAGTCTTGATTTACAAATTTGCTACATTTTTTTGAGTGTGTAAACAAACAATTGGATAAAGGTGAGCCAGTTGATATAGCGTGACTGGATTTCCAGAAAGCATCTGACAAAGTCCCTCATGAGAGACGACTTAGAAAATTTAAAAAGTCATGGGATAGGGGCAGTGTCCTATTGTGGCTTGCCAACTGGTTAAAAGATAGAAAACAGAGTAGTCTAAATGGTAAATTTTCCCAATGGAAAAAGGTGAATAATGGAGTGCCCCAGGGAAATGGGAACAAGTGAGGTGATCAAATTTGCTGATGATACAAAATTATTCAAAGTTGTCAGATCACAAGAAGATTGTGAGAAATTGCAAGAGGACACTACGAAACTGGGAGACTGGGCATGCAAATGAAATTTAATATAGTCAAGTGCACAGTGATACACTTAGGGAAGAGTAACCCAAATTATAGCTACAAACTGCACGGTTCCAAGTTAGGAGTACCACTCAGTTAAAGGATCTTAGTGTTATCACCGAAAATATGTTGAAATCTTCTGCTCAGTGTGCAACGCAGGTTTGAACAAGTTTCTGTAGGAAAAGTCATTTAATAATTATTTAGGTAGAGTTGCAAAATCCACTCATTCTTGGGATAAGCAGCTTGAAATCTATCTAGCCCTTGGGATCCTGCCAGGTACTTGTGACCTGGTGTGGGCACTGTTAGAAACAGGATGCTGGGCCTGATGGACCCTTGGTCTGATCCAGTATGATAAGCCTTATGTTCTTATGAATGTTGTTGGGTTTTTAGTTTATTCAATCATTTATAATGATGCCAAATGCATGTTGGCCTTGACCTATGTGCTCCAACATGATTGGATGCTCTACGCATCACATTTTTAAATATTTCTCTCTGTGAAGAAGTTCTTCCAGTATAAGAATGCACTCTAAGACAGACAGCATCTCAAAACATGGATCACGTCAGGTTTTTTTTGTGTAATAACTTGAAACTTCTCTGCAACCAATATATATCTTCAATCACATTTCAAAATTCCCAATCTCTTACACAGAACTCTGATATTGTTTCAAAATAGGACCAAACACTGCGGTTAACATGTACTGTAGTTGAAATTCCACCACTATTTATTAAAACCAGTTATACTTCCATCATCAGGTCCCATACTTTCTCAGTTTTATTTTAGCTTTCTTATTTGCACTTAGCAAATGTTGCTTACCTGTAACAAGTGTTCACAGGACAGCAGGATGTTAGTCCTCACATATGGGTGACATCACAGGATGGAGCCCAATCACGGAAAACTTCTGACAAAGTTTCCAGAACTTTGACTGGCCCCTACTGGGCATGCTCAGCATGGCACTAGCCCTGCAGCCAGCAAGGGTCCCCCTTCAGTCTTATTTGAAAGCTACAGGCAGTGCCGAAAAATAAAACAAAATATTACGAACCCAACACCACGGGGTGGCGGGCGGGTTTCATGAGGACTAACATCCTGCTGTCCTGTGAGAACACCTGTTACAGGTAAGCAACATTTGCTTTCTCACAGGACAAGCAGGATGGTAGTCCTCACATATGGGTGAGTACCGAGCTGAGGATGTCCGAACATGCACCAAATGTACCCAAAGGCGTGCAACAGGCAGAACAACTGGGGTGGAATTTGGCAGAGGGCATCCTGAACCCCACCGGGCAGGCGGAAGGGTGTAGGTACGTCACGTTGTAAATAGGTTACAAAGGACAGACTGGCCGAAGATGGAGTCTTGTCTTCCGGCTTTGTCCAAGCAATAGTGGGCTGCAAAGGTGTGGAGAGAACTCCAGGTGGCAGTCCTGCAAATGTCAGGAAGCGGCACCGATCGCAGGTTTGCTACTGAAGTCGCCATGGCCCTCACAGAGTGTGCTTTAACACGGTCTTAAAATGGAATGCCCGCTTGCTGATAGCAAAAGGATATGCAGTCCGCCAACCAGGAGGAGAGAGTCTGCTTACCCACAGGCTTCCCTAACTTGTTAGGGTGGAAAGAGATAAACAATTGAGTGCTTTCCCTGTGGGCAGCTGTACGGTCTAGATAGAAGGCTAGAGCCCGTTTACAGTCAAGGGTATGCAGAGCCTGCTCTCCTGGATTGGAATGGGGCCTGGGAAGAAATGTAGGTAGTATAATGGATTGATTGAGGTGAAACTCCGAAACTACCTTAGGTAAGAATTTAGGGTGAGTGCGGAGTACTGCCCGGTCCTGCAGAAGTTTAGTGTAAGGTAGATAGGTAACTAAAGCCTGCAATTCACTAACTCTGCGAGCTAAAGTGATAGCCAAAAGAAAAATCACTTTCCATGTGGGATATCACAAGAGTGAAGAGGTTCAAAAGGCGGTTTCATGAGCCAACCCAAAACCAGATTAAGGTCCCAAGACATTGCATTAGACATGCAGTGCGGCTAAAGAAGCTTCTGCTCCGCATTCAGATGCTCGTCCCCACTCTGACTAGTGGATTAGCTGTCTGAGTTGGAGGTCCAATAAACATATCGCATTAACAAGATTATGAATTGCGAATAAAATAAAAAGAATCATTGCTACAGTGGATCACACTTGGATTAACAAGAATACAGTTGCTTCAACCTGAGTCCAAATATACTCAAGCCCCTGAGGCAGCCAACGGCAAAACTCGGCCAGAGTCGGGCTTTAAGAATATATACGTCTCCACTTCAATAAAGTTTTGAAAAAGACTGGCGTCTAATCCTTATTTTCTTCCTGACGACTTTTAGACCGCCAGCCTTCGTACTTTTTTGGGACCATACCATTTGTATAGCACCATAGTCCATTCAAGCACCTACTACATCTCCTGCTGTGTCCTAACCTCAACAGCAGGACTCCTAAGCTTATGCGTCAAAATGCTCTGATAAAACTGATGGCACCCTAGTATGCTATGCCAAGTAAGACTATTGTGCCTTAGAATGTGGCCAAGAAAACCAAGGGTGCCCTAGTTGATTCCGGGTCCAATAAGTGACTTGATGCCATAGGAATTTTTTGCACCATAAAAGGATGAAGAGACCTGTGCCAGTGAGGCTATCTTCCCACTCAGCATTGAGAAGGGCCCAGACTTTTTCTTCAGCTATGAGGGAGATGCCCCAAAGGGGGTCCCTCACGATGTTTGAGCATTCTTCTTGCTGCTTTTTCTGGTGCCACAGGCTTCTAGGCCATGGTCAACCCTCGACTCAAGATGGATCTGGGAATCGATACCACAGGGTAAAGTAGGGGAAACTTCCTTTGCATATGTGATCAAGATAGGATGGAATTTCATTTCAAGACTCTGATAATGCCTTGCTCCTGCACGAGAAGCAGCTCAGTTATTCATCTCCGAGCCAAGGCTTGGAGCTCTTACCAGCCAGCACCCTCCTTACGGCCTTTCTCTTTCAAGAGTGATGCTGTTGCACTCTAGTAGACACCCAACCACAGCTTTAACAGTTGAAAGAGTCATGGACTAGGCTCAGGCAGTGATTGTAGTTGACATAAGAACATAAGAAATTGCCCTGCTGGGTCAGACCAAGGGTCCATCAAGCCCAGCATCCTGTTTCCAACAGAGGCCAAACCAGGCCACAAGAACCTGGCAATTATCCAAACACCAAGATGATCCCATGCTACTGATGCAATTAATAGCAGTGGCTATTCCCTAAGTAAACTTGAATAATAGTAGTTAATGGACTTCTCCTCCAAGAACTTATCCAAACCTTTTTTGAACCCAGCTACACTAACCATATTCTCTGGCAACAAATTCCAGAGCTTAATTGTGCATTGAGTAAAAAAGAATTTTCTTCTATTAGTCTTAAATGTGCTACTTGCTAACTTCATGGAATGCCCCCTAGTCCTTCTATTATCCTAAAGTGTAAATAACCAATTTACATCTACTCGTTCAAGACCTCTCATGATCTTAAAGACATATCCTCTCTCAGCCGTCTCTTCTCCAAGCTGAACAGCACTAACCTCTTCAGCCTTTCTTCATAGGGGAGCTGTTCCATCCCCTTTATCATTTTGGTTGCCCTTCTCTCTACCTTCCCCATCGCAATTATACCTTTTTTTGAGATGCTTATCTGTAATGGACATCCAGTGACCATAGATAAAGGCTTTGAAGCCACTAAGCGCAGGCTTCTTGGTCTTGGGCTTCTCCATGCTCATCTTAATTGACCTTTTTTTTTTTTTTTTTTTTTTTTTTTTTTAACAACTAAAAGTTCTGTTTGAGAGACTACTGAAGAGGCAGCAAGAAAACAGAAAAGTAATGAGGCAGTAAACAGGAATAAGGCCAAAAGCTGAAAAAAGTTAAGACAGAAACTGGGACACATCATTGTGGTAGCTCAGACAAAGAAAGATTGAGGGGCTCATGAGACAGCATGCACAGGCAAGAACTCCCACACATTCTCAATAAAGATTTTACTGAGTTCCTAGAGCCGAGTCCATGACAGTGCCTCTAGATGTAGTCACCCTTGTTCAGAGCCAGACTGAGCCAAGCGGGCACACCGGGCAGGTCAGAGCAGCACCCAGAACAGCAACAGAAGGAAAAGATCAGTCCAACACCCCTCTCCCTCGGCAACAGATGCTGCTTGGTTCCAAGTAGCTGCCGATGCGGAGAAATGCTCCGGGCTCTGCCTCCCACCCCCTTTCCTTGCCCTGCAGCCCCCAATGAGCACAGAAACTTGGAGTCCTACCAGGGAGTGCACAGGTGGATGAATGGAGCTCAAGCAGTTGCAGCCATTTCTGCGCCAGGTGAACAGCCAAAGCTGCAAATCCTCCATGCCTCCCCCCCCCCCATATGCCAGCACCCTGGGCTGCTGCCTGCCTGTGCCCCCCCTCCTTTTTTTAAATCTGGCCTTGCCCACATTATGGCAATTTATGCTGTATATCTGTGTTTAAAAAAGGATTGGATAAGTTCTTGGAGGAGAAGTCCATTACCTGCTATTAATTAAACTGACTTAGAAAATAGCCACTGCTATTACTAGCAACGGTAACATGGAATAGACTTAGTTTTTGGGTACTTGCCAGGTTTCTTATGGCCTGGATTGGCCACTGTTGGAAACAGGATGCTGGGCTTGATGGACCCTTGGTCTGACCCAGTATGGCATGTTCTTATGTTTATGAGAATTCAGATACATAGCACATAGTCCACTTTTGCTCTGAAGCATTCGCTCTGCTTTGAACGCAGCACACAGTTCATGACTGGGAGGCAAACTGGAGAGAGGGTACACCAATAGGCAGCCTAGAATCTGGTGGAGAAAAATATAGGAATAGCACTACATCAAAAAGTACATGAAAAAAAAGTCCAATAAGAAGAGTATTCAAAATGGAGATGCCTGACAATATGAAACAGGGAAGAACATCTATATAAAAAAAAAAAAAAGGCTGAGAGAAGAATGGCTTAGGTTTTGACAAAAAGCAGGAACAAGTGCAGTCTAACACAGATGAACTTGCTTGAAGTTTTTGGGCATCACATCAAATTAAAGGACCAACTAACTGGTCTGGTGGCTCATGAGGAAGTTTCCCAGTTTTGCTGGGAATGCAAAAACAAATCGCAGGAAGTACTTTTCATTCAATGCAAAATCAAGCTGCAGAATCTATAGCCAGAAGATATAGTCAAAACAACTAGTGTAGCAGAGTTTAAAAGAGGTATAGACAAGTTCTTGCCAGAAAAGTCCATAAAACATTAACAGCTAACTAGACTAGGGAAAGCCTTCGCTATACCTGGGAATAAGTAACCAGAAATAGATCTACTTTTTTGGAACCTGCAGGTACTTATGACCTGAACTGGCAAGTGTCAGAGGCAAGATCTGGGCTTTACGGAGCTCCGTGTGGCTCATCAGGTCATTTCTTATGCATAGTCATTGCTTATTTTGTAATTAGTGATTAGAGCAGTGGGCTATAAACCAGGAGGACCAGGGTTAGAGTCCCACTGTCGCTCCTTGTGACCTTGGGCAAGTCACTTTACCCTCCTTTGCCTCAGGTACAAGCTTAGATTGTAAGCCCTCTGGGGATAGGGAAATACCTACAGTACCTGAATGTAATCCACATTGAAGCGCTGAAAAGTGTGAAAAGTGGAATATAAATCTAAAGAAAATAAATATAAAGAAAGAACGAACAACACTTAGTGACTGGATTAAGAGTTCATGATTTCAAGACTCTAGAAGGAGCCTTGATGTATAGCCTCTAGAACCACTGCTGCAATGATCATACTAGGCACACTGTGGATGCAAGGAGAGGGGGTAGAATATAAAATAGGGGAAATTCCTCAGGTAGTTGCAAACAAACACTCATGGCACCAGGATCCCAGCCTTGATTCCAATTGTTTTGGAGGCCCAAAGAAGTTTTTTTTGCCTAGGTCAAAAAACAAAACCACTGAATCTCAATTCTAAAATTGAACAGCTTCATATTTTTCCACTAAAAACCCAACAAACACAAATAAGGTGCAGTGGGTACCATCCTCTCTTCCTTTGTATTCCCTGTTACAGAAAATGTATGAAAATGTTACTATTTGCACCACCTTCCTGCTACCTCCATGATCCTCTTCTCCATATCATACTGGGCGTAAAAACATCACACTAGAAGCAATACGAGCAGAAGGGATAGAACAAAATTTATCAATAAGGGAGTTGAGAAACTAAAGCAACCATTACAGGTGCCATTCAGGTGTTTTCTTGAATTTTACAAAAACAAGTATGCTCACAAACTAATAATGCACCTTTAGAATGTTTTCCAGGATAAAAATGGCAGGGTTAGAACAATGAATACAAAGTAATAGTAGAAGAGCTAATTCTAAAATGTCAATATTTAACTCTACAGCTTTTAGTATACATCTTTCCATTATCCTTCCTTCAGTCTGTTCCACCTCAGCTCTGTAGTAAGTCTGAGTCCTGTTGACATCTTGCTCTCTTGAAAGAAAGAGTCCTTCAGGCTATTAAACCTGTTTTTCATGATTCCAGAGGTATTTGTTGCATTCCCAATGCCTTGTTGACAGCTCCTCCATAGTAACTCAATTAGAATCAAGTATGAGTCTTGTGGTTTTTCAAGGTTTCTGAAATTCAAATGACTAAGTGGCTTCTTCCTCATAACTTCAGAATTTCCTCCTTGCTCTTCTGATGTAAATCCAGTTTTGCATATATTATTGCTGCTGGTTGGATGCTTGTTTTCCTGGGAAAATGATCTGGTTACAAACACTCGTATGTTTAAAACAGAATTGTTTTGGATGTCTAGGAAAGAAAGTTCTTTCAAACTTTACATACTTTGGAAGGACTGTATTAAAACCAATAATTTGAGAGTCAGTATAAACTTTCAGTTAACCATGGCACCCAAATTTCCTCTGTGGTGTGCTCAGCTATTCTAGGCTTCCGGCAGCGCTGTCCTTATGTTTCTAGACATGGATTTGGCCACTATCGTTTACATGGTAGTGATGTAAAAAATGAACTATTGTAATTCCCTACATCAGAATCTTACCATCTGCAGATTCTCCAAAATGCTACAGCTAAGTTATTGATGGTGACCAAAAAAATCTAACGCATTACGCCGGTTATGAAGAGTCCACACTGGCTGGTTTCCTACAGCTTGAGTTAAAGATGTTTACACAATAATTAAGTGCCATATCCATCTGGGTCCAGATTATCTAGCTGATCTGCTAAATTATTTGCCAGCAAGACCAATTTGGTCTTCCCACAAAAGTTACTTTATTTCCCTCCAGCTGTAATGAGACAAGAATCAACACAGTCAGTATTTGTTTACTTTGCCTTTAATCTATGGAATTTGGTTCCAGTGGACATTGATTCAGGTGGCCATTATTTGACTTTTAGAAAGAAATTAAAGACATGGGTATTTGAGCAAGCATTCCCAGGTTGAGATCATGATTTCATTTAGATTTACAATGTTGCTGCTTAGTTAGCTTTTATATTTATGCTTCCTACTTGTTGTACATCTATTTATTCTGAATTTTTTTGTACATTCATATTGTAATTCACTTTATTGTCATGAGAATTTGTTTCCTAAGTAAGATATAAATGCAGCATTTTTCATAGCTACCCCATGGCTGCAAAATCCATAGGTACTTTTATCCACAAGTTTTGCACCAATTTCTAAAGGAAAAAATACAAGCAGACGTTCCCTTTGAAAATGTTCTTGGGATAAAAAGTGTGCCCACAGAAATGTGCGCTTGCTTTTTCTGCAGATACATTGTCCCATGGAAATACTGTATGTAGATTTGAAAATGTCATCTATGAACATTATTTACTTCACAGTGCTAAACATGGCCCCAGGTCCACCAGGATCTTGTCTGCATAAAAGCATGTGCATTGTTGATACTCATGCATACTTTGTCACGTTCTGGGAGACGTGAGCCCTTGGGCTTCTGCTAGGTTGACGAGGCCTGAGGCAGGTGAAACCAAACCAAGCCCTAGAAGGAGTCAGTTGATACGCTACAAGACAAGGTCTTCCGTCTGGCCAGTCCCCTCCTCCTTGGATTGAGCTCACAGATTCCGGCGGCCAGCAGGACTTCTCTGATGGAGTGTAGGGGACAAGGAGTCAGACAGGACCAAGGTGGATGGAAGTCAGAGACAGCAGAGTACAGACAACATCGAGAACAGGCAAGGGTCAGGGCTGATGGAGAACTAGCGAGGTTGGTATCCAGGCATGGGTCAAGGCCAGGCAGAGATAAAGCAAGATCAAGAGAAAGTCTGGATCAGAGACAGAAGAAAGTCCAAAGAAGGATGACAGAAAAGCAAGGCAAAGCAGGGACAGAGAACAAGGCAGAGAGAAGAGATAAGGCATGGCAGGAGCAAGGCTAGCCAAGACTAGACAAAACAGGAACATGACAAGGAAAGGCTGGGACAATAGCAACGTAGCACAGATGACTAGTGCAGGACGATCTGTTGCTGAGACTCTGGCTGGTTGCAGAGAACTTCCTTGTATGCTTAGTCAAAATGTGACGTCATTAGCCAGTGCCCTAGGAAGTCCAAGCTGCAAGGCTTGAAAGATGAACTCAAGGGTGCAGAAAGTACTATACACAGCCCTTGGATGAAGTACAGTGTAGGACAGTATGCCGGAAGTGCTTGGAGCTAAGGGCATTACAGCACCCCTCCTCTTAAGCCCTCGCCCAAGACCGTCCCTCCTGGGTTTGTGGGAAAAGCAATGATGGAATCTCCGGACTACCTTGGGAGCATGGACATTGGTTGTAGGTTCCCAGGATATCTCTTCTGCTTCATATCCTTTCCATTGTATGAGATAGTGGAGTTTTCAAACACAAGAGCTTGACATCCAGGCTGTCTTGAACCTCTCACTCGATGCCTGGGTAAGAGGCCACCCATAGTGAATGTTGGAGGTATTTGTGCTTTCCAACTGAGGGTCAAAGGCTTTAAAAAAAAGGACACATGGAAATAGTTGTGCATTTGTAGCAAGGGTGGCATCTTCAGCTGGTGTACAACTGGTCCAAGTTGTTATAGCATGTGTCCAATGAATTGAGGTGCAAACTTGACTAAAAGTAATCTCAAGCAGATATTCTTGGAGTTTAGCCTCACCTTGTCTCCTGGCAAGAACTGGGGAGCTACTCCACTCCATTTGTACCTCTCCATGGCTTTCATCAATAGCTCTCGGGTTATCTTCCAAGTTTCAGTCATGTCTAGAGGCACTTGCTCCACTGCTGGGGCCTGTGTGGACAGTTGCATTGATAATAGAATCTTGGAATAGCTCCCATAGCCTATATAGAAAGGCAAGGAACTAGAGGATTCAATTATTTGGTTGTTTTAACTAAATTTGGCCCACAGCAATAGCTGGGGTCAATTGTCTTGTTGGGCAGAGACGTAAGCCCTGAGGAACTCTGGGAATTTGGTTGATCCTTTCCATTTGTCCATTTGTTTGTGACGCAGATGAAAAATCCAGCATCACCCAAAATACTTTGCAGATATTCTGCCAGATTTTGCCTGAGTACATCTCCATCACTCATGATGTGCTCAGGCAGAAGATGCTCCTAAAGATATGTTGGGCAAGGGAACACTCTGTGGGCAAGACTGCCAGAGGTATTAAAAAAAAAAAAAAAAAAAAAAAAGCCATTTTAGAGAAATGGTTCACAGTGACCCAGAAGATAGTATGGCATATCGAAGGTGGGAGGGCAGTTATAAAGTTCATGATGATGTGGGTCCATGGTTTGATAAGTACAGGCAGTTATAAAAACCTCTTGACACAGGTGTGAGGTTTTATTACGGGCACAATTCTCGCATGATTCCACACACCGCTTGTCATCTCAGGCTAGCTGGAGCCACCAATAGTGGTGTGAAACAAACTAGATGGTCCCTTTTTTGCCTGGGTGACCAGCGAGCTTTGAATTGTGGCCCCACCTAAGGACTTATTACTGGAGGCATTTGGGGACCACCGTCTTACCCAAAGGTACCGAAGGTGTGGTGGCAGTGATAACCTTGGCAGGGTCAATTATCAATTGGGGATCCAGGGGAATGTCCATAGTGTTAAAGAACCTGGAGAGAGCATCAGCTCTAGTATTCTTTTCAGCGCGTCAGTATAATAGGCGGAAATCAAAATGATTGAAGAACAGAGACCGTCTAGCCTGACGCAGTTTAAGTCACCTGGCGACCTAAAGGTGTAATAAGTTCTTGTAGTCTGTGTCTATGGTGAAGGATGTGTAACCCCCTTCTAAAAAGGTGTAACCGTTACTCAATTGCCAGTTTAATGGCTAGGAGTTCCCAATCTCCTATGTATAATTTCTCTTGGCTGGAGAAAATTTCTTTGAGAAGCATGAACATGACAAAAGTTTGCTATCTGTGCTGCCTATGAAAGCACTGCCCAATGCCTATGGGTGAGGCATCAACCTCCAGGAAGAATGGCCAAGAGGTGTCTGAGTGTTGTAATATGGGAGCCACTAGGAAAACTGATTTGCTTCAGACCACCAGTTCCGGGTGTCGGCTTCTTTCTTGGTGAAAGCCATGCACAGTGCAATGATGGAGGAATAGTCTTGAATAAACTGCCAGTAATAGTTGGGAGAATTTAAAGAAACATTGCAAAACTTTGAGGAACATCTGTCGCAGCCAGTCCTGAACTGCAGAGGGTTTAGAGGGATCCATCTTGAGACCTTGCACAGAAATAACGTAGCCTTGGAAAAGGAGTTCAGAGTGTTTGAACAAGCACTTCAAGTTTCGCATAGAGGCCATGTTGGCTGAGGCGTTGTAGCACAGTTTTTATTTGCTTGCAGAGCTTAAAAAGGGACGTGGAGTAAATTAAGATAACATCAAAATATACGAGGACACAGGAATTGAGAAGATCTCTGAAAATATCATTGATGAATTTATGAAATATTGCTGGGGCACTGCATTGGCCAAAAGGCATGACAGGGTATTCATAGTGGCCATCGCAAGTGTTGAATGTTGTTTTCCACTCATCTCTCCTAGATCCAGATCAGATTATATGCTCCTATAAGGTCCAGCTTGATAAAGATGGTGGCTCCTTGGAGACTATCAAAAATTTCTGAAATGAGTGGCATGGGTTATTTGTTTTTTCTTCATCATGATGGCATTTAGACCTCTGTAATCCATGCAGGGCCGTAATGATCCATCCTTTCTTCCAACAAAAAACTTCTATGCCGGCTGAGGAAAATGATGGTCTGATAAATCCATGTTCTTGACATGGCCAGGGTTTCACGTACAGACAGGGGATAACTTCTTCATAGTGGCATCTTCCCAGGTATCAGATCAAATTGGGCAGTCGTAAGGGCAATACGGTGGTAAAACCTCAGCCTGCTTCTTATTGAACTTCTGCATTTGCAGCGTAGGCCTGTGGGAGCCCTGGTACAGTAGGAAGCTCAGAAAAGGCAATAGCCACCAGTGGAAGCACAGGCTGCAGTGTTGAAAGCAGCAGACTTCCCCAGGTTTTGATATCCCCAGAGAGCAAGTCAGTGTTGGGAGTATGCTGCTATAACCATGGTAGCCCCAAGATAAGGGGATTTCATAGACTTTGGAAGTACATACAAGGAAATCAGATTCTTGGTGTAGGAATTCCACTTTCAGCATCAGGGGCACAATGATAGCCTGAATATTTCCCCGCAGGGGCTCACCATACACGGAGGAGACAATGATCGGACACTGGAATGCAATGTTGTCAGATTACAGCCTCTTCCAATAAAGTTTCCAGCACTCTAGCATCAATGAATGCTTTGGTGAAAAATCCTCCGGTGCCCACCTGAAGATGAGCAGGTAGCATCAACTTAAGAGGAAGGAGACAGTCGAGTAATGCCTACGGTTGCCGCTCCAACCAATTGTAGTCTCTGGAGTTTCCTGCTTTTTTTCCCGGTCAACACAAGACGAGTGCCTGTACTGTGCTGGTTCAGGGCAAAGAGTACATCTTTCTTCCTCAGATATTCTAGCATGGCCCAACTTCATACGCTCCTCTTCCATAGCAAGTGGAGATGAGCTCCTGGTCTTCGGAATTTCAGTGCCAAGCATATGGGTTGCTCCTAGGATCTTTCTTGGAAATATATGTTTACCGTGATACACAGAGAGATCAGCTCATCCAGATTGAAGGGCATCTTGGCAGCTCACCAGTTCATCTTTTATTCAGTCTGAGAGTCCTTAACAGAAAACAGCAGTTTGGCTTTCCTTGTTCCAACTAGATCTGAAGTCAAGGTGTGGAACTGGACCGTGTACTACCCCACTTTCTTGGATCTTTGGAAGAAATAAAGAAGGTCAGCAGCAGCTGAAGAGGATCAACCTGGCTCATTGAAAACCTTACTACATTGAGCTAGGAACTCCAAGAGGCTGGTAAGAATTGGCTCATTCCTCTCACAGTGGAGATGCCCATGTCAATGCCTGGCCAGAAAGAAGTGAAATAATAAAAGGCACTTTGGCCAGTAAGTAGCGAAGCTGGCAGCCTGCAACTTGAATCATATGACATTGAATAAGAAAACCCCAGTAAGCTTTGGGGGTCCCATCATAGTGAGGTGGAAGCGAGAGACAAGAAGCAGGTCCTGGAGGAACAGTAGAGCATGACGGCGTACATGACGTCAAATCTTCACAGAGGTGTACTGTGCAGTTTGTATGACTCATGCTGCATGTAAAACTGGCCCCTAAACCACCACCAACACCTCACTTTGATCTATTAGTTGGCCCTCCTATAGAGATATAAATAGTTGACTACTATGAGGGCCTTATGAATTGTCTGTCTCTCTCTCTCTCTCTAATAAATAGCCTGTCTGGGCACTTTGTAAGATGCGAAATAAAAGTATTGCAGGATACGAAAACTTTACCACATTACGAGATACTAGCTATGCGGAGCGCTATCTTACCGCAGGTGTTATGCATGCGATATTATAGCATTTTAATGAATCTAGGGGTCAGTTTGATCATTGGTCTGTGAATTGAATCTCCTCTCTTCTCTTACACAGCTTTGACTAGGAATGCTGAGAGATACACACCCTAAATAATAAGAAAGGATTTTCTTATACATAGATTTGCATGCACTAACTCCATTGTATCTTGTGCATATTCATTGTGGATATCCTGAAAACCTAGCCTATTTGTGGCTTTCGAGGACCAGAGTTGGCTGCTCCTGTTCTATTCGTATTCATTAGAACACCAACCAGTCTTCAGGACAATACCATCTTTATTATCACTGAACAATTAGATGACAGTGTGTGTTATGAAACTTCTCATCTCGGGGAATGGAGGTATAGAGAAGTAGACAGACCATTTCAGGGGGATTAAATTCATAGAGCAAACAAGTTTAGAGACAATCCTAATTAACAAAGCTGAAAATAGGCTTAAATCTTAAATAACAGCAATGAAACAGTATTGCACACCTATACCTGCCAAGTGAAAAACTCTCCTAAGAAAGCACACTTCAGCTAAGGCCAGCCTTACCTGTTCAAAATTGGTTAGTCACCCACTATCATAGGGACTGAAAAAAAATGTGGGATATGAAAAATTGATCTGCGATTTAAATGAACACAAGACTCATAACATGCCAGAAGCCCAACATTGTTTGAGATTTGGTCATAGAGACTTTTATCAAGGGAAATAATGCTACAGTAACAAATGGCCTATCCAGTCTACCCAGCCATGTGTTTAGGGTTGTACCTGCCACTCTCTGTAGGTTACTCCTATGCAACTGCCCTAGTACCATCTATAATAATACTTTGCCACACTGATCAGTTGTTCCACAGGAAGTAGGTTCAGTGCATAAAGCTAAACTAGCTGGAATAATAAGGAAGTTTACAGCCTGGATGACTAACAGTCGTTCTAGCTGGACTTACATTTTTGCTTCAGTACAAGAATGAGGATGCAGGTTCTCAGAGAATGAATGTAGAGCAGAGAAAATATTCTAGTAATTACAGAGCATATTGTAAAAAGTAAAAACATCCCTGTTGTATTCTACTAGTCAGCTTAAAAACAACCTCATCAAAAGTTCTCCAGAAACTGGATTGATAAAATTAACTGAAATTTACAAAAAAAAGAAATTATGTATGAGTAATTCTTTTAGACCTTTACTTTATCTAGATATGTCTTATGCAGATCATATGTTCCACCAATACAACAAAAAGTATCTTTCTAGAACTGCATGTGTGTACCTGTGATTGCTGATTTGAATACAACTTGTTCTGCAATGGTGCAGTAGCTGTGGCATATCTGTATTTCACGCAGGCCTTTGACACTTTTCCAAACAAAAGCTAGCCAGTAAGGGAGTTGGAAAAAAAAATTAAACATTGAGTGAGATGTTGATTAAGCAACAGGTGGTAATCAATGAACTCCATTCTGGTGATGGGAGGAAAGTGGCCAGCAGGATGCTCCAAACATCAGTGCTAGATCTAGTCTTTTTCAATGTCTTTATAGGCAACTTTGTAGAAGAGCTAGAAGGGAATATGTGCCTGTTTGCAGATGATACAAAAATCTGCAAAACAGCAGATGTTTATTTTATTTGAATCTTTTATATACACCGACAGTTGTTGTTAACATCTCATTGGTTAACAAAAAACAGAATGCAGTAACAGGCTTTACAATAAACTAGGATCTTGCAAATGCAAAATAGCTAAAGGGGGAAGAGACTAAAAGCTAAAAGGGGGGAGGTGGGAAACTTATACAGAGAGCATAAAATATAATTGGCAAGAGGATGACCTGAATGATAATTTACAAAAGGCGAGAGGCAGGAGGAAGGCCTTAATATTAAGAGGATGGGGAAATAAAGAGGACTTTAAAAAATTGGAAGAATGTTCCAATGGTTTGGTGACTGCACTTTAATCCAAGAACTGTAAAACTATGCTTTAGAGGTGAAGAAATCCAAGGACCAAACAGGAAAGAGAAAAGGGATCATCATCTTGAATGTTCTTGCCTTCAACTTGGGACATCTAACCTACACAAGCCCCGTTGAAAGCCCTGCTGGCAACCAGCAGGATTTTGTTATAGGGTATATTTAATTTGCATTGTATTTTTTATGTTTCATTACTGTTGATATTATGGTTAATTTATATTTTTATTTATTGTAATGCATATTATATATAATTACACACACACACACATTTAACTGATGTGAAATTTTACTGTTTCCATTTGTTGCACCAGGGCACGTTTTGTGTTAAGACGCATAAGAAAGCAAAATTGCTTACCTTGTAATAGGTGTTATCCCAGGACAGCAGGATGTAGTCCTCACATATGGGTGACGTCACCGAACGGAGCCCAGGCGGGAAAGCTTTCTGTCAAAGTTTCTAGAAACTTTTGACTGGCCCTGTGAGGCCACTGAGCATGCTCAGCATGCTATGATATTCTCTGCCACAGGTGTCTCTCTTCAGTCTGTTATATAGCATGAAGCGATAGCAAAAAATAAAATAATAAAAGGTATGAGACCCAACTCCGCGGGGTGGCGGGTGGGTTCTGTGAGGACTACATCCTGCTGTCCTGGGATAACACCTATTACAAGGTAAGCAATTTTGCTTTATCCCAGGACAAGCAGGATGCTAGTCCTCACATATGGGTGAATAGCAAGCTAGAGGCCGAGTCATGTTGTATTGAGGCAATATGGAAGTATTGTTGTTGAATGAGTCAGCCGAGGATTCCAGAACATTGGATGTAGAAGGAGTTGGGATTAAACAGGAAACAAGTTCTTTAAGACAGATTGTCCGTAGGCTGAATCATGTCTTCCTTCCTTGTCTAAGCAATAGTGAGCTGCAAAAGTGTGAAGAGAGGTCCATGTTGCTGCTCTGCATATGTCTAGTATTGGCACTGAACGAAAATGTGCTACTGAAGTTGACATTGCTCTTACTGAATGTGCCTTTACTCGCCCTTGAAGAGGAAGGCCTGCTTGTTCATAGCAGAACTCTATGCAATTCGCTATCCAATTGGATAGGGTATGTTTACCCACTGCTTTACCCGGTTTGTTTGGATCATAAGAAACAAAAAGTTGAGTGGATTTCCTATGGACTGAAGTACGGTTTAAGTAGAAAGCGAGTGTACGTTTACAGTCCAGGGTATGTAAGGCTGTTTCTCCTGGATGGGAATGAGGCCTTGGAAAGAATGTGGGTAAGTTTATGGATTGGTTCAAGTGGAATTCCGTAACCACCTTGGGAAGGAATTTAGGATGTGTACGGAGAACCACTCTGTCATGTAGGAATTTTGTATAAGGTTCGTATGTGACAAGTGCTTGTAACTCACTAACCCTTCTAGCTGAGGTAATAGCTATGAGGAAGATAGTCTTCCATGTGAGAAATTTAAGATTACATGAGTCGATGGGTTCGAAAGGAGAACGCATGAGTCTTGCAAGTACCAAATTCAGGTCCCAGCTTGGGACGGGTTTTTGAATTGGTGGTTTGAGGTGAGTTAAACCTCTCATAAATCTACTTATGAGAGGTTGTGTAGATATAGGTGCATCTGCTATCTTGTTATGGTAAGCAGATATTGCACTTAAATGTACTCTTACGGATGAAGTCTGAAGATCAGATTCTGAAAGATGGTATAAGTAATCTAAAAGAGAAGTTACGGGGCAAGTGAAAGGATTTATATCCCTTGCTGAGCACCACAAAGTGAATCTCTTCCATTTAGAAGCATAGTTTTTTCGTGTGGAAGGTTTACGTGAAGCTATAAGCACTTGAGATATATGAGATGAAAGATTGAGTGGTTGTAAAATCAAGCTTTCAACATCCATGCTGTCAGTGACAGGGACTGGAGGTTGGGATGTCTCAACCGACCCTGATCTTGAGTAATGAGAGTGGGAGCTACTCCTAGACGAATTGGATCTCTGACTGAGAGGTCTAGAAGTGTGGGAAACCATACTTGTCGAGGCCAATGCAGGGCTATGAGAATCATGGCCCCCCTGTCCTGTTGTAGCTTCACTAGAGTTTTGGTTATGAGTGGTATTGGAGGATACGCGTATAACAGGCCTGAATTCCAAGGGCGAGCAAAGGCGTCCTTGGCTGGTTGGTTCTTCTGTCTGTGTAAAGAACAGAAGTTGTCCACTTTGTGATTCAGAGGTGATGCAAAGAGGTCGATTGTCGGTTGACCCCAGCGTTGAAAGATCCTGGTTGCTATGGTAGGATCCAGGGACCATTCGTGCGGTTGGAAATGACGGCTGAGGCAGTCCGCCACTACATTGTGGATGCCTGCCAGATATGTGGCTCGTAGAGACATTGAGTGAGTCAGGGCCCAGCCCCATATCTGTGCAGCTTCTTGACAAAGGAGATACGAGCCCGTACCTCCCTGTTTGTTGATGTACCACATGGCTACTGTATTGTCTGTCTGAATGAGAACAGTCTTGCGCGAAAGGCAATCCTGGAACGCATGCAGTGCGTAACGTATCGCTCGAAGTTCCAGAAAATTGATTTGGTATGTTGCTTCGAGTTTTGTCCAGGTTCCTTGTGTGTGGAGATTGTCTATATGAGCTCCCCATCCCAAGGTGGAGGCATCCGTAGTTAAAGTAGTCTGTGGGACCGGTTGTTGGAAAGGTAGGCCTTTGCACAGGTTGTCCCTGTTGGTCCACCAAAGTAGAGACGATCTTAGTTGGTGGGTCACTTGAATTGGATAGTGTAATGGTTGAATTGCTTGGATCCATTGTGACCTTAAAGTCCATTGAGTTACTCTCATGGCTAGTCTTGCCATAGGGGTAACATGAACTGTTGATGCCATGTGACCTAACAGAATCAGAAACTGATGAGCTGTGGTTTGCGTCCGTAAGGAAATGGACCTCGCTAACTGAATAAGGGTTTCCGCCCGTTCTATGGGTAGAATGGCCCTTGCGAGGTTTGTGTTCAACTCTGCTCCTATGAATTGAAGCATTTGAGTTGGAGTGAGATGTGATTTTTGATAATTGACGAGAAATCCCATGGAGTGAAGTAGAGCAATTGTCCGGTTGAGAGAAGTTATTGCTCCTTGTTGAGATGGACTCCTTATGAGCCAGTCGTCTAGATATGGAAAAACATGGACACCTTCTTTGTGTAAGTGTCCTGCTATTACTGCTAGACATTTGGTGAAGACTCTGGGAGCAGATGCTAGTCCAAAAGGGAGAACTCTGTATTGGTAATGTTGAGGACCCACTGTGAAGCGCAGGTATTTGCGATGAGGGGGGTATATCGGAATGTGAGCATAAGCGTCTTGAAGATCCAGAGAACAAAGCCAATCCTTTGCTTGAAGAAGTGGAAGTATGGTACCTAGAGAAACCATCCTGAACTTTTCCTTCTTTAGAAATTTGTTGAGATTTCTTAGGTCTAGGATGGGACGTAGGCCTCCTGTTTTCTTTGGAATGAGGAAATATTTGGAGTAGAATCCCCTGCCCTTCTGCTTCCGAGGCACTGGTTGAATGGCCTTGGATTTCAGAAGGGTGGATAATTCTGTTTGTAATTGATGAAGTTGAGATCTTTGTTGTTGGCATGATGTTGGTGGAAATTCTGGAGGAATTGAAGTGAAATTTAGTTTGTAACCTCGGGCAACTATTGAAAGAACCCATTGATCTGAGGTTATGTTTTGCCAATTTTCGTGAAAAAGGGATATTCTGCCTCCAACTGGTAGGTTTGGTTTGGGATTGCAAGGTTGAGTCTGTTCTCTGGTGTAATCCTCAAAAGCCTGTTGCAGGCCCTGTTTGCGCAGGTGGTTGTGGGCGGGCAGGTCTGGGTTGTCTGGCTTGAGAACGCTGAGTTGGCCTAGTTGATCTACCTCTATTTGTTGGTTGGTAGTACCTGCGTGGTCTGTAGTAAGAGCGTCTTACATCTCTTCGTGGAGGACGACGAGAAGGTTGACTAGCAGGTTCTTGTGGGATCTGAGACAGTTGTTTCAGTGTCTCCGTGTGGTCTTTGAGTTGTTGAACCGCTTCCTGAATTTTATCTCCAAAGAGATTGTCGCCAAGACAGGGAAGGTCAACAAGCTTATCCTGAACCTCAAGTCTGAGGTCAGATGCCTTGAGCCAGGCCCACCGGCGAGCAGTGATTCCTGCTGCTGCTGTTCTTGAAGCAGTTTCGAAGTTATCATAAACTGCTCTTACTTCATGTTTGCCCGCTTCAAGTCCTTTTGATATAATTTCTTGAGCAGGTTCTTGGAATTGAGATGGTAAGGAAGTAACAAATTGTTCCATCTATTTCCAGAGATTTCTTTGATGTTGAGTTATATAGAGTTGATATGCAGAGATTTTTGTACTCAGCATGGAACTCTGGTAAATCTTTTTACCTAATGTGTCCAGAAACCTGTGCTCCCTGCCTGGTGGGATGGAGGAGTGTGGACGCACACGTTTAGACTTCTTCTGTGCTGATTCCACAACGACAGATTGATGGGGCAATTGTTGTTTATGATACCCCGGAGCTGGTTGAACAATGTAAGTAGTTTCTACTCTTTTGTTTACAGCAGGTATGGAAGCTGGGTGTTCCCAGATTCTTTTTTGAAGTTCCAGTAACACCTCATGTACAGGTATTGCTAGTACCTGTTTGGGTGGATCCACAAACTGTAGTACTTCGAGAGTTTGTGTTCTGGTATCCTCCTCAGCAGCCAATTTAAATGGAATGGAATCAGACATAGTTTGTACGAAGGATGAGAAGGATAGATCTTCCGGAGGTGACTTCTTTCTTCGGTCAGGAGAAGAAGGATTGGACATGAATTCCTCTGAGGAAAATTGAGAGGGTTCATCATCATCCCAGGATTCTTCTGATTCCTCTCTATAAGTTGTTGGAACTGGAGAGGCTTGCAGTCCGGAAGGTCCAGGTTGTGGATCATCGAGGAAAAAATCAGCAGATACCTTCTTTTTTGTAATAGGTGGTAATTTGTCGATGACTTTTTGGTATCTTTGTAGGAGACGATGATAAAAAGCTTCATCGCGGACCTCCTCCGATGGAATAGGTTGCTGCAGAGATGCAGTCGTTTGATTCGTCGATGGAATTTGAAAAATCATCGATGTAGATTGAGTCAGTACTCTCGGTGTAGTGGTTATAGTATCCGCCGAGGATCTTGATGGAAAAGGTGTTGTCGTCATCGGTGTTATCACCGGCATCGATGTCGGAGGACATCGGCATCGATATCGAGGACATCGGCATCGACATCGAGGACATCGGCATCGACATCGAGGGTATCGGCATCGACATCGAGGGTATCGGCATCGACTCCGAGGTCGGCATCGACAGGCCTGTCGGGAGTTGTTGCTCTTGAAGAGCTTGGAAAACAGCTTGTTTAATCAGTGCAGACAATTCAAGCTGTGGTGTGAGCGAAGGAGCCGATGGTGTATGCGATGGTATTGCAACGACCATCGATGACGGTGTTGGTGGCGGTGGCGGCGAAGGCCCAATCACCGGCGTCTCTTGGTTTTTAGACCGCTTTGGCATCGACTCGTCCTGGGACAGTGTTTCGGAGGATGATCGATGGCGATGGCGATGTTTAGTTTTGGAGCGTTCTGTTGACGTGGCAGAACGTACAGAAGATGGCGAGGATGAACGGTCCCCCGATCCATCCGGACGCGGTTTTTTAAGGAGGATTTTCTTCGTAGCTCCAGCCGGAGACGAACTCGGTGCTTTTGAGGAAGAAGGAATTAGTTGAAGAGAAAAAAGGTGTTCCATCTTCTCTTGTCTGGCCTTTCTTCCCTTGACCGTCATTTCAGCACATTTTTCACAGGAATTAACATCATGTTGTTTCCCGAGGCACATTACACACTCCGAATGGGGATCAGTAATAGACATAGTTCTATTACAGACCGGACATTTTTTAAAACCGGTCGCCATTTTCGATCGACGGCCGTCGATGAAACGAACGTGTGAAAAAATTTTCAGCCGAAAATTGTGAAACAGACAGTACTCACCAGCCGGCGAGGCAGAGAACTTCCCGTGACAGAGAATATATAGAAAAAATTGACTTTTAGTCAAAACGATATTCCCAACGGTAGGGCTATCGGTCCGCGGTGCGAACGGCAGCGTGGAAAAATGAAGACTGAAGAGAGACACCTGTGGCAGAGAATATCATAGCATGCTGAGCATGCTCAGTGGCCTCACAGGGCCAGTCAAAAGTTTCTAGAAACTTTGACAGAAAGCTTTCCCGCCTGGGCTCCGTTCGGTGACGTCACCCATATGTGAGGACTAGCATCCTGCTTGTCCTGGGATAAACTGAAGATTAGATTAAATTAAATCATATCTGATGACCTCAAGTTAGCCAGTCAGAGTAAAAAGGAGGTTGGGTACATAAAAATTTTGTCTTCCATAGGCATAGAATAGGGAAAGTCCTTTCTGAAGACGACCCAAAGCTGCTTTATAATAAAATAGTAAGAGATACTTACAACTATGTAAAGACTAGTGTGGCTATAAATAGGTTTGACTTGCTAGAGCTGCTTCTCATGGTGCTCATACCCAGCTCTGTGTGTAGTGAGACATAAATAGTAAGAAATACCAGTAGCAACATGTATTAACTTCTATACCGCAGCTTGTGCTTCAGCAATGACTACCTATGTTGAAAGGATATTATGTTCAATGACATAAAACATTTAGCAGGCATCCAATTTCAAATTGTCTGCATTCATTTCAAGATACTGCTAAGACAAGATGTCATTTTTCCCCTCTCAAGAATCACAGAAGATGCCAGGGGATAAAAACCACCTGGGTCACTCAATTTACCCATTTGTTCTAGTCTACTGTGCTGTCACAGATCCTACTTAGTCTTTCCCTGCCATGACATATTTAAATGTTTAATGTATTTGACAAAGGTAACGCATAAGTTCCTGCAAATTTTGTTTAAATGTAAACCGATGTGATATGTAAAATCGAACACCGGTATATAAAAGTAAATAAATAAATAGCCACCATTCTCTCTTTTGCTCCAAGTATGCTTTCATGGCTCCTGTCGCTTCTGCTAGAAGTCCATTTTGGAAGTACACCACCCTTTCAATAAAAATGCATTTTCTTGCATTCCTTTTGAGTCTCTTTCGCCTAAGCATGAAATGACAATGCCTGGTCTTTGAACTTTTCCTTCAATGGAAAATACTACCTCCTGGGAACTTACTCAAGCCTGCTAGATATTGGAGTGTTTGTATTATGTCTCCCTTTTCCCTTGTTTCTTTTAAGGAGTGTATCATTAGCTTTTTAAGCTTCTGTACGCAGGTAATGCATCATTTTGGTGCAGTGGTGGCTCTAGAGAGGGGCAAGACAAGGAGCTTGTCCCCCCACCCTGGTCTGGCTAGACCCATTTTGATTGAACATAAGAAAATGCCATACTGGGTCAGACCAAGGGTCCATCAAGCCCAGCATCCTGTTTCCAACAGTGGCCAATCCAGGCCATAAGAACCTGGCAAGTACCCAAAAACTAAGTCTATTCCATGTAACCATTGCTAATGGCAGTGGCTATTCTCTAAGTGAACTTAATAGCAGGTAATGGACTTCTCCTCCAAGAACTTATCCAATCCTTTTTTAAACACAGCTATACTAACTGCACTAACCACATTCGCTGGCAACAAATTCCAGAGTTTAATTGTGCATTGAGTAAAAAAGAACTTTCTCCGATTAGTTTTAAATGTGCCCCATGCTAACTTCATGGAGTGCCCCCTAGTCTTTCTACTATCCGAAAGAGTAAATAACCGATTCACATCTACCCGTTCTAGACCTCTCATGATTTTAAACACCTCTATCATATCCCCCCTCAGTCGTCTCTTCTCCAAGCTGAAAAGTCCTAACCTCTTTAGTCTTTCCTCATAGGGGAGTTGTTCCATTCCCCTTATTTTGGTAGCCCTTCTCTGTACCTTCTCCATCACAATTATATCTTTTTTGAGATGCGGCGACCAGAATTGTACACAGTATTCAAGGTGCGGTCTCACCATGGAGCGATACAGAGGCATTATGACATTTTCCGTTTTATTCACCATTCCTTTTCTAATAATTCCCAACATTCTGTTTGCTTTTTTGACTGCCGCAGCACACTGCACAGACGATTTCAGTGTGTTATCCACTATGACACCTAGAACTCTTTCTTGAGTTGTAGCACCTAATATGGAACCCAACATTGTGTAATTATAGCATGGGTTATTTTTCCCTATATGCATCACCTTGCACTTATCCACATTAAATTTCATCTGCCATTTGGATGCCCAATTTTCCAGTCTCACAAGGTCTTCCTGCAATTTATCACAATCTGCTTGTGATTTAACTACTCTGAACAATTTTGTGTCATCTGCAAATTTGATTATCTCACTCGTCGTATTTCTTTCCAAATCATTTATAAATATATTGAACAGTAAGGGTCCCAATACAGATCCCTGAGGCACTCCACTGTCCTCTCCCTTCCACTGAGAAAATTGCCCATTTAATCCTACTCTGTTTCCTGTCTTTTAGCCAGTTTGCAATCCACGAAAGGACATTGCCACCTATCCCATGACTTTTTACTTTTCCTAGAAGCCTCTCATGAGGCTTCTAGGAAAAGGCAGAAAGGCACATTTGCTCGCCCTGAAATTCATTGAGCTCCCTCCCCTGATACAAATATTTCTGGAGCTGCTGAGGTTTTGGTGGCCCTTCTTTAAATTGCCTCTGCCTTAGCAAAGTCCTTTGTAGAAACAGTCTCCAAAAATTGGACACCGTACACAAGGTACTCAGAGATAGTACGTCCCTCTTCCTACAAGCGGTACCTATCTTTATTAAATAAGATCCTGTGTATTTTAGATTTTTAGTTGTTTTTGTTTAAATTAAAAAGTTTCTCCCTGGGAGAGCAAGGTGTGGGCCGTTTGAGACAGGCATGTAAAAGGCTTTCTCCACTTGCTTCTAAAATTGCCCTAAAAAATACCTCACACCAAAACGCAAGGCAAAATTGAGGGAGATGTCTACATCTTCTTCCTTGCCGGCGTCATTACAGCCACAGATAGAATCCTTTTTCGCGCTGACATCAGAAGAAATGCCGGAAGAGAGAGCCGCTGTAGATGCAGACACGGAGCGGGTGTCTGCACCACTGGCTGAATCAATATCTAAGTCCCGGCGCACTGAGCACCCCTCCCCACCCCAACCTGTGAAAACGTTTACTGAAATAGTAGGTTTCAGAGAAGAGGAAGAAAAGCATGTTTGCTTACCGTAAACGGTGTTTTCCATAGATAGCAGGGAATTTAGTCATGCATAGTGGGTGACGTCATCCGTGATGTCACAAAGGCGGAGCTACTCTCTTAGCTCGAAGAGCTTTGAAGTGCGCATGACCTCAGGTTCTCGCGCTCTTCGAGCTCCCTCTCAGTTGGTTTTCCAAGCTAAGTACTAGTGTAGGTGTTGTGAGGATGGAAGGCTGTCCAGGGAGGTGGGTGGGAATGCATGGCTAAATTCCCTACTATCTACGGAAAACACCGTTTACGGTAAGCAAACTTGCTTTTTTCTGGCGATAAGCAGGGAATTTAGCCATGCATAGTGGGAGTCCCAAGCATATAGGTTGCAAAGAGATATTATCAAATTGAAAAATTGTTTTTGTTTTTTTTTTTTGCAACCAATGGAAGGTAGACTGCCCTCAATACTTAAGAAAAGGTTTTTAGAATTGCAGATCCCAAGGAGGAATCTGAAGCAGACTGCTGATCGCGACAGTAGTGTGATGTAAACGTATGAGCAGACGACCAGGTTGCTGCTCTGCAAATTTCCTGGATAGGCACTACTTGAATGTGCACTATAGAAGCTGCAGTGGCTCTAATCTGATGAGCTTTCACAGGACCAGTAAGAGGTATTTCTTTTGTAGAATAACAGTATTGGATGCAGGCGGTAAGCCAGTTAGAGAGTGTTCTCTTTGATACCGCTTGCTCTGGATTGTTTGGGTTGAAGGAGACATAATTGAGATGAATGTCTGAGTGAGGCTGTCTTGGTCTTATAATACGCTAGCTCTTTTACAATCTAAGGTATGCAGAGACTTCTGTCGATCGTCAGAATGTGGTTTTGGGGAAAAAAACAGAAGGGAGATAGTATCTGCTTTTCACCTGAATGAAACTACCTTCAGCAGAAATGAAGGGTGGGTTCGTAAAACCACCTTATGGTGAAATTGAAGATATGGAAAATTGATCACTAGCGCCAAAGGGATGGCCACTAGGAAAAGCACCTTCCACGTCAATAATTTATGCGTGGAGGTTAACATGGGCTCAAAAGGTGGATTCATAAGCACTTCAAGGACTATGTTAATATCCCATGGCACTATTGGCTTTTTGAAAGGCGGGTGCAGACGAAGCAAGCCTTTCATGAACTTGGAAATTAACGGATGGGTAGAGATGGAACAGTCTTCATTCGTGAGATGGTAAGCTGCAATAGCACTAAGGTGAACCCTAATAGAAGTTACTGCCAGGCCTGAGTGGGATAAATGATGGAGATAAGTCAACAGCGTCTCAGGTGGGCAAGATAGAGGGTCAAGCCTCTGATTGGTACACCATTTTGAATATCTATTCCATTTGAAGGCATAATTCTTCTGGTAAAAGGCTTTCGTGATGCTACGAGGATGTCCAAAATGTCTGGAGAAAGGTTCAGGGAACTCAGTAACTGTCGTTCAATCTCCATGCTGTCAGATGAAGGGAGGACTGCATGGGGTGAATCAGATTCCCTGCATCTTGAGAAAGGAGAAAGGGGTCTTTCGGTAAGAGTATTGGATGAGTGACTGAGAGACGAAGTAGATAAGGATACCATGGTTGTCTCGGCCACGCTGGAGCAATTAGGATTAGGTCTGATTTGTCCGCAATACATTTCTGGACAGTGCGTGAAATTAGCAGAATGGGAGGAAATGTGTACAGAAGGCCTTTTTCCCCAAGAAATCAGGAAAGCGTCCTGTGACATTCCATGCGCACTGAGAAGAAGAGAACAAAACTTTGCACCTTCCGATTGTTTTCTGATGGAAAACTCTGCTTAGTTTGTCTGCTCTCGTGTTCGCAAGACCTGGAAGGTAGGATGCCTGTAAGAAGATCTTGTTATGTTCTGCCCATTCCCATATCTGAACTGCTTCCTTGCAAAGTGTCAATGAATCCGATCCCCCTTGCTTGTTGATATAGAACATGGCTACCTGATTGTCGGTATGGATCATTACTGATTTCTCTTGTAACCATGACTGGAATGCCATCAAAGAGTTCTTGATGGCTCTTAATTCCAGCAGATTTATTTGGAGACCTTGTTCTGTTTCTGACCAAAGACCTTGAGTGTCTAGATGTAAGAGATGGGCACCCCAGCCCTTCCTAGAAGCATCTATTGTGAGTATTATCTGATGAGGGGGGAAGTTGGAAGGGACTTCCTTCGTTCAGAACGGGCGGTCGGAGTCACCATTTGATGTCTTTTTTTCATGGAGCGTGTCACCCGTACTTTGTGTGACATTTGCTGCAACAGCTGGTTCCATTGAGACTTTAGACCCCACTGGAGACGTCTCATGTGTAGACGGGTATTCTGGACTACATGAATTGCTGCCGCCATATGTCCCAAAAGTACCATTATTTGACGAGCTGGAACTACTGTCCGACATAAGAGTCTGAGAAAAGGATTGTAAGGTTTTGATTCTGTCCATAGGGAGAAAAGCTCTGGATATTTGTGTTTGAATCAATGCTCTTATGAATTGAATGGTTTGTGAGGGATGGAGTTGAGATTTTTCGTAATTCACTATCCATTTCAAGTTTTGTAGACAAAGGAGCGTGCATTCCACTTGTTGCTTCAGGAGTTGTGGATTGGGAGATACCAGAAGCCAATCGTCCAAGTAAGAGAATATGTTTATTCCTTGTTTGCGTAAGTGTATCACAACAACAGCAAGACATTTCGTGAATACTCGGGCAGAGGAAAGACCAAATGGGAGTACCTTGTATTGATAGTGATGATTCGCAACTTGGAAACAAAGATAACACCAAAAATCCTTTTGTATTGGTATGTGAGTGCACGCATCCTTTAGATCCAGCGAACACATCCAGTCGTTCGCTTGTAGAAAGGGAAGTACTGTTTTGAGAGAAGTCATTTTGAATCTCTCTCTTGTGAGGTGTTTGTTTAGAGCTCGAAGGTCTAAAATAGGGCATAGGCCTCCCGACTTCTTGGGAATGAGAAAATATTGGGAGTAGAAATTGTTCTCCTTTTGAGAAGAAGGAATTGGCTGAATTGCCCTCCGAAGGAGAATGGAAACTTCCGTCATGAGAGAAGGGACTTGATTTTGAGGAGACTTGAAAGTGATGAGATATGGAAGAGCTGGGAAGAAACTGAAATGTAGCTGGTACCCTTGAAGTATGATACTTAACACCCATCGATCTGTGGTGGTTGTGGACCACTGGGAATGAAATAAGGATAGTCTCTCCCCCCCCCCCCCACGTGAACTGTTGTTGTGGCAAGATGATTTAAAAAAAAAAAAAGAATGCTTTGGCGTCTGTTGAAAGGTTTGTGGTTTTTGTTGTCTTGGTGTTCTTTGCCCTGGTCTTTGTCCTTGCAGCTGGGATTGCTGTCTCTGAAGTTGGAAAGGGTGTTGCCTATAACTAGGTTGGTAAGGTTGATAGTAGCGGTATGGTCTGCAATAGTAGTAACCTCTTTAATATTGACCCAAGAAGCGCTTCGATGCTGAAGGCGTATCCAGAGGTGTCGTTAAAGACTGGACTGCTATATTCTGTTCTTTAATAAGAGAAACTGTCTCTCATAGCTTCTCCCCAAAGAGATTATCTGGTCTGCAAGGCAAATTGGTTAGCCGGTCATGTACGTCTTCTCTAATACTGCTGCCCTGAGCAGTGCCAGACGTCTAGCAGAAATGGAATTAGCTGATGATCTCGCAGAGGTGTCAAAGGCTTCATATGATGTCCGCAACAAATGACGTAAGCCTTCCTGCAGGTCCAGGAAGGGCTGAGGCAGTGGAGCATCTCCTTGTGAAGTAGTTAGGAAGGGCTGCAGCTGTTGAGTACAATTGAATAAATATTGTATAATATAAAACTAGTGATGGTTAATTCTAGAATTAAGCATAGAATTTTGGTAAAACTTTTTTGCAAAGTCGTCGAGGAGTTTATTGTCCTTTCCGGGAGTATAGTCAGTTTTTCTTGGCTCTCTTCATTGCCAATTCAACGACTATTGAATTGTGAGGAACCTGCACATTTGAGTAGTAAGAGGCTTTTTGCATTCTGTATTTTAAATCTATTTTCTTAGAAATAGATGAAGGTGTGGAGTATCCCAAGCTTTATCCATAAGGCCCTCCAATATTTGGTGGGGAGGTAGAGCAGTTGGTTCAGATGAAACGTCTAGTATTTGGAGAATCCCCATAACTTCAGATCTTGGGTCTGGAAGTTTTCAAGTTTCTATATATTTGAGGCTAACCCCAATTTCTCTAGGAATTTAGTGTAAGTTAAATCTTCTGGTGGGGAAGTTGGTTGAGGAAAATCTTGTGGGGGGTCCAATGGAATACCTGTTGAACTTCCAGGTGATGATACCGGAGAAGGATCTGGTGAGATAGTGTGAACAGAAGAGAGGGGAATGTGACGATTGTGGAGATGGCAGGTTATAAGCTGGATCCAGAGAAACCTGTGGTGATGTAGGAATCTGAGGATCTGGTGATAAAACGTTAGGATCAGATGGTAACCCAAGAAAAAATGTATGTAACAGTGTAGTTATTTGAGACATTGTCTCTTCAGCTGTTTGATGATGTGGATGGTCAGGTAATCTGGTCGATTTTTTGGATCATTTAGACGGCGTCCTAGGGACTGACTGATGAATGAGGAGACCTTGGTCTCTTTTTGGATTGTTTAGGACGAGCTCCACGATCTGGGGATGATTCCCAGCCCCCTGGAGAATCCTCAATAACAACATCTGACAAAACTGATAAAGGAGAGTGATGACCTCCTTGCTGAGATGGAGTTATAGTATGTTTTGTCTTTGAAAGAGATTTCCCCGATTTATTTGGAATTTTTGGTGTCGAGACTGGTTTTTCCGGTTGCAGGGGAGAAGGTTTTTTAGGTTTTTTTTTGAGTTAACTGCGTCGTAGATTGATGTGATGCATCGTGGTGCTTCGTAGAAATAGACTTCTTTAATGGAGTCGACGCATGCGTTGGTAGTGTCGTACGAGGCATCGACGCAGGACGCGATGCTGGTTTTAACGGCGCATGCGTCGTAGTCTGCGGAGCGGTCAAAGCATGGACGCCGACGCACGGCCATCTGAGGTCGAGTGCGCGCATCGAGGGGCCTCAGATTGGGGCTTTTGCCTACCCAGGGAGGACTTAGTCGATCAATCATCCATCAGAGAGGGGGCATATGTTTGCTTCAACCTTTCCATTTTTTCTTTTCGTTGTCTTCTGACCCGTGGGGACATTTTAACACAGTCCCTGCATGTGGCCTGATCATGGTCGAAACAGAGGCATAAATAGCAATAATTATGCCCGGTCACCAACATAATTTTGCCGCCGGTACAATATTTAAAACCTGGGCTTCTTGGCATCTTTTCTTCTTTCTGTAGTCCGTCACAATGTTTTGTTTTTTTAATTTTAGTCAGGGCGAGAGTAGCCATACGTCCATGTGTAACCGCAGAAAACTAAAACTGAGAGGGAGCTCGAGGAGCACGGGACCCCGAGGTCATGCGCACTTCAAAGCTCTTCAAGCTAAGAGTAGCTCCGCCTTCGTGACATCACGGATGACGTCACCCACTATGCATGGCTAAACGCCCTGCTTATTGCCGGAAAAAGAAAGCTACAATGTGAGATTCAAGTAGATTACATCAGGTAAAACAGTTTTTACCATTGAGAAGGTCCTCTCTCGATATTGCAGCTGGGAGAACTTTGCTAATTTGGGGATGAACCAAACAGGGGTGGGAGAAGTGGAGCCCAAGATTCATGGTTTCACTCCCCTGGCCAAGCCATCCGAGATCACATTGGAATCTTTATGGTCAGCTATAAAAATCACTGGAAACTGTGATGTTGAAATTGACTGAAATTACTTTAGAATCAAACCAGCGCTTTGAAAATCTATGTAAATAAAAATGTGTTAGTTTGTTCAAAATCTTAAATCTCCGAAAGTTCTTCACCAATTGCTTTGAAATTTTGACACAACGTTGCATTCGATTTCGCGTGTGTTTTTATATACCTATATTATATAGATGTCATACTTGTGACAGGTAAAAACATACTTTTTGGGAAAAACAGTGCCATCTGTTGGACATAAAAGCAACACACGCTATCTACAATATAAATGGGCTCTGACCGACGGACCGCAAATGTGCAGTAGAGAGCGGCTCTACTGCATGTTATCACTGGCGCTGCCAGTGATAACAAAGCTATACTATCTGTCCTTGAAGGAAGATATTACAAGGAAGGATTTGCCTATAGAAAAATCATTAAACTTGACAGAAGTTTTGGAGTCATCGATTGATATTACAATTTCCTCTAGAGCAACGTTATTAGTGTCCTTCCCATTGCAATCTGACCGGGACATGGTGTTACGTCTGTTTATGCGGAATCGCATGTTACAGTTTCATGGAGGGAAAATATGGATCTATCCGGATTTATCCAAAATTTCTCAGGAGAGAAGGAAGAAATTCCTAAGTATGCACTCAGAGGTCTTGGCTAGGTGGGCCACTTTCCTCTTGAAATATCCCTGCAAGTGTGTTTTGAATTATTTAAATTTTAAGTATGTTTTTCTTGAACCACAGCAGCTTCGCTTGTTCTTGGACACACATTCCCAAGAAGAACCTATCTAGGGCTCGGAAGAGAAATGAAGCATTCTGATGACTCAAACCTTACCTTGAGAATTGTCTATATTGCCTATATATCTGCTCAATTGCACTTGCTCTCCCATTTTTCCTTAAAAGATTAGTAGATAAGAGAAGTATTGCCTCAGTATGTTGCCATTGATAATTTCACTGTTATCTCTAATAGTACAACAGAAATTTTGTATGTTCAGACTTTGCGCTCAGACTTTGCGCTCAGACTTTGCCTTAATCATGGTAATTAACATCCCTACCTCATAAGGGCAATTCATTAATGCTTCAAGCACATTGTCTGACATATATACTCTCTCTATTTAAACCCCTGCTTCTTTTTCTATGCTCCAAGTTGTATTACTCCCTTGTTTTATTGTAACTGCATTCCTTAGCCTTTCTCTTGTTTAATGTGTTAATGTTTTATCACTACTATTATCATTATTTATTACTATTATTAGGATCAATGTTATTTTTTACCTTTTTGTTCCCTGTCCACTTGTTAAATGTAAACCGGCATGATGCGATATTTATCGCGAATGCCGGTATAGAAAAACTTAAAATAAATAAATAAATAAATGTTGTAATTAATGAAAAAGCTTTAAAATTTAAAAAAAAAAAAAAAAGTTTCTCCCTAGCCCCAAATGTAACAGTCCAACTACCATTTCGTTTAACATGGTGACGCTAGAGGAGATTTAAAGGGGAAGGATATGTAAACCAATCAAGTACATAGAGTGGCTGAATACTTTTTCTGTTCCTGCAGGGCAGACCGCTAAGAAACTGCTTGTACTGTACAGAGGATGTGTCTTATTTACAGCCAAACCATTTAGATTTGCCTTCAGAAATAGGGCCATTCAGATATCTGCTTAAAACAATGAATTTGGAATAGAAGTGAAATTCACTGGCTGCTGTTAATGTACAGAAGAGTTTCGTGCATGCCTCTCTTGAGCAGGAGCTCTAATAGTCAACAAAAAAAAAATGCTATGCACTCCATAATGATTTATAAAGTGCAGCTGGAACACTTAATTCTTCTACCTTTCTGGTACCTGGACTCCTATTGAGTCCTAGGATAGTGTTTCTCAAGCCAGTCCTGGAGTACCCCCTAGCCGGTCTGGTTTTCAGAATATTGACAATGAATATATGAGATAGATTTGCAAAACAATGGAGGCCGTGCATACAAATCTCTCTCATGCATATTAATTGTGGATATCCTGAGAACCAGACTGGCTAGGCCAGAGCAGAAAACCACTGTTATAAGTGCTACCAAAAATGTGGACTTTTCTACAATAGCACTATGCAGTCTCTCTCAAATACTTTCACATTGGTGATTTTCTGTTAGCTGCTGCTTCAAAACATATCCAGGATGCCTATTATGGTACTTTTCTAATGAGGTTCTTTTATCCTCTAAAATTCTTTTAAGAATATTTATTGTATTTTCAGACCACAGATTTCTGAAGACTATGCTCCATTACTTCAGAACTGACAGTGTTATAAAAAAAATGTAATACTGCAAAGCTGCATATCCTGAGGATACTTTAATTTTGATATAAAGTGCTGTGTGCTTCCAGCTAAGTGTCAAACAAAACATCTCAAGCTCACAAGCTGCAGAACAGGCAGCAATATAGAACTCTGAAAGGGAATTTGTAGCACAGGATAAACTAAGCACCACACAGTGAGGCATTAGTAGTAGGAAGAGGAACTGCAAGTCAGACCTCTAAAAGACTGCTTGCACTGTACAGCCATCAAAGCATTTAGATTTGCCCTCAGAAATAGGGCCATTCAGATATCTGTCTAAAAGAATGAATTTGTAATAAGACAACATTAATGGTATATGCTCCTATTTTTTTTTTATTTTTTTTTTTTTTATAAACCACACCCTCCCTCTCCCCCCCCCCCCCAAAAAAAGAAAAAAACAGGGTAGATAATTTCATCATCTCGACACCATTTTACTGGTCATTTATTTAAATAATGTTTATATACCGACTTTTCATGTGAGCATATCAAATCGGTTTATAGTAGTTAGCAAATATTCATTTAAAAATATTTGCATTTCCAAAAGAAGAAAGGAAGTAGATATAGTTTCATAATGTAAATAAATAAAATAGCAGCAAAGGATGACAATGTAGAATCGGAAAAAATGGACTTTATTGAACTTGCCCGACTCTGGCCGAGTTTCGCTCACATGAGCTGCCTCAGGGGCTTTTTGAACCAATGTAATTGGCTCTGTGCAGTTTCAATGTAATTTTACATCAAGTTTGGACAGTCAGCATGCCCAGTGTTGGCGTATACAAAAAACAAGCACTTGTACTTCATAGATGGTTGTGCAAGCGGTGGTGATGCGATTCTTTAGATAAATCGGCATGCAGATGCTCACCGCACAACCTCTCTAACATCAGTCTAGGTTGTGCCTGCGCTCGTAATTTGTATAGCCCTCCTCTTGATCAACCATCATTGGTTCAAAAAGCCCCTGAGGCAGCTCATGTGAGCGAAACTCGGCCAGAGTCGGGCAAGTTCAATAAAGTCCATTTTTTCCGATTCTACATTGTCATCCTTTGCTGCTAGCCACATTGGATCGGTTACCGGTTTGTTTTCTTGGACCAATAAATAAAATAGTAAAGTAAAATAGTAGGCTAAATAATCTTAAAAATTAAACAATTAGAGAGGCAGTATAATAAGAGTAAAGATAATAAAATAAAAAATATATACATTACCTTGGATAAAATCAGTAGTTTGAAATCATTATGTTAACAGCTCTTGGAAGGCTTGTTTAAAAAGCCAAGTTTTAATGCCCTTTTTGAATAATTTGACGTCTGCTTCTAATCGTAATTCCTGTGGAATAGAGTTCCATAGTTGGGGTCCAGCAATAGAGATAGTTCTTTCTCTTACATTATTTAGATGCGCAATTTTAGGGGAAGGAATTGGCAACATCCCTACGTCATCTGATCTGTCAAAACCAGTCTGTCTAACTGTTGTCTGCTCCTAATGTGTGCCAAGAGGAGTAGCCTAATGGTTACACAGTGACATGCTAAGAACCAGGGAAGCCAGGGCTCAAATCCTGCTGTTGCTCTTTCTGACCCCGGGCAAGTCTCTTCACCCTACACTGCCTCCGGTACAAACTCAGGGCCTCATTTACTAAGCATTTTTCCCATTGGAACAGAATGGCAGAAAAGCCTTATTTTAATCGGGCCCTTAGATTGTAAGCCCTTTGGAGGTACCTGAATTCATTACCAGCCTTAAGCTTGGATTTGGAAAGGACAAATCATTTATTTATTAAAATTTACTGCTACACTTTTCCCTTTGGGCATCAAAGCAGAGAATTAAAAAATTAATTGATTTATAAGCATTTGATATGCCACCTTTTCAAAAAACGAAGCCCCAAAACAGACTGCATAAAGACATGAGGTACTGAGTACATATAGATATGATAAACAGATAAGAGAGACTGCAAGTAAATATATAAGAAGTGGGGTACATTACTAGGAAGAAAGAAGTGGGTACACTGGGTATAAATTGCATATAGTCAAATTTACTAATAAGTCTACATATCTCCTACCTGAGAAAACATGCTCATACAGCCAAGTTTTCATGGTTTTTCTGAAAATTAGGTAGTTCAACTCAGGTTGCAAAATCATAGGTTCAAAATAACTGAACTCTATGCATCTAGTGGAAACCAGCTGAACTATTGATGGAGACGGGACAGCCAGAAGAGACTGCTGAGATGATCTCAAAGCTCTAACAGGCTCATAAATAATTAAGCTATTAACAAAATATTCTGGAACACCTTGATGCAGATATTTGAAAATTAAAGACAACTCTTTAAATTTTCAGTTTGGCTTCAACTGGAAGCCATCATAAGTCACACAGTATAGGTATAACATGATCTTTCCTTTTCCCAAAAGCCAAGCTGCTGTATTTTGAATAGCTAATACTGGATTTCGGCAACCCCGATACAAGGAATAACAGTAACCCAAAGTATCAGTACCAAAGAATGGATAACACTTACTAAATCCTTCTGATACAAGCATGGTCTAAGTCAGGGAGGCAACTCCAGTCCTGGAGGGTCACCAACAGGTTTGGTTTTCAGAGCATTCACCATGAACATGCATGAGATTATATTTGCATAAAATGGAGGCAGGACATGTAAATATTCCTCAAACATATTTATTGTGGCTATCTTGTAAACCAGACCAGTCTGTGGCATTCTAAGACCATAGATGCCTAACCCCCCCCCCCCCCTACTGTGAGTTGATGGATTAGTCATACAATGGGGAAAAAGATTTCTCAAATGCTGAAGACTTAACTTTTAACTACTTCTTTTAGCTATAAACTATCACCCCAGAGTATAGTTTGCATGCTATTCATCAGGAAAGAGGCAAACCAACTTAACACAGTCCCTCCCAGCCCAAAGCTTTTAAATATTTTAGAAGCAATGCATGATCTAAGGTGTCAAATCCTATGAGAAGGTCAAATTGAATTAGTAGAGAATCTCTTCCCCTAGCCTCCTGCATTTTGATATCAAGATTAAATATCAGAAGAACTATCTCTGTGCCATGCCCTGCATGGAATTCTGACTGGTTAGGAGTTTCTTTTGTAGTAAATAATCAACTAGTTGGCGATACACTATTCTTTCTAAGGAATGGCAATTGGGAGACTGGCAACTACATCAAAATTCGATTCTCTCTTTTATAAATCAGTTCTAACCACTACCTTTTTTTTTTTTTTTTTTTTTTTTAAGTAGTTGAGGCAGTTCTTTCTGTTCTAAGGACCTGTTAATGTCAGTCAGAAAAGGCACCACTTCCTGCTACAAAATCTTTACTAGCTTGGAAAGGCCAGATCTAGTTGACATGTAGTCAATTTCATAGACAAAGCCTTTCAATGTCTAAAGGTGTTACATCTAAATTTCAGGAACTCGTCCCTCTCCCCCCCCCCCCCCCCCCCCCAAAAAAAGAAAAAAAAATTCAAGGGTAGGAACATTACTACTCTAATTTAAATAAATAAATCAGTTCCCTGAAGGTAGCTTATTTGAATTTACTGCCCACCTTTTGAATGAGAAATTCACCCAAAGCAAGGTACAATATATTAAAAGATAACATACAGTCCAAGGCCTGGGGTGTAGTAGCATAACAAATATAGGGCCTGATTCACTAAAGCATTTCTCCCATTCTGTGTCTATGGGAAAATGTCTTCATGAATAAGACCCCTAAGTCTGAATGTCTGCAGGAAAGAACAATAAATCCAAGATGTGATTCTTACAATGTGTCGGAATATCAATAATTTTAGATAGCCCAACAGAGGCAATAGTATCAGAATATTCGCTCACTTTATCATCAGTATATTGAAATCATCAATTACTAGTAACTTTCTATAATGGAGATATAAGGATGAAATAAAATCTAATACAACTGCAGAAGATGTGCTTAACGCTAGCAGCCGCCACTCTGACCCACTTGTCCATCGACTCTACCTCCTTGTACCTTAGATCACAGTTATTCATTCACTTGTATAAGATGAACCACACAGAAACTGATGTTGGTAGAATAAGGCCGCAGCTTTTATTTAACATATCATGTCAAAAACTTCCCTGTACCCAAGCCAGTAAGATGTGTCCACCGCTGCCCGCTATAGGGACCAAGCAAGGCAGCATTACTCCATGGGCCCCCCGCCTTGTCCTCGAGCAAAGGGGCCCCGACCATCAGCGCCTTCTGTGCCGCTTTTTGCACCTCCCCCAGCACTGATCGGCTACCCAGCCATCCTGTGATGCCACTGGCACCACTTGCAATATGCCCAACCGGCCCGGGTCACCGCCAAGGCATGAGGTAGGGAGGACCCTTGCCTCATGTCCCCCCCAACTAAATAAGCTGTAGCCCTTGCCCTCTGTGTCTGTCATACCATGCTTCCATGGCATCCTGTATCACATTATTAAATGTGTCGTAACCCACATCCGACAGGTGCATTCTGTCCTGTCTGAAAAGGCCTGGACATTGATCATCAGCCCACTGGTGTCTTATCTGTTGGCTACCTCTCTCGTGTCCATAATCCGATCTGACTGTTCACTTTCTTTTGGCCCCCGACTCCCTAATTTAGAATCCTTCCACTTGATACATGGGATGATATCTGACCAGAATATTGCGACGTTTGGGTATAAAAAAGTCGGCTATCCTGGCCAGGTCGCTTTTTGCCTTTATCAGTTGCCTGCATGCCGATGAACACAGGTCATTGCCCCCCAGATGTATTACCACCACCTCTGGAGCAGTCCTCAAATCCCTCAGGCGCCGTAGTAGGGGCAATAACTGTTCCCATTGCTTGCCAGGCTTTCCCATCCATGATATGGCCCACCCTTGTGATGGTAGTCCTAGGTGTTGTCCATAGGGTCATTCCTTTGCTCTCTTAGCAGCCCAATGTATATATGAGTGACCAATGATCCAAGCTGAGCGCTGCACCCTTTGCTGATGTAAGATATAAATCAAGACTATTGGTTATCTGTGGTCACTTTGTCTAAACTGACATATGTATTGACCGCATTGGAATGCCACCGTCCAATTCTCTTTATTGTGGACGTTTGAAGCCCGGCTTGTGCTGCACTTGTCGCCACCCCAATTCTGAAAGAATGTGTGGTGAATTTTTGTGGTCCCAAATTCATTTTTGTAATTCATGCCTTCAGCACTGCTGCAAATTGGTACCTGGTTAATGGGGTACCATCCGCATGCATCAGAAGGTGTACTCCCCCATCTGGCCACAGGTCCAAATACTTCCTTAGATTATTTATTGGGCAAGTGTCACACCCTGCCACCCATTTCAGCAAAAGTGTGGCTCCTCTTCTATGTTGATCCATTTTTGACCTGTGTATTGTGATAGTTAATGTCACCTCCGGCATCTATATCACATTCTTCCAAAGTAATCTACTATTCTCCAGAGTCCTCCTTGTTGGCGGCTGTCAATTCACTCACCCACAATGCTCCAAAGAATGCGAGAGAGAAGGCCAGAAGAAATAGCTCTGTTTCGAACTCCAATGAACAGATTGATGATAACATTGTCCAGAGAGACCTCAACATGTCATGTGTAATGGGATGTCTGATGTCACTGGTAGGACTGATTTTCTTGCCCATCCTGTCATCATTTTCTTCAGAATGAAGGACTTAGTGGGGTCACCCCACCCCCTTGCCTTAAAGAAGAACGACAGTCCAGCAAAGTGTTTAATTACGGCATTCCTTGATACACCGTTTTCCTTTGACGTGGCGACGTATTTGATGATCAATTCGTCACTAACTGAGCCCTGTCTACATCCGTTCTCTCTTAGAAAGTTAGTCACAATCATAGCCTCAGCAGTATGACTTCCATGTGAATGGTGCGTCAGATCTGCGTACTAATTCCAAGGTGGTTGCAGACCAATTTTCCATAAGTGTGCTGGCATTGCTGTCCCTGCTTCTTCCACTGCTGGTACCTGCTTGAGAAACAAATGCCATTTAGCACAAGATAAAGCATCCACCTCACTATTGCATATCCCCGGCACATGCCTAGCTCGCAGTGTTGTGTTTCACAATGCCGCTAACACTATCTCCCTGAGGAGATTGACAACTTTCGGGCACTTGGCCGATTGCGAGTTCAATACCTTTACCACTGCTTTGTTGTCGCACCAGAAAATTACCTGCTTATTCCCGAGCCTGTAGCTCCATAATTCTAGCGTAACCAATATAGGGAAGAGCTCCAAAAAGGTTATGTTCTTTGTGAGCCCATTCAAAATTCATTCCGCTGGCCATGGTTCTGCACACCATGTGCCTTGGAAAATGGCCCCAAAATCCCAACCTCCTGATGCATGTGTGAATGTTCAGATCCTGATCGGAAAGTGGTGCCCCTTGTATAACAGATACACCATTGAAGTCGTTGAGGAACTCTTTCCATATCTTGACATCTGTGCATATCTCCTTTGAGACTTGTAGGAAATGGTGAGGTCGTTTTATCGCGGCTGTCTTCGCATTAATGTCCTTCCCATGGGAATGACCGCTACATGCAAAGGTTCAATGTTCCCAGAATGGATTGTGCAACCCCGCAGGGTTATTTTCTTTGCTGATGCCGCTTGTTGCATTATCTTGCAGAGTCTTTCAACAAATGAGAGGTTGAAGATGGGCCTGTAGTTGTTGAATTGGAGCAAGTCCAGAATTTATTTTTTTTTTTTTTTTTAAAGGAAAGGTCTCAATAGTGCTGCTTTCAGACATTTAGTGAAAACAGCCTGAGAGTGAGTGACTGATGAGGTCAGAGGTCCTAAAAGGCTATAAGACTGACACTACTAGAACCACAGCAAAAATATCTGAATATCTATCCGCAGTCACCCTTCCTGTACCCACTGATAATCAGAAGGAATATTTAAATAAGGAAATAACATTGGCTGAAACGAGACAGGCAATTAAAGAACTGAAGGCAGGTAAGACCCCAGGCCTAGATGGCTTCACAGGGAAATTTTACAAACTATTCTCCGCTCAAGTATCACCCCTTTCAACTACAGCATTTAATTCATTACTAGGAGAAACTTCTTTAGCAGCTCACACTAATATAGCCGGCATAACAGTTTTACCTAAACGGGAAAAGATATCACTCAATGAGGTTCATACCGTTCTATTTCTTTATTAAATATAGATTTAAATTTATTAGCAAAAATATTAGATAACCGGATGGGACATCTTTTGCCCAGTTTGGTCCACACAGATCAATCAGATTTTGTCCCTGGACATATGGCTTCACACAACGTCCGCAGAGTACTTAATCTGATCTGGACTGCCAAAACTAAAGAATTACCATCTACATTAATGTCAGTCGACGCCGAAAAGGCATTCGGCCAGGTACCCTGGGCTTTTTTATTTCAGGTCTTGGAGAAACTCCAGTTGTGCTCCAAATTCATTTGTTGGCTTCAATAGTTATACTCGACTCCAGAAGTAACTAAGTTAATGGTGTCTACTCATCCGTATTTGAGGTGGGAAGAGGGTCCAGGCAAGGTTGCCTACTCTCTCCACTGTTATTCGTGCTAGTGTTAGAACCTTTTGCAACCAAAATATGTAACAATGAGGGAATTCAAGGGTTGGAGGTAGGAATGATTCCATACAAAATATCTGTTTGCTGACAATATTTTATTTACATTAAGCTCCCCACTATCTACTCTTCCGGCACTAATCACAGAGCTAAATTCATACAGCCAAGTTTCGGGCTATAAAATTAGTTATGATAAAATGGAATTACTCCCAATTTGGATAAACATGCAGAAGTATTTACAGAAACAATACCCATTTAAATGGGCGCACAACACTATCCGCTATCTAGGCATAAATCTGAATGGTTCAGAAACAGATTTATTCACGCCCAACTTTAAACCGCTAGCGAAAAAGATTCTGTTTGATCTAGACGTATGAACTCCCTGAACTTATCATGGCTGGGGAAAATAGCTGCAGTAAAGATGAATATTCTTCCCAGACTACTTTATTTGTTCCAAAACATTGCCCATAGAGGTCCCTGACAGTTTTCTGAAAGTAGTGCAGAAATGTATTTTTTATTTTATTTGGCAAAGGAGGCCCCCACAAATAGCTAGACGGGTTTTATACCAGCCAAAAGTGCAAGGAGGGGTAGGATTGCCGGATATTAAAAAAATACTATTTAGCAGCTCAAATGAAAGCTATAATAGAGTGGCATTTAGAAAGTCCCATCAAACAATGGGTTGCCATAGAGCTTTGGCTAAGGGAGAACACTTGGTGGGTCAAGTTTGGCTCCCAAGAAATAGTAGGATAGTTGAGAAGTCTATTTCGCCATATTCCATACATACTTTTAGACTATGGGATACATGGAAACGCGGATTAATAGGAAATGAGATAAATCTTTAGAAACTCCCCTATTTGCGACAAAGAATTCCCACCGGGTCTCACACAAGGTCGATTTCAGCAATGGCATAAGCTGGGCATACGAACATTAGGGTATTTACGGGAGCAAAACCATCTATTAGGTTATGAACAGTTACAGGACAAATTTAACTTGCCCAATTCAGACATATTTGTGTATATGTAGTTAGTGCATTACATTCCTTCCTCCAGTTAAAAATCAATTACAATTAGAAAGATCACTATTTGAGGGCTTATGCGTCACATCGGGAAAACCTAAGATTGATTTCAAGATTATACCGCTTTCTTTTGGGAGATATGAAAAAATTGCCTAAACACATTCAAGCCTAGGAAAAAGATCTGGAGACGCATTAGATAATGTTCTAAAAACAGGCATCCCACTCCTCTTTAAGCGTAGTTCTGTATCAACCATGCTCATGGAAAATGGCTATAAGTTGCGGTACAGATGGTATCTTACTCCTTATAAATTGCATAGATATACCCTAATCTTTCCGGTAAATGTTTGAGAAACTGCACAGATGGAACATTCCTGCATATGCGGTGGTCATGCCCGGACATATGCACACTTTGGGACTCTATCTTTCAAACGCTGAGATGTTGAGAAGTACAGTATCTAAGGACATTAAATGTTTGCTTACAATTCTACATCCGGACTTCAATAAGGATCACCAGATTTTGATATCCCAGATGGTCATAGCCACCCGATTAGTAATTGCTGCAACATGGAAGCAAAAAGAATATCCACGCCTAGCAGAAACTTGCAGAAAATGGTTGGTGTCTACTATCTTAATAAATTGACTGCCATGCGTCACGATAAATTAGAGCAATTCCACAAATCTTTGCTGTTATATGAGCAATGGATAGCAACAAAAATAGAGGCCCCAAAAGGCTGCCCAAGGCTCCTTATAAAAGAGATGAAGGACAGGGGTTCCAGGGCAAATCATTGTTCTCATGGATACTGATCTCCTTAGTTTGCAGGAGGTAATTTTTGAGAAGGAGCTCAGATTGTGGGTCCCTAAGGAAGCTGTCTGATCTCATGTGTGCATTGTCAATGTTTCTGCGGCTAGATTTGATTTTATATTAGAAGAAATTAGCAAAGGGACTACAGTCTAGACAAGAGGGGATTAACAGAGAGGGTCCTGATGAAACCAGCTTAATTATGTCCTGGACAACCTGAAGGTTTTTTTAGGGCCATTTCTAGAGGCTGTAAGGATAGAAATTTTCCTTTTTTGGCTGGATGTAGACCTTGTTGTGGTAGAGGCAAAGGGATTTGGCTTGGTCATCCTTGATTTTGCACCATTTCCTCTCCAACTGACATATTTCTTTTGAGGGCACAGTGCCTCTGTGCCAGGGGCTCACCCTATTGGTGGACACAAGATAATATCCGACAGGCGCTTGGTGGTCAATGGCATTTTTTCTCTCAAATGTGCCAGATTTTAGCCTTGAGTGGGGAATTTGAGATTCAGATAGAGAGGCCTCTTAAGGACCGATAAGATTGTCAGCTCTTACGCTTTGGGGAAATACTAGGAGCATTCCTTTACTGGGCCAGGTGGAGAGGAAACCGAAAAGGTAAAAGTTAGGAGGCTGTGATCTGACCATAGAATGGGTGTGATTTAGATTTCTCGCCAACAGATCTTCACATGAAAGATTATTGGAACAACATGGCTTTTGGTATGGATGGCCATCACTGACTTACTATCTGGTGGAGTTTTAACATATCCATTGCTGTGATAAAGACTAGCTCATTGGTGATGGTGGGGGGCCTCAATCTGAATGCTGAAGTCACCCAAGACAATTAGGGAGGACACTTCCAATAATGTTTCACCAAGGAGATCGTAGAGATCCAGTAGGGGAGTTGATTGGATCTCTAGGGGTATGGTAAAATACAGGGTTTATCAGTTTTAAAGAGGAGACATAATCCTTTGGGCTAGCAGACTGGGATATGTGAGCAGCAGAGGCTGTCACGGTAAATAAGGGTGACACTCCCACCTGTATTTTAGAGTCGTGGTTGATGGGTTGCATTGAAATAAGGGAAACATGAGTGTTCTAAATAGAAATCATCTGATTCAGCTAATCACTACTGCAGAAGTAGTGCAATTTTTCATTGCTGAGGCGATCATAGAGGATGGCCAACTTATTTCTTTTTTTTTTTTAATTTTTAATGGAGCAGGCATTGAGAAGCGATTCTGTTACATTTGCAGGGTGCGGTCTGTATGGTATTTGGAGAACACACCAAAGGGATCAAGCATAAGTATGGCTATTTGTAATGCTTAAGGCAGGGTGAGCTCTACTTAGCTGATATCTAACTTTCCCAAAAATGACCTTGATCCAATAGATGGGTGCAAAAGGGTCACAGCATGCCAGTAAGAGAAACAGGATGGGGTTTAAACACAGTGTGGTTGTGAGAACTGAATATGTAGATGGGGGAAGTACAGTAGTGCAGTATGCAACAGTGTGAAGCAAGTATGTGAGGAAGAACAAATTGCACAGAGCTTCAGGACAGATGTGTGTGGAATTTAAAGGATACTGGCAGAAAGGCAGAGAGGTGCAGTGTGTAAAATATAGGATCAGCTCAGCTTTACTGGAAAAAGAGCAAGTCCTTAATACCAACCAAAGAAGATGGGAGAAGACCCTTTGGAGCCGAAAGGCTGCTTCTTCAGGGGGGCAGACCTATGGTGATGCAGTGAGGAGGTGGGGCTTCCCCAAAAGGGCAATAGTAGCCAGCACAGGCAGGTTGGGGAATGGTGGGCTTCAAGTTTCTTCACTTCTACGTGCTAGGTTTGTGCACAAGCGAGCACACAAAAGGGGCATGCCCTATGGCTCAGTCCTTCAGCAACAAATCCACCAGTGGGGAGGGGGGTGAAATCAAAGCACTCGTATAAAGGTAAAAGCAGTTTATAGTAATTGGTTTGGTTCTAGTGCAAGTAGGGGTTGTGTTTCAGCTGCTTCCAGGGTGGAAGAACCAGGCTTTTATTTATTTTCTGAATGAAAGTAATCATGCGTTTGACAGAGCTCTTCTGAAAGAGTTTCATAGGGCTGATGTTGCTCCCAAGAAAATTAGCCTATAGGTATTCATTCTTGATTCCTTTTGCTGACAGGGTAGTTTGAAGGCTCCAAATGAGGATCGTAGAGGTCTGAGAGGCTTGCAGAAGGACAGTCTCTCCCCCTCTCAGATAACTAGGTCCATTTCCTCTTACAGCCTTAAAAATCAGCATTACAGTTTTAAATTCGGTCTGCAAAGTATTTTATCTTCAAAAGATAGAGCTCAGTTCTCACAAGTAACATTCAAAACATGAGTATATTTTCCTGAATTCAATAGCTTCTTTACTATTTGATATAACTTTTTAGATTGTTAAACAGAAACTAGTGTTTGCAGACAACCAATTCTTTTTGCCTCTCTGACCTTCAATTTGTGCCCCTTGATATGTATTCTACATCTGTTCCTATGAGCCACAGTAGAATCTCTATAACCACATATGCTGAAGTTGACACATTTGTTGTTTCAATCAAAGCCTGTCATGATATCAGGGAGTGTTTTTCATACGGTTAATCTAAAATATTTCCAGGAGAAGCACATGCTTCATCAAGTCATTCCCAATGACAAATTCATATCCAAATCTAAAGTCCTCTCTATCAGCATGTGTTGCTTTTTCTTTTAAACCATATGTATCATTCCTATTTTGGCAATGAAAGTATCATCATCATGTCCTGGGGGCAGGGGAAGAATATTCCCCTCCTCCACACCATGCCTCCAATATAATGCAGGTTCTCAATTTCTGCCAAAAAGGCCAAGCAGGGACCATACTAAGTTCAGAGTTCAGCCCCTGGCACATGTAAAACACTGTAAGAAGCACAGTTGACTGGGGAGGCTCCAAGCCTTATAGCTCAAAAGACAGGGCTTTTTTCCTATTTAAAATCAGGGTCAGAATATGCACAAATGAAAAAGGGAGAGGAAAGTCTAGAATATATACATCCACACAGTTGTGCTCATAAGTTTACATATCCCTGGAAGAATTTATAAGATTTGTAATGTTGACGCAAAGTTATACTGTAAGAAATAAGAAAACTATGTTTGCTCTAGCTTCATTTGTTTCCTGTAAACCGATGTGATATGTCAGATTGAATGTCGGTATATAAAAATAAATACGGTACATTTGTAAGATGTGTAGCATTTTAAGAAAACATGAGTGATCAGACAAAACACATGTTATTTCAAATTTATTTATTTTATTTATTTATTTATTTAAAAACTTTTATATACCGGTATTAGTATGCATACATCATACCGGTTTACAATGTAACTTTAAAGGTAGAAATTACAATGAACAGGGAATTTAATGAAATTAAATTTAATGAAATTAAATTATGCATCAGAGAATAGCAAAATCATTAAACAAACCATAATAATAAATGGCCCTGTTCAAAAGTTTACATATCCTTAGTTCTTAATTTCATGTATTGCCCACTTCTGCATCAATGACAACTTGCAGTCTTTTGTGATAGTTGTGAATGAGGCCCTTTATTTTTCTCATGTGATAAAAGTTGCCCATTCCTCTTGGCAAAAATCCTCCAGATCCTGTAAGTTGTTTGTCTGTCTAGTATGAACTACATATTTGAGTTCTCTCCAAAGTAGCGCAATGATTTTCATGTCAGGAGATTGTGATGGCCACTCCAGAATCTTCACTGTCTTCTGCTGCAGCCACTGAAGGGTCGACTTGGCCTTATGTTTCGGATCATGGTCATGCTGGAAAGTCTAAGTGTATCCCATGCGCAGTATCCTGCTGATAAATGCAAATTCTCCTCAACATTAAGATCCTGCATTCATTTTGCCAACAGTTTTGACTAAATTCCCTGTGCCACTGTAGCTCAAACACTCCCAAAACATCAGAGATCCACCTCCATGCATCACGATAGGCAACGTGTGCTTCTCTTCATAGGCCTTGTTGACTCCTCTCCAAAGATAGCGTTTATGGTTGTGACCATAAAGTTCAATTTCGGTCTCATCACTCCAAATTATTTTGTCCCAGAAGTTTTAAGGCTTCTCTAGGTGCTGTTTGGCAGCATTGGTGCAGCAATGGCTTTTCTTCTGGCAACTCTACCATGCAGCCCATTTTTGTTCAAGTATCTCCTTATTGTCCATGCTGATACACTTACACCACTTTGTTTCAGAGAAGTCTGTATTTCTGTAGAAATTGCTTGTGGGTTTTTCTTTGCATTCCAACAAGTTTTCCTGGCAGCTGTGTCTGAAATCTTAGTCTACCTGACCATGGTTTGGTATTAATAGAACCACACCCAAGGTGAGTGCTAAGATCAAGTTGTACAGTCCCAAAGAACTCAAAACAATTTGTAAGTCCAAAGGTAATATTTATTCATAACGGCAACTCCACTGTGTATATAAGATCATGCTTTAAGCAAAAGGGTCCCCCGACACGGACCCGTGTTTCGCCAGGGGCTGCATCGGGGGGGACGCACAAGAGGATTCAGAGCTATCAAGTTGAAGAGTATACACACGTAACAGGGAGCGCCTTTGGACTTACAAATTGTTTTGAGTTCTTTGGGACTGTACAACTTGATCTTAGCACTCACCTTGGGTGTGGAATTAGATTTAGAGTGCTTTGCTGTGCTTGGTGACTTTTGGTATTAATAGAACCCATAATTTTCCACTTCTTGATCAGAGTTTGAACAGTATTTGAGGCCTGGTTTGGCCTCTGTTGGAAATGGGATGTTGGGCTTGATGGACCCTTGGTCTGACCCAGCATGGCAATTTCTTATGTTCTTACTGATCGGCATTTTCAAATCTTTAGATTATTTTTATATATCCTTTTCCTGATTTATAAAGTTGAACTGCTTTTGTTCGCAGTTCCTTTGACAGTTCTTTTGCTTTCCCTATGCTTCAGTAACCAAAGTCAGTGTAGCCCTGGATGAAATGCACAAGCGTTTCTCAAGAGCTAAGAAATGCAATGCCTATTCATACGCAGACACTAATTACAATCAAACAAGGCACAGGTATGGATACCTACCCTTCATTGACATCTCAACTTGTGAGTGTCAACTTGAATGTATATTATCAGACCAAACATTCAAAAGTATGCAAGCTTTTGAACAGGACCATTTTATTATTTCCTTAATTGCTATGGGTTAATGATTGTGCTATTCTGTGATGCATAATATTTTTAATGTTTCAAATTTAAACTAACAGACATGTTTTTTTCTGATCACTCTTATGATCACAACTGTATATTGGGATGGGGTGGCTAATATGTGCATTTGTAAGAGTTTGTAAGTCAGTACATTTTTTTCCCCTACTTACTGATCAAACAATCAGAAAAGAGTTTGGCTGAAATTCAACCCCTACTTGCTTGCTCCACCTTGCAGGGCACATCCTTTATTTTAATGTCTTATCTTGATACATTCTGTGGCTCAGAGGCAGTATTATGCACTGCCACACAGAAGACTTGGATTTGATCCCCAGGTCAGGTCTTCTGCTTTCCAGGTCAACCAGGACTGAGAATGCTGAAGAAACAGTGTTTGCAGTTCTTGGTTGGGGGAAGAAGTCCCAGTCAACATGCAATGGCCATACCAACTAGCTTGTTTTAAAGGACCTTGACTGCAGGATTCCAAAAGCACCTTGGCATATGATGTATGGCATATAGCACTCTGCATTCCTTCCTCTTCCTCTTGCCCCTGCCAGCCGCAGCTAAGGACCGTCGCTTCAATAACTGGGCTGAGAGTTGGGAGGGGGCATAAAATAGGAGAAAAAATAGCCCCAGGTAGCTGCAAATGTGTGCTCATGGTGCTGGACCCCAATCATGGCTCCAAAAAAAGTTGGAAGCTGAGAGGAGGAAGAAATTGCCAGGCTTAAAAAAAAAAAAAAAGATACACATTTTGTGATAGAATTCTCTAGACCAGGGGATGAGCAAACGTTTTGAAATACAGCCACCTTTCCAAGATGGATTACTATATGTATATATGCATGCATGTATGTATACACACACACACACACACACGAAGGATATTCAACAGGCAGCCACACTGCCAATCAGTGGCTCTAAACTCCCATTTTATTTCTCCTCAAGTTGTAGAAAGGAGTAATATCACACACACATGGGCCCACAGAAGCAGACACAGAAACAAGTTACCTCATACCCAAAAGAGACGCAAACACCCCATACCCAGACAGATGCAGAGACCCAACACACAAATAGATACAGCGAGACAAAGACACCCCATAAAGACAGAAACCCAACATCCACACAGGCACAGAGATACAGTCCTACCATGCCTAGACAGAACAGACAGACAGACATAAGCATAGACACAACACAACACGCCCAGACAGATCGACCACATTACACACAGATCAAAAACAAAGTCCAAAGGACACCAAGCAAACACATACACACATACTCAACACCACCACAATGGTAAGGGATGGAAAATTTTTCAAAACACAAAACAGGGACCAGCCAAAAACCTTCCAAGAAAAATGCCATCCCACCCAGTCTGGGGTTTTTTTTTTTTTTTTTATGGTTTTCACTAGTTTCTCTCTTTGTATTCTTATTTGCTCATCTTTATTTTCTCATGTTTTGGTTTGCTTATTTAACTCTTTTTATACTTTTTGCCTTTATTCTCTATTCCCCACCTCCTCCCTCTCTCTGTCCTCCAGCTCCTCATTCTCTCTGGTTTCTTTGCCCATTCCCCTCCCCAACTTACCACAACTTTTCCCCCGGCAGGCAACAGCTGTGATATTTCTCCCTGGGTAGGGACTCGGCAGCAACAGGAACTCCTCGTGGGCTGTGGACCGCCACCAGTGGCTGCTCCCATGTCCAGTACTGCTGCAGAGTAAAGCAGCTCCCCCCCTCCTCTCCCTGACCCACCGAAAGAGACACATGGCTAAACCAAGGCATGCTTACAATGATGTCACTAATTCTAGCAGCTCCCTCTTTCCTAAGCATGAGGGGCCTTCATGGCTCAGACAGAGACTCAGTGTGGCCGCTTTCTTCTTACCTGATTGGGCAGCCAGCTTGCCCCCTTCAGTATTGTCCAAGCACCGAACTGGAGGGCCTGCCCCCCAGTTTGCTCATCCCTGCTCTGACACTGTCAGTGACCTCCAACACTAAGGTCACTGACAAGTGCTTTAACAATGCTTTAAATAATCACTGTGTGGCAATAGTAGAATAAGATGGGAAAAAGCAACAAAGTAACCTTATTTCTGTCCATGGTGGCAACACTTTTCCATCTGCCTGCAAAACTTAGACAAAGCGCAAACCTTATTTACGAGTTCCTTTTGTCTCTCAGAAAAAGAAAAATGGAGCATTGCATACTACAAAGCGCTAAAGCTTTCAGCTTTCTTGCTTAAAAGCTCTACCAGCTGTATTTATAACCACGTACTATAGTTGCAACGTTAATTGCTGAGCACGATTTGTAACTTGCTCAACATAAATAGCTTTTCTCTTTTTTAATTGACTTTAACTATGCTAAAAAATAAATAAATAAAAGTTAGCATATTATACAGTAATCAATTGCTATACCACGACACATCAAAATGTAACAGATTTGAAGATATCAAAAAACGTACAGCTCTAACAATCAAAGGCGTATTTCTGCCTAGTCAATACTTAGCAAAGAAGGATATAATTAGTTTTTGACTGCTGTCTTTTATTCGATTTGGCCTTCACTTTATAATGTAATGCTTGTAATATTGAAACCTGTTAAAAAAAAAAGCACCATGAACTCCAGGCAACCCTGTAACAGTCATTCTAAATTAATGGAGGAAAATGAAGATATCCAAAAACAAGGATTTAATACATACATAGCAAGGTTAAAAGGCTCAAAGGCTCTTAACTGACCGAAGCTGTCACAGGTTCACAGAACAAGTCCTTTGATTGACTGAAAACTGGTTGAAAGATATAAAATGAAAGGTAGGACTAAATGGTCAGTTGTCCTACTGGAGGTAGTTAAACAGTGCTGGGATCTGTGCTAAGCCTGATGATGCTCAATACAGTTATAATTATCCAGACAAGGGCTGCTGAAATGCCAATGTCAACCAAATTTTCCTTCTGATGATGACATTGGAGCAGATGGCCAAAGCAAGGACAATTATGGAATGTGGTCCCAACTGCAGGAGGAGCGAGAGAGAGGTTAAGCTGATAATGGGGTCCAATCATAAAACCAAGAGGAGTAGCAGTAAAGGCTACAGGACTGGAGTCTGCTTGCAGGGCAGAAGGAAAGCAGAGGAAGCAGAAGCAATGTTTGCATCAGGAGAAGTAGCAGAGAGGGAAAAGAAGTAGCAGAAGCAGTGACCGCATCGGGAGGGGGTGAAAGTAGAGGCATGGCAGAATCAGACTGTAGGAGTTGGAAATAAAACCCAGGAGGTGGGCTGTTCCAAGATAGCAGGCAGAGAATAAGCAAAAAAATGTTTCCTACCTGTGACCAGGGTTCTCCATAGACGGCAGAGGAAAACAGCCATAACCAGTGGGTGATGTCATCCAATGGTGCTGACATGCCCCCAGCACTAAAAAGCTCAGAAACGTTGAGCATATATGGAGTTCCCATGCACAGTCGCCTCCTCATGAGCCCCTCAGTCTCTTACAGAGTTTAAAACTTAAGCTGAGTAATTGACTTCTAGGGAAGCAGATGTGTAATAGACATAGGGCCGATTTATTCTGCTGTCTATAAAGAACCCTGGTTACTGATAAGCAATTTGCTTACCCCCCCCCCAATCAACAAATAGGATTAAATCAGCCATAACCAGTGGAGAGTCCCAAGATGAGAGTTGCCTTACGGAGCAACTACTTTAACAGAAAATCTGAACTGCATTAACAAAGTAGACAACTGGATGAACAGGTTGTGGAAAGCTGCTTGTCCAAAGCTACTGTCTCCTTGGGACTTGGTGTCTGACATTAATCGGACATAAATGGCCAAGCAACAGCTTTACATACATCTTCAATGAAGGTGGCTCTAAAATAAGCCACTGAAATTGCCATGGCTCTCACTTGATTAGCCTAGAGTCTGTAATCTGTAAGCCAGTCAGGGCTTACGAGTGTGCTACACAGTCCACTAGCCAATTTAAACGAGTTCTCTTGGCAACTGCCCTTCCCAACCTGTTGGGATCAAAGGACACAAACAGTTTGAAAGACTCAGTGAAGCTGAGTTCTCTTGAGGTAATACACTAGGGCTCTCTTGTTGTCCAAGGAATGACGTACGCATTCTCTTTTGTGTGCACGTGGTCAGCACAACTGACTGGCTGATGTGGAATGCAGATACCACTTTTGGAAAAAACTTAGGGTGAATATGTACAACAACTCTGCTGTGAAAAAATATGAAAATATGATGAATAAGAGACCAGAGCCTGTATTTTGTTCACTCTTCAAGCTGACGTGACAGGCACAAGGAACAACAGTTTCCAGGCGAGAAACTTCAAGTCCACAGACTTCACTGATTCAAAAGGAAGTTTTATGAGCCGAGTCAGGACCATATTAAGGTACCATAGTACTAGTGGTTTACCGATTGGAGGCTTGGAATGCCACAATATATTCATGAAGGCCACACAAAAGGGTGAAGAGATACTAGACTGTTATGCACCCCCTGGTGATAAGCCATAATGGCACAGAGATGTACCTTGACCGAAGTGGCCTAATGGCGAGAAGAAGAAGAGATACTGAAGGTGGTGTCTCTGACCACAAGAAAAGGGATCCAGATGATTGGTCTTACACCATGCAGAGAATCTCTTCCACTTGAAACTGTATGGCTTCCACATGGAAGGTTTTCTAACTGAGATCAGAATGTCCTTATGGCCTTGAGAAGGAGCAAAGACATTACTATTGAGTGCTCAACATCTATGCCATGAAGGCCAAGGATGTAAGATTTTGGGTGGCAGAGTTTTCCATCCACCTGATTGATAAGACAGGTTGACCTGATGGAGGAGGCAGGGGTACTACATCTAATGAGGCTGTCTTCTGACAGTCCTGGTGATGTGAGGAACTGGGAGGGTATGTGTAGAGCAAACCAATGCTTCAGTTTAGCGCAAGAGCACTGGGAGCTCATCAGCAGTTCCTCAGTCTAATGGAACACAAATGACTAACCCATCATCTGATGAGAACAGTTTTGTTCCATGAAACTGAGCAACTGCTGATGAGCTCCCGATGCTCTTGCACTAAACTGAAACACTGGTTTGCTCTACACATACCCTCCAGTTCCTCACATCACCAAGGTGCTCTCCTGAGCTAGAGACCACTCATGGGGTTGCAGGATCTGCTAAGCTAGCCCACCAGCATATTCTGAACACTTAGAGATATGAATTGCAATAATAGAACCATGACAAAATTCACAGAGCCTCTTTGTGGACGGCACAAGAGCCTAATGCCTCCTTGCTTGTTTAAATAGAACAGCTAACTGATTTGCATGTGAATCAAGATTCTCCTGCTCAACAGCAGGTAGAAGAAATCTCTTAATGCACACAGGAAGGCCTACAGCTCTAGCAGGATGATCAGAAGATGACTTTCCACTCAGGGCCAAACCTTTTTGGTCCATGAAAGACCGGTGTGTGTGCCCTCCCCCCCTCTTGTGGAGGCACTGGTGGACGGCATAACTTGATGTGCTGGGACATGCAATGGAAGTCCTGTCACCAGAACCTCCAGGTTTATCCATCACAGCAGAGAGGCTTGCATCTAGGGAATCACATATCTGATGAGAAAATGGTTAAAGCAAATGATCCCACTGATGACAAAGGACCAACTGGAGATCCTGCATTTGAAGATGAGTCAGGGGGACCACATGGATCGCCGTTCCCAGATGGCCTAGCAGGACAAAGGCCAACCTTTTTGAGGTGTGGTTCTTTAGAAGGTATCTTGCAAAGCCCATTAGATTCCTGGCCCTTTTGACAGGCAGGAAGACTATCTCCTGAAGTGAGTGGGATCCAGGTTCCTATGAGCTGGACCCTCTGGGACAGAATTAAATTGGACTTTGTAAAATTGACAAGATGCCCAGGGACTGCAGAAGCTGAACTATCATGTGGAGAGATTCCAAGATGCCTGACAGGGAGGGACTCAATGATTCAGGTTCCCTACTTCCATATCTGTACTACAACTACCAGACACTTTCACCTGAATTTTCGAAGCCCAGAGAGCATAAAATCCGAGAGATATGCACATGTCCGCGCATAGCACATTTTAAAACTGGCTGAGTCATACACATCTCCCGATATGTGCAGGAGTGACAGGCTTGATGAAAGGGGTGGGCCGTGGTGGGGTGGAGGCTGGCCGGGACAGCGCCCTGTCCCAGGGAAGCATGCACAGGCAGCTGGCCAGCAAGTGCAACTTGCACCTGCTCGGAGAAGTGGGTAAGTTTTAAAACAAAAAATTCTAGGGAACATAGGGAAGATCCCTCCCAGTCTGCTCCTTAATTGCAACGGACTCTGAGGGAACTGGCAAAGGTCTACTTGAGTCACTGCACGTATTTTTGTAAAATACCCCCCCCTTGCGTGTGGGAGATGACATCTGCCCACACGGATATTAAAATCCAGTGTGCCTGGGAATCAGATTTTATAACGTGTACGTCGACACACACATGTTATAAATTAGCCGTGTCCACGTGTGCGCGCTGGGAACCGCTCATACGTGGACGCCCATGTGCGTTTTTGTTTTTAAATCGATCCCTTTGTGAATTCCCTTAGAGCACCTTGCACTGATAATGCATACCTTCTACTACAAACTCAAGAAATTTACAATGAGCAGGGGATGCGCAAATAAAAAACGACCTTCAGAACCAAAGCACACAGCTAGTTCTTTGGCTGAATGAATGGTAAAATTTTAAGGAGTAAATTAATTTTATTAATCTATTTCACCGTTGGTATATCTTTCTTCTTGTTATTAAATTTATTTTATAGGACCTTCAAATATTCAGAATGTACAAAACATCCTGTTTTTACTCACAAGCCCAATTTTATTTTATTCATCATTCTCTTTTTTACCTCACTTAAAAATCCCCATTTTCAGAGGTTCACCATATAATCAAAAACTTTTGTACTATATTGAAGATGCCACATACAAGCAGTCTCTGTTTATCGTACCAACTTTTTTTTGAAGAATGAATGTAAAACGCCACTTCTCAGTATTCAATTTTACTGCCCCGACCTGGATCCAAGTTTCGATGCCTGCCTCAGGGGGTCTTCTTTTTCACCTTTTCAAGATTCTTCTTATCCACTCAAACTTTGGACTGCTGGATCAAACTTTTACCGTGGTACTTCACTGACGTTTCTTTTCCCTTAGGTCGGGGCAGTAAAATGGAATACTGAGATAAGTGACGTTTTACATTCATTCTTCAAAAAAAAGTTGGTACGATAAACAGAGACTGCTTGTATGTGGCATCTTCAATATAGTACAAAAGTTTTTGATTATATGGTGAACCTCTGAAAATGGGGATTTTTAAGTGAGAAAAAAAGAGAATGATTAATAAAATAAAATTGGACTTGTAAGTAAAAACAGGATGTCTTGAACATTCTGAGTACCTGAAGGTCCCACAAAAATAAAAATAAATTTAACAAGAAGATAAGATACTAGCAGTGAAATAGATTAATAAGGATATTACTGAGAGACATTGTATTTTGTGGTATCACTTGTTGGTCCTCAGATTACATTGATTTTGGGCTTTGGTGAGTAAATTAATTTTAACCGCTCCTGAACCAGCAACTTGTTCAGGTTCTGGAAATACAATATGGGCCTTAGCCCACCCAACTTCTTGGGAATTGAGTATTAGCAAGAGTAAAACCCTATGCCACACTCTCGTGGAGGTAAAATCTCTATGGCATTCTGATTTAGAAAGGATGTTGGATCAGCTACAACTGAAAGTGATTATAGGGAGGGGGAGGGGGGGTCCGAACCAAATAAAGATGTCCATCAGGTCAGGGAAAGGTGCAAGAAGTGCACTCAGTAGCCATATTCCACAATTCTCAGGACTCACTTGTCCCCTGTGATACACTTCCATTCCAGCAAGAAGACCTGGCCCCTCCCCTTCATGGAGGAAGGTATCAAAATGCATCAAAAACCCGCCCCTGGCTTGGGCTGTGGTTGTTGCTGAGCCTTTGGGCTGTCGGCTTTCTCTCTCATCTCCTAGTGGACATCAGCTGCATATTGAAAGAGGGGCTCAATGCCCCCAAAAGGATGGAAGGGCCTCCTTTAGCAAAAGGTCTACTTTAACAAGAATTACTGATGCCTGGCCTTGGTGGGTTGGTCACTCGGCACTGTAGACCATGACTGCAGAATGGACTGATGATTTTTCATCAAGGCTACCATCTCTTGAATACAATGAATTCCTAATTCCCTTGGCTAGGACTGTAAGGGTTCCTCTGAATCCAGTTGAGCTAACTTGGAACTAAATCCTCACTTGCCTAAGTATTTTTTACTACTTTTCTTTCTCCTACATATTGTAAGGCAGGAACCCGTTTTGTGTTCAATACGTGTTTTTTAATTAAAGCTCTTTGTGTGTCTACACCCTGATCAGACCCTAACAATAGGTTCATCTTCACTCGGCACCACAGTGGAAGGCAGCTCCGAAGAAGCCCTTGATGAAGCAGGACCTGGAACACACTTGGTGCAGACAAGCTCTGTTAGCTGGAGTCAGGTCATCAGCACATGTACTACCTTTCATACCAATGCTCTGCTTTCCACCTCAGATGGCAGTATGAACTTTGGCTCTAAGGTTCTCCATGCCAACAAAATAGACAACCCTGTCTGTGCTGAGGCATTCTGCGCCGGGGCAATCCACACCAATGCAACTGAAGATACTCTTGACAGAATGTTATTTACAGGCAGCTTCCTTCTTTCTTACAATAAAACAATGAAAAGTTACACTCCAGATAGCCAAAAGCTAACTTTATATTTTTTTTGCTTCCACTGACAGTTGGAAACATTGTTTAGTGCAGGGAAATTCTCTCTAAAAAAAAACAAACCCACCACAAACAGGTTTGGCGAAAAAAGATATACATTTCGAAAATGCATGCCTAGTTCCCTTAAAATGCTGAATGAAAATATCCAGTATTTTTATCAAAATGGCAGAGACAGCACCAATTACATTTCATCTCTATATTGGCTCAGTGAAAGAAACGTCTTGCTTCCCTTTATTTGTTGATATGAATTATTGTAAAAGGTAAGTAAAATACTTCCATTTAAATTCACTTATACTAGGTAACATCTCATCCTTACTGAAAAAAAAAAGAGCTTCCTTCATGCTGCCTAAACTATATGGAGAAATTACTACTTGCCTGAATTTCTAACTAACCTACTTACACCCCCCCCCCCCCCCGCTGTTCCCAGTATTCTCATATAGTTTCAAGTTACTGCCCTGCCCCTTCCCTCCCCTCCCCCAGTTATAATATCAGTTACAATGTAAAGCCCTGTTGGCTGAATTTGCTGTTGTCTGGAAACCGATGTGATGTCTCGTGCGAATGTCGGTATAGAAAAATGTTAAATAAATATAAATAAATAAATTTCATTTTCCTTAGAATAGACAGACTCAGGACCAATGGGTTATGCACCTGTGCCAGAAGATGGAGACGTCACAGTATATAAACACTCCTGCAGCAACATCAGCCTGCCAGTCAGTATTCTCTTCAAAAGCAACTGTGAATAGACTAGCAAAAAACTTGATTAAAAAACAAACAGTCAACCATTACTGTACTCAACCAACAGGCCACACTGAACTCAGGTAACGAATGTATGCACCCTAATCTAGGGACTGGATGAACACTTACCAGTAATCCTCTGGAACACATAGCCTCAAAGGAGGACCAGTAGACCAATCATTTCGCAGCCAAGGGCAGGAAGCTGAGTCCATCTATCTACACTAAGGAAAATGAAATTATCAGGTAAGTAGTAATTTCTCCTTTCCTAGTGTGTAGACGGATAGACTCAGGACCAGTGGAATGTACCAAGCTACTCCCGACTAAAGGTGGGAGGCTGCCTGGGGTTCAGTCAACACCGCACGTGCAAAGACTATGCTTTCCCGGCCCTGCACATAATACCTGGAAAAAAAGTGTGTAAGGAGGACCTCGTCGCAGCTCGGCAAATGTCGACGGGAGACAACAATCTAATTTCATCCATGACACTGCCTGAGCCTTAAACTGAGTAGGAAACGGTTTTTCAGCCTCCACATATGATGCCATACTACCTCCTTAATCCAGCAAGCTATCGTAACCCGCCCTGCCTCATTCCACCATTAAGGTAAACAGGCGATCCGTCTTTCAGAAAGGTTTAGAAACCTCCAGATACCGCATGACAAGTCTCTTGACATCCAAAGGATGCAAAGGCAATACTCTTCCGCATCTTTCTCCTTATCCAACGACGACATGGAAATGGACTGGATTCAAGTGAAAAATCAGAGACCACTTTAGGCAAGAAAGAGGGAATGGTACGCAGCTGAATTGCTCCTGGAGTCACCTGAAGGAACAGCTCCCTGCAAGACTAGGCCTGCAGCTCAGAAATTTGGCATGCAGAACATATCACCACCAGGAACACTGTCTTCAAGGGCAAAGCCGCAAGTAAAGGTAATGCAGCGGTCAAAACATAGGACCCAAAAGAAATCCAACACCAGGTTAAGACTTCACAAGGGAACCGTAAGGGAGGACGAAGATGATTCACTCCCTTCAAGAAACAAGCCACATCAGGATGAGACGATAAGGATTCACCATTGACCTGGCCTCTGAGACAGGCAAGAGGCGCAACCTATACCTTCAAGGAATTAAAGACCAAGCCCTTATTTAATTCACCCAGCAAAAATTCCAAAATGAGCAGGATCTTCACACCAAGGCTCAAACACTCACCAAATCCACATACAGGTTAAGGAAGTGGAGAACTTCCAAGCATGTAGCAAGGTGGCAATCACAGCAGAAGAACCACCACGCTTCAACAAGAGAGCCCTTTCAAAGACCATACCGTAAGACAAAATAGAGTTGGATCTTCATGAAGGATAGGTCCCTGCTGCAACAGAATCTTGTGCGGCGGAAGAACAAGGGGAGCCTCTACCATGAGTCTCCACAGATCCTCATACTATGGTCTTCTGGGACAATTTGGTGCCACCAGGAGCACTAGCCCCCTTGTAGCCTTAGATCCTGTGAACTATTCTGCCCATCAGGGGCCACAGGGGAAAGGCATATGGCAGCTTGTCTTCTGGCCAGACTTTTAAGACAGCATCAATACCCAAAGACTTTGGATCTCTCCTGCGACTGAAGAATCGAGGAACCTTCACATTGCGAGAAGTTGCCAGCAGGTCTAGGAAAGGATGGCCCCAAGCAATCCACTATCAGGTGATACGCCTCATCCAAAAACACCCATTCTCCTAGGTCCAGACTTTCCTGGCTGAGAAAGTCTGCTCTTATGTTGACTTTTTCTGCAATGTGAGAGGCAGAGATCACCTGGAGATATGGGATCCAACGAGACAGCAGGGAGCACTGAAGGGAACGCATATGTGCCCTCATCATGGCACCACTTCCAGGGTTGCCACCATCAAACAGAGTACCTGAAGATAGGACCTCACTGTCGTAGGTATAGAGTTCACCAAGAGACTCACTTGCAACATCAACTTCTGAATTCAAACTTCAGGCAGGAAAACTTTGTCCTGTCTCATGTCTAACTCAACAACCAGGTACTCCAATGACTGAGAAAACTGAAAACTGCTCTCAGCTAGGTTTACCAACCAAGCTCCTGCAACAAGGAGATCACCTTGCAGGTCTCTTCCAGAGACTTGGCTCAAATCAGCCAGCTGTCCAAATATGGATGTACTAGAATCCCATCCTTTCCCAACTCCGCTGCCACTACCACCTTGGAAAAAGTTCTGGGGGCAGTGGCTAGACCAAAAGGCATCGCTCAAAACTGATAATGGTGCTCCACACAGACAACGTTGGTGCTCCAACCGGATGAGACTATGAAGGCAGGCCTCGGACAGATCCAAAGAGGCCAGATATTCCCCCAACTGCATGGCCAATATCACTGAACGCAAGGTTTCCATGCAAAAAATGAGTCACCAGCAAATGAAAGTTCACTCCTGTGAGATCCAGAATGGAGCAAAAGGATCCCTCTTTCTTGGGCACAACAAAATTAATGGAATATCTTCCCATACTTTCCTGAATCAGAGGCATTGGGACCACAGCCCTCAGACTGAGGAGCCTTGATAGAGTAGACTCCACTGCATGCTTCTTCTGCAGGGAGTGGTAAGGAGATACCATGAACATGAAGCAAGGAACACTGCAAAATTCCAATGTATATCCTCCTCGTACCACCTCCAGGATCCACTGAACCGATGTGATTTTGACCCACCTCTGATAAGAGTGAGAGAGAGAGAGACGTCCCCCTATCTCCAGGGGTGGGTCGGAAACCCCCAAGCCCGTGCCTTTCTTGGGCTGTCTGGGATGAAAGGATTGAGACCTAACAAAAGGCAAAGTCCTTTGAAAGGTCGACCCCCCCTGTAGGGTCCAAACCACTTGGAACCCCGAAGACGATCCCTTATACCAAAGGGGTGCTGCAACTGCTTCTTATCCTCTGGCAATCAAGGAACCAGGGATTTGCCCCATTTACTGGCCAGTTTCTCCAACTCACTCTTGAACAAGAGGGAATCTTTAAATGGGAACTTTATAAGATTAGCTTTGGAGGTAGCGTCAGCCGACCAATTACGCAGCCATAATTGATGTCTGGCCGCTATTTCCAAAACCACTCCCCTAGTCGAGGTATAGACCCAATTGCAGCCTGCATCTACTAAAACTGCAGTGGTGGGTTCCATAACTATCGATCAAATGACTTATGAGGAGAGATTGAAGAATCTAAATATGTGCACCCTGGAGGAAAGGAGGAACAGAGGTGATATGATACAGACTTTCAGATACTTGAAAGGTTTTAATGATCCAAAGACAACGACAAACCTTTTCCGTTGGAAAAAAATCAGCAGAACCAGGGGTCACTATTTGAAGCTCCAGGGAGGAAGACTCAGAACCAATGTCAGGAAGTATTTCTTCACGGAGAGGGTGGTGGATGCCTGGAATGCCCTTCCGGAGGAAGTGGTGAAGACCAGAACTGTGAAGGACTTCAAAGGGGCATGGGATAAACACTGTGGATCCATAAAGACCAATACTAAATGCAACACCAAGAAACCAATCCAAGTTTTCCAATAATCTACACAACTACCAAAACTAGCAAAGCCTTTGTCAAAAACATCCTGCCTCCCCATGCGCACTGAAGTTTAGATTTTAGCTAAGGTCACACCAATGCCTTCTTGAAAGCATGTTGTACTAATGCCACTCAATGGTCAGGGACATAAAGCACCGCTCCATACAGGTTACCTCCATGACCTGTGGTGCCACTAGGTCATGCTTCCGCTCTCTCTTCACTTTTTGCAAGTAAGGATACTCTGTGTTTATCCCATAAATGTTTTGAAGTAAATTACAGTTTTAGCTTCCACCTTATGTTCTGGGAGAGCATTCCAGGCATTAATTTTCTGACATCATCCCTTTGGAGTTTCCTATCATAGCCCCTAGTTCTACAAGTTCCTGTCCAACAAGAAGTAAACCTGTCATATGTTTCTATCATATTCCACCACCTACCCACCTAGTCTCTCCTCCCCTCTGGTTATTCATATTTAGGTACTTAAATATCTCATTTGGTTTTTGGCACAAACCATACATGATTAAAATCAGTGTTTAAAAAAGTCCTCACTTTAAAACTAAGCACATGCAAATTGACTCAAAAAAAAAAAAAAAAGATACTTTAAACCAATTTACCTATTTCTGCTGCATAATAAAGGTCAATCCACTGGAAACCTATCCTGGTGAAGTTTATTTGTGGATGGAGGCATCAGATCTAGCTAGTGAACAAACACATTTATTGCTACCAGTTTTAACCAATGACAGCACAAATTGTCTGTCAAATGAGTTTTAAATTTGCATACCATAGAATGCAATTCTTTGAACAGAGCTTGTTATAGATGAAGCACAAGTAGTGGTTTAGTAGTTAATTCTATTTTTAAAAGTTAGTTTTCTATTGGTTTATGAGTAGGAACTATTGCCATTTCATATCTGACTTTTAAACTTATGCCAAGAGATCCCAACAAGTCAAATTTGTAACCAATTTAGACCGTATTTAACATAAAGTATAATGTTAAGCTTCAACTATACATTCTCTTCACATTTTATCCCTAAACACAAATATTCCTAATACCTAAATGTCCAGTTTATTCTTGAAAACATCTATTGGCTGCAAAAAAAAAAAAAATCACAACCCCAACATCTTATTTCCCTAATATAATTTAGTTAAAATGAAAAACTAAACACAAAGCAAAACCTTGTCAGGTGGCATAAGAACAAGGAAAACGTGTAAACTGACGGAAAAGAAAATGCAGGTGTAGCTTTCTCCTGCCAAGTCTTTTCCCATGCTGAGCACACAGTAGAGAATCTCACACACTACCAGCAGCACACCTGCATCGAATCCCCACCTACTCAGTAAACACACAGTCATCAAAAGAGAAAACTCTATGGCACGTTAATTCTGGAGCTCAACCCACACCAATATGAATGAACTAAATGGTCCTCTAAGAGACCATATCTAAGGAAGTTCTTTGTTTTGAAAATATGCGATTAGATCATTTTTCCACCATTGTATGAGGGTCCAAGCTGGTTATTCAAACAGTACTTCAAACCATGAGGCTTAAGAGGGACTTTACCGGGCTGTTCTTGGAAAAAAAAAATCCTACTTTCTGATCAGAGTTATTCTTAATTGCAGGCAGTGAAAGAAAGGAATGAGGATGCTACTGTACAATGAAGGAAAGATTTTCAGTGATTACTCAGGGAAACTCAAGGCTCCATTAATCAGCACTATGTACACCTATTATAGAGCAATCCACCTACCCACACAGAAAATATTTGGGTAACAAGAAAAGTAGATGGAATGAGTCCTTAGAGCCCAATTCATCTCCTGTGAAATCAAAAGACCTGAGGAAAAAAAAACCACAGTCAAAAGCTATGCCTTGCTCTGTAGCCAGTGCTGGAAAACTGGCAAAAAGTAAGCTCCACCAGCTTCAGTGCCTCTGCTTAGCAGCAGCGCTAGCTTGCGTGCAGACATACCAATCAACACAACCCTGGTATTTGCTCTGCTTTCAATCCGTCTAAAGAGAAAAACAATGGCAACAAGGAATTTCTTTAAAAAGCCTTTCTTGCCATAGAGTTTATTTCTTTCACCTGATCCTTTAATAGGCTTCAAACAATGTTTGTTAAAAAGGGTAGGAGCTACAGCTAGATGCCGCGTGTGGAGTTCTCTTCCTAGTCCCGTTCGCTGCTCTGGGTTCGCTAGTGCAGCAAAATAGTACAATGTCAAGTGACAATTACAAATCAAAAGTATATATTGCTTTTGCTCTGTTTTTTCATATTATTATACAGAATCACAGACACACACACACACACCAGAAAGCATCAATGTACTTTCTGACTTTTACATGGAACTAGTGCTACATGTTTCAGCTTGTAAAAAAACAAAAAAAAAAAAGTTATAGCTGTACAGAATGTAGTATTATACAACTCTCCCATTATCTAAAAGTGTTTCCCAGCACTCTCCTGAAGGCACACCTAGCCAGTCACGTTTTTCAGGACATCCATAATAAATATGCATGAGCTAGATTTGCATACATTAGAGACTCAGAATATGTAAATCTACCTCATGCATATTCATTGTGGAAATCCTGAAAACCTGCCTGGCTGGGTACACCTCCAAGAGAGTTAGGAAATACTTGCCTAAGAAATATAGTAAATATGGTAATATGCCAGTGTTTACATATATTACTTTGTTGCATAAAACTGAACAGTTTCTTTCTTTAGTAACTATATAGACTACAGGATATATATAAGTAATCCAGGGTGAGTGCCATTGGTGAAAGGAAGGTGCATGTAGGTAAACATAGAGCAGGGACAGGCAACTCTGTTCCTGGAGTGCCATAACCAGGTCTGGGTTTCAGGATGTCCACTACGAATATGCATGAGATATATCAGCATGCACTGCCTCCACTGAATGTAAATATACACCTCATGCATATTCATTGTGGATGTCCGGAAAACTAGACCTGCTCGTGGCACTCCAGGACTGGAATTGCCAACCCCCTAGATTTAGAAAAATAATGGAAACTAATCTGGATATTTAAAATGTACTCGGGGTTTAGATAACCTAATCAATTGTCAAACATGCTAATAAATCACCAAACTGCTTTTCTGTGGGAGAAAAAAAAAATGGAAGAACCTTTTCCAACTACCTTGCATTCCACTCATTAATAATCGGTATTTATTTGTTTGTTGAGTTTTATATACCGTCATTTGAAATATCATATCATATAATTATATATATATATATATATATATATATTATATAATATATATATATATAAAAGGCTTGTGTCAGTCAGTCTGTCACACTGCTGTGTCCATCTGTGGCCACCAGATGGTTCCCAGAACAGAGGAAGGTGCACTGTGCAAAAACAATATGCTTTGCCTGCAAAGCTCTGTCACATACACGCAGACGCCCACACAGGAGCTCCACCAAACACAAACATACACACAGGCAAAGGCATACCCACACAGGCTGTTGGTGACCAGATTACCAGGCATTGCTCAGGTTATGCTCACCAATATGCTCTAGCTACTGATCCCAGTCTCTCACACTCCCACACACACAGGGACAGTCAGGCATAGGCACTCACACAAGAGCACACAAGTGTGCACAAGCACAATGGGACAGCACCCCACCCCCACATACACACACAAGCTGTTATAGATCAGAATACCCAAGCAACACCAGGAACTTTTCACTAGTAGATATTATAAAAGAACTGCAAGATATTAATGAGAACAGCAAAGCAGGCTAGCTTTGTTTCAGTACATTTATTGGTTTTTTTATACCGTCATTTAGACGAGCCTTCACAATGGTTTACAAACTTCATATAAAACAGTAACATTGAAATCATATAAAATTAAAATATTTTACACACATTAAATCTAAAACAAGTGTTATACATGTTACTAAAATATCAATCTAAGGGGGTCATTTATCAAAATGCGCTAAGACGTTTTCGCACGCGTTAAGGGCTTATCGCATGCGAAAAGCCCTGTTAACGCATGCGATAGGCCCTTACCGCATGCGAAAGCACCGTATCGTATGGTGCGATGCAAATTTGAAAATGAGGAGGAGTTAGGGACGGGGAGTGGGTTGGGTTTGCCAGTCTGCGAAGTGCTATCGCACAGACTTAACGCCAATTTTAACTACACCTTTTTCATTAGCATCAAGCCGTGCGACAGCTTGCATTACAGGACGGTAAGGTTGTATCGCATTTTGCGATGTCCCCTGAAAGGCCTGTTTTAGTAGATTTGAGGGTCCCAGGGCACCAGCCTAGCCATCTGAGGAGGGAATAAGAGAGTGAGACTAGCCATAATGTCCTCTCCCTAGATAGGTATTTGTATCCCTATGGGTGGCCCACCTAGTAACTCGAGGTGAGATTTAAGTATGAGTGTAGGGGCCACTTTGACATTAAACGTGAGACGTATGAACAGAACAGTGGTCTCTTGTGAAAATTTGATAAACTACGGATAGAGGAAACTCACCCAAAGATGAGATTTGGGCAATGTTCTCTCTACCTAGCTTGATGTCACCCAGGTAGAGAAAACCTTGCACATATATCATCTTGGAGTGAGTTTCCTCACTCTGTAGGTCATCAAATCTTCACAAGAGACCACTGTTCTGTTCGTACGTCTCACGTTGAATGCCAAAGTGGCCCCTACACTCATACTTAAACCTCACCTCGGGTTACTAGGTGGGCCACCCATAGGGATACAAATACCTATATCTAGGGAGAGGACATTATGGCTTTTTCTTTCTCTCTCATCTGAGCTCCTTGGGACCATTAACAGTGGTCCCCCAGTGGTTGAATACAGGAAATACAACAGGTCTGGCACTTATCACAAAATCTGAAAATGTTATCGCAATTTGCGCTAACTTAGTTCTTCGCATAGGTAATTAGTACAAATTGCGATAAACTGTATATTAGCATAAAACACGCCCCTTTTGCTATCGCATGCGATACTTATCGCATTTTGATAAATCCAGGCCTAAAATTGCTATTTAAATGAAATACAAAATAAATATTTATCACTCTAAAAATTAAAGTAAAAAACAAACATAAGTAGGAGTAGAGGTTAATAAAAATTGTCTATTTGAGCTGCTCTCATTCATTCAAGATTCATTCAAGATTCAACATGGCTTTGTACATCTTTACGATTGTACAAACCAATGAGACATCTCAGATCAATATCGCAATATTTGCTTGATGTCCCCACAGTTAGATTAGCAAGACTTAATATGACTAGGGAAAGGGCCTTTTCAGTGGCAGGGCCGCTGTTGTGGAATTCTCTCCCTAACACCTTAAGGCAAATCTCCAGTCATAATGAATTTAAGAAGGCAGTAAAAACTTATCTATTTAAGATTGCATATGGTCATCTTGAAAACTGAATATCCCACCTTGACAAGCCACGTACTCTGCAGCTATTGACTGTTTGATTATACACTTATCAGGAATCTGGATTGTATAAGTTAAAGTTTTAGGGTTACTTATTTCCTTTCTTTATCTGTTTTTGTAAAAAATTAGTATATTTATTTTTATGAGTAGGGATTATGATGGTTTAATGTATTTTTCTTCTTTCTGTGCTTCTCTTTAACTTTTTGTTGATTAGATTGATTTTATTTTTTAATTTTTATTTTATTTTATTTAAATTATCTTTTGGTTAACTCGATCTATATAATTGATACTTGTAAACCGTCTTGATCAAACTAGTTTGAAAAGACGGTATAGAAATATTTTTAAATAAATAAATAAATTATCCTTGTAGGCAATACCGAATAGACAGGTTTTTAGACCCCTTTTTAAAAGCTTTGCAGTCTAATTGTAATCTTAATTCTGTAGGGAAAGTATTCCACAGCTTGGGTCCAGCTAAAGGAGATAGCTCTTTCCCTTACTTGGCTCAAATGGGCAGAATTTACAGATGGAATGGCCAGCAGGCCTTTGTTTGTAGATCTTAAACTTCTTTGTGGCTTGTACAACTGGATTGCTGCGTTGAACCAATCTGTTTGGTCACCATATATGTTTTAATTCTTTTCCCTATTTCTCACTGAGCAATACTGACAGCCAACAATAAAAGAACTGTTGTGCCAGCTGCTATGTGATGGGTCCCCATGCACTGAGCTTGCTGATGGAAATAGGTAAGGATGAGGTTTTGGAGCAAAAAATCTTGACTAGATTCACAAATAGAAATAAACACATTTAACTAATTAAGATCATCATGAATACTTCAATGGATGCTATGACCAATACTCCTCAGGGAGAACTGTATTATTAATTTATTTGATGCATGCAAGTCACAGCATGCCGCTCTTGTTCAGCAGTACTGATGACCAAAAGCATTCAGAAGATGGTAACACTGCACAGTGCTTCTGCCAGTGCCGTGTACAGCCAAAAAGTTTCACATTTCTACAGCTTGTTGCATGAGCAAAGCCAAATGCCATTGGAAACTAAAGTAACATAAATAGGTCATATTATGATACAAGGTTTGCCCTGACATTTCCACATGCCTTGCTTTTGCTGGAGGCACCATGTCAAGTTATCTAGGTGGCAGTGTCAGATCACTCCTCCTCAGGCTTTAACAAGCTTTTATGATCACTACATAAATCAGAACCTGTAGTATGGAACCGGGAAACAGAGTCCTCTTATAAGGACATTCCCCACCATGCACTGTAGCTGGGCAGACAAACAGTTCCAGTAGTAGAAGCAAGGGTTTATCAACTATTAATGCTAGAATACAGTGATTCACAGAATACAAAATAGAATTTCAAAACTATATGAAAATATAGGCATTGCTAGGTTTGCTTACATTAAAATTAGACAATCTGGAAGAAAATATGCTCACTTACCCCTAGATTCATCAAAATGCTATAATAACGCATGGATAATGCTAGAGCTAAAAAAAAGGGGCATTTTTAAGGAAATTTTAGAATTACCGTGTAATGCGGTAACATAGCGCTTCACATTTATTTAGAGATTTTTTTATATACCGCGGCACGTGCAGCACATCACCTCGGTTTACAGCAAAGAGTAATGCAGCAACAGGCTTTACAATCAAATATTAAACGGAGCAAAAATAATAAAAGAAAAAAAGTACAAACAGCATGTTTAACAGTTAACTAAGCAAATAAATATCATTGACGTAAGAGTAACAGGGATTACCGAGAATTTGATCTACATATAGCATTATACAGTAGCGAGCATTTCTAGGGAACAAGTGCAGGTAGGATGGGAGGGGGAATCAGGATGGAGGTTAAAGAGCGACATATGCGGCCTATAAGGGGCCCAGCCAGTCATGGGTATGCTTTTTTAAACAGCCAGGTTTTTAGGTTTTGTTTAAATTTCTTTGGCATGGTTCCTGGCGTAGTTCAGAGGGCATACTGTTCCATATTGTGGATCCTGCTATGATGAGAGAGCGTTCTTTTGTAGATGCATGTTTGGCAAGTTTAGGGGAGGGGAACGGCAGTCTGGCCTGATGCAGCAATCTTGTTGGTCGGTTTGTCTTCTTGAAATACAGGTGTTCGGAAAACCATTGCATGTTTCTGTTATGAATAGCCTTGTGTATTAGTGTAATGGATTTGTATATAATCCTGGATGCAACGGGTAGCCAGTGCAGAGACTGAAGAGCAGGAGTGATGTGATCGTGGCGGTGTGAGTATGTGGGCAGCTGCATTTTGTAGCATTTGTAATGGTTGTAACGTGTTTTTTGGTAAGCCTAACAGCAATGCGTTGCAGTAGTCAAGCTCTGACAAGATTGTAGCTTGTAGCACTGTGCGGAAGTCGTATGTAGTATTGCGTGGTACGATAGGTTTTTCACACCCCATGATAATTCCTATTTCGCATCTCTCTCGAAATGCTATTTGAAAAATTTATGGGGAATTGCATTTCGGTCCTATCGCACAGCTTAACGCCATGAAAAAAGGTGCAATTATTTCCCACATTAAATCCATGCGATAGCATAATGCATGCTATCGCACCATGCAATACTGCCCCTCATAAATCCTGTCCAAACTCCTCCCTAATCCCGCCCCTTCCCAAATTTGCATTCGCACCATACTCTAGGGTTATCATTGCATGTGTTAACACCATAATGCATTTTGATGAATGAACCTGTTAGATGGTAACTTTCAAACCCATGCGCAAGCGTCCATGTGTGCGCAGTTGCCAGCGCGTCCACATGGACGCGGTGATTTTATAACATGTGCATGCCGATGCACCCGTTACAAAATCCGCTACCCGCGTGCACAATTTCATATCCGAATCACGCGCTTAAGTGGGGGGAGATTTTACAACCTGTGCACAGCGACGCAATTGGCCCTATTCCCTGTTCCCTCCCAGTCCGCTCCAGTAAAGGAACAGACACATTTCAGGTGTCTGCTAGAAGGAATGTGGCATGATAGGAGCTTTCATACATATCTTGTGAGATTGTTCCGAAAGGATTTCTCTTTGGAAACATATATATTTGGCATAACAAATAAGCACCTTCCTTTGGACTCTTTATACTGTGGCTCCCAGTATAAAAACAGAGTACTGTATTCTATTGGTAGGGAAAAGGATTGTATTATAAAAACAGAAGAAAAATCAGTGCAAGAATCTTTACACCGATTTGTTTTTTTTTTTTAATTCTAGCATTACAATTCCCATGGAAAATAAAAATAAAATAAAAAGTGAAGGTCCCTATCTGTTGGTTATTCAGTTTGTAGTGGTCACCCAGTGCATAGCTGCAGCCAACTGGAAGAAAATCCATCCCCCAGCACTGAGTGAGTGATTTAATACAATCTGGATTACATACACAATGGAGACTCCCAAAGCTACGTATCGCATGTTAAACATTACATTTATTTTCTCTAAATCTATATTACTGTGCTATCAGTACTTTTCCACCGTTGTTCTGTAGCTTTAAAGATTTTGAACTGCAAAATCAAGCTAGGTTCACACTCTAAAAACAGATAGATGTGTCAGTTGTAGCGTTGCACAACGTATTAAACACAACCAGATGAAAAAAATTGATAAAGTATTACTTTATGTGCAAGTCAAACCTCACCTGCTCTTTATTGTTACCTTTTCAAACTAAACTACATATTCCTCGATTTCCAAAACAATGGCAAAAGCATTTATAAAGTGGAGGGAAAAAAGGCCACCTCAAAAACAATAAAACATGCAGGAGAAAAAAAATCCAATCAGCATCAAAATGCCTTGTCCGCAAGCCAAACAGCATGGCTGCATGAAATGGAAAGAATCGCAATGGTCTAAAACCAGCATAAACGGATTATAGCTCGTTTTCTATAGCCAAACAGCACGCAGCAATTCTGGTTTGGTACAGTGAAAACGCTGCTTTCAGGATATTATATTTCAAGCTTAGCAAAATCAGATCAATATTACCCAAAAATATCATCTCCCTTCTTTTTAGTTGCTTTTAGGCAGCATGGAATCCCTTTAATCATCTCTGTATTGTCTCATCATAATTGGGGGAAATCTTATAAACATGCACACATGTCAAATGGAGTCAGTCTGCTCTTTAGTATACAAAAGATCGTAATCGCAAACAGTCTTTCAAGAGTTCATGAAGCAATTCAAGGTGCCAAGATTTAGAAAGAAAATTACAAATGAAATTAAGATACAAAAGTAGGACACATACATAATTCAAATCTAAGTGATTTATGGGGACTATGTCTTTCATTTAAAAAAAACACCATGAATTAAAATGAAGAAATCCAGAAAGATAAAATAAAAAATTTAGAATAAAAAATGTTAACCAATTAAATATTTTGGGGGTTCTGGCTGTGCTCATCACACCAGAGGCTAGAATGTACTAGCCATTTTCCCTAGAGCACCTTTAGTACATCTGGCCCCATTTGCTTTAATCCACTGGGCTCAGCTGCCTGGCCTCTCACATCAATATTGTAGAAAGAGATGCATCTGTATTTCTTCATTCTCATTTCTGAGCCCTGCCTCTCAGTAAAAAACAAACATAAAACCTTTTACTACAAAGACTTGTTTGAAAGTCTGTTCTTTGCCATTTTTGCCCAACAGATGACATATATACAGTGGAAGCCTGTTGTACTGAATTTCCTGATTAATCACTCACTGCAGTTTGTGGAGTGAATACAAAACTTGGTCTATAACAACCTCATCTGCTCAGGGTCATAAAGCATCATATATTAATCATTTCCTCGCAACGTTTTCAGAATGCAACAGAAATATTTAGAAAATATATAAGAACATAAGACTTGCCATACTGGGTCAGACCAAAAGGATCCATCCAGCCTAGTATCCTGTTTCCAACAGTGGCCAATTTAAGTCACAAGTACTTGGCAGGATCCCAAGAGGTAGACAGTTTCCATGCTGCTTATCCCAGGGATACGTAGTAGATTTCTGTTACTCCACCTTTCTAGCGCTGAAGGAGTCGCCATTTGTGTGTGTGTATTTTTTTTTTTTATTTTCCAAAAATCTCTTCCACTTGTTATAGTAATAAGCTCTATTTTGTCATTGGTCATAATAAGATTTAAAAAAGAAATATATATTTAAAATAGTAGGGAATCAGGAAACGAGATAACCTCATAGGACCACAAGCAAGCCTGCCATCTTCCCCGCCCATATAGGAAAAGAAGGTAGGCTCACCCTGTACACACGAGTGTAACTCAACTCGTTTGTCCATTCATTTTCCCAGAGCAAGTAAATTTTAATGTAAATATAAAACATTTAAGCAGTATGGCCTGCAAATAACAGTAACTTAATATTCAGCAATTTTTTTTCAGGTGTTTTGTCTCCAGGTCTTGGGCCAAAACACCTAGATCTGAAGAAAAGGAATAAATCAGAGGCAGCACTCTAAACTAAAAATTAATAAAAAAGGAAAAACATTGACTGCACTATGATCAGATGTTTCAGTCCCTGCTGGGACCATCCTTGAGGTTAAACTACAAAAATATAGTACTTTGATAAAGGAGAAGAAGAACAATGTGAAAAAGTATTGGCTATGATAAACAAATTCTTTGGAAGAGAAGATTGCAAAAGGGATGCTTCAATCTTGTCTTAATGATGTAAGTCGTATTCATGCATTAAATATCAAAAAAAAATGTAATTTAAAAAAATGGTTAAAAAAAAAACCCTATCCAATTCACGAGTGCCTATGGCCAAAACCTGTTCAAACTTAAGTCTAGATTCATCATTTTGCTATAAATATAGCAAAAATAGCGCCCACAATAAAAAAAAAAAAAAGGGGTGTGGTTAGGCTAATTTACCTGGTACCGCATTGCGCATCAAATTTAAAATCGCACCCACGTTATGTTCACATTACAAGCTAAGAAGTCCATCACATGCTGCTTTACTGACTAGACAGCTTTTATCGCATTTTGGGCTGCTGGCAAGAGAGGAGAGAGGCTGACTCTGTGGAGGTTCACTTATATCTGAAGTGTTTATACCACTGTAAGAGGGGGCACTAGTAACTCTGGGTGAGGTTTGGGGAGGGGGGGGGGAGCAGTTTTAAATGCACAGTCATATGTACGAACAACATAGTTACCATCAGTGAAGATTTAATGTGATTTGGAGTTCAGAGCTCTGAGCTTCAACCTAGTCTCTTATCTATAAGCCTGCTAAGAGGTAGCAGTACTGAACACATACTGCTAACCTTTGATGTGAAGTCTGTTAGTGTTGCAAGTGACTAATAAATGAGAAGCCTGGCAACATGATTGAGTTCCTTTCTTATACCAGATGAAGATACTTCTATAATCTAAGGTATGAAGGGCTCTCTCTTGTTCATGTACATGTGGTCTCAGAAAAATGGGTAGACAATATGATGGATATGGAAAACCAAGACCACTTTTGGTAAAAATGTTGTCAAATGGAAAGGACCACCTGATCATGGGAAAAACTGTATATATGGCAAATAGCAGACACGAGCTTGAAGGAAGAGCGAGAAGCGGAGCACCATCCTAAACCCCACAAGGGTTTTATCACTAGACTAATTCTCACCTTGGAAACCATCGAGAATGGAGACCCCCTGTGTAGATAACAGATATAAAGGCAAATCAGTGGAACCACATTCAGCAGCCACCACCATATGTCCCAATATAAGGAGGATCAGTCCAGCCGTCGCATGATGAGAGGTCAGTAGTTTTATGTATGAACGATATTACTGTGTACACTTAATCCGTTGTCAAAAATACTCTTCTCTTGCAACGAGTCTATCCATGGTTTAATCAATCAATCAATTTCATTCCCTGAGCAGGTTCTAGATCAGAAAAAAAAATGTTACCCTGAAAGTCCAAATTTTGGAGAAGATATGCTGGGAAAAACAAAGCTTATTCCCAAGAGCTTGCTGTGATTAGCCAATCATCTAGGAATGGGAAAGAACTTGAATCCCCTGGCGACGAAGGTATGCAGCTACAGTTGTAAGGCATCAGGTAAAGGCTCTTGGAGTTGCCCTTATGGCAATGAAGGAAGCCTATATTGGTAGTGGGAAGAATCCATCTTGAAGTGAAGGGTATGCCAACAGTAAGGATGGATCAGTATATGAGCATATGTATCGTTTAGCTCGAGAGTGCCTAATCATTCCTGTTTTTGGTTGTCAGGAGAAGCATACTGTGGGAATTCATTATGAACTCCTATCGAAGCAGGCATTTGTTCAAGGGCCTCAGTTCCAGAATGGGCCTCAAGCCTCTTGATTTCTTTCGGGATTAGGAAATATGCTTGGATTCAAAGATTGGTTCTATCGTTTGTTGGTGAGGAAGTGATTGTATCAAGTGAGACAAATATGGATCAAGATTTGAGCAGTATGGAGGAGATGGTACTCAGGAGAAACATAAAAAACAGTATCCAAACTCCACAATTTGGAGGACCTAGAGGTCCTACGTTATCTGGTGCCACACCTTGAAGATTTAGATCCTGTTCCCCTCCAGAACAGAATTCAGAGGGATGAAAAACTGGGTCTGGGCACGTGCCAAGGCTACTGAGTTCATGTTTCTAAGGTGTGGCCAAAAGCAGCTGCTAATGTTGGGCCAGAGGAGGCGGTAGGTGGTACTACTGAAAATGCCAGAATTGACTCCTACAAAAAAAAAAAAAAAGAGGCTGACCATTGGCAAGTGGTTGGAGACCTACGATAGGGTTGGTCCTCTACATTCCCTTTCATAAATTGGAAGCGAGACCAGGTATGTCTGGTGACTTCATGGGGACATTATCTTGGATGCCATGTCATCCGCCAAGCTCCAATCAAAGCTGAAGCATGGGAAAAAAAAAAAAAAAAAAGTTCATAGACAGAATAGAAAAAAAGTGATGAATGCACTCTTCTGCCTTCAAATGCAGTTATGCAGATTGTATTAAAAATCTGAAGGTTTTTTCCTGCAGTCGCGAAGATATTGCACCATATGGAACTGGTGCATAGAGATACAGGCAAGAAACATGGAGCCTTGGAAGTTTCCCTTGCCAAGAATGTCCAGCACAACGACTGACTGATGCGGAAGTTTGAACTCTGCATTCGAGATTCAGCTTTGTAGCAATAGGAATGCCAGAGATAACCATTTCCACTTCTCATCAGCAAAAGGTTCAGAATGGTGTAGAATGGGAGAGCCATTGGCTGACGGGGTATCCAATATCTGGAGGGTCTTCAAAGTATTCTATAAATAAGGGTGTTTAACGCTAACAGGTGAATTTTCAAAGGAGTTATGCATATAAAATTAACATACTATTGTAGCAATTTTCAAAAGCTATTTGCTTATGTTAAGTGCACTTAATGCAGGTAAGATGTACAAACAATTCAATAGCATATCTGTGATTACCCAAAAATGAAGAAATTACTTACCTGATAATTTTGTTTTCCTTAGTGTAGACAGATGGACTCAGGGCCAATGGGTACAGTGTACTCCTGATAGCAGTTGGAGATGGATCAGATTTCAATCTGACGTCAGCCCTAGTACATATACCCCTGCAGGAAGTGCAGCTCTTCAGTATTCTCCTCGAAAAGCAATTGTGGATATATGCATGACTGAATAATTTGAATAACTTGATTAATTTGAACTGGTTGAATTGGTTATAGCTGGAGACCACCAGTGTCCTCTACCGAGAAGCGTAAATACCCGGTAGGATGGGTGGCCAAGTTGGAGGAAAGCATGGCTTACCTGTGAATCACTCGCTCTCGGGGATGTCACTCGAGAATTCCATGAATAACGGCAGCCGTGGGTGGGATGCCAAGTCCATCTGTCTACACTAAGGAAAACGAAATTATCAGGTAAGTAATTTCTCCATTTCCTAGTGTGTAGCAGATGGACTCAGGACCAATGGGATGTATAAAAGCTACTCCCGAACCGGGTGGGAGGCTGCCCGTAGCCCACATAGTACTGCCCTTGCAAATGCTGTGTCCTCTCAAGCCTGAACATCCAGGCGGTAAAACCTGGAGAAGGTGTGGATGGAGGACCATGTCGCCGCCCTGCAGATCTCGGCGGGTCACAGCATCTTGGTTTCCACCCAGGACACTGCCTGGGCCTTGACTTGTAAAGGCAGTGGCTTGCCTGCTTCTATGTAGGCCGCCTTGTTGACTTCTTTGATCCAGCAGGCTATGATTGCTCGCGAGGCCGCTTCCCCTTGCTTCTTCCCGCTGTGAAGGAAGAATAGATGGTCCGTCTTTCGTATGGATTCCGACCTTTCCAGGTATTGGACTAGGAGTCTGCTGACGTTGAGGTGGCATAGACTGCGAGACACTTCCGAATTCTTTCGCTCATCTGGCGATGGTAGCGAGATGGTTTGGTTGAGGTGTCAATTACTGCCCCCGAGTATCCGCTCTTCCTCAGGCAAGTCCTCTCAATGGCCAGGCCGTAAGAGAGAGAATCGAGCTGGATCTTCGTGGAGGATCGGTCCTTGTTGGAGCAGGTCTCTGTGTTGAAGTGGCGGGAGGGGGCTCCCTGCCAAGTGTCTTCGCATGTCTGCGTACCACGGTCTTCTTGGCCAGACCGGGGCCACTAGAAGCGACCCTGTGGTGTTCTATCTTGTGGATGATTACACCCAATAGGGGCCACAGTGGAAAGGCATATAATAGAGTTTCCTGTGGCCAGATCTGTATCAGGGCATCGATTCCCTGGGCCTAAGGTTCCCACCTGTGGCTGAAGAAGCTGGGCACTTGGGCATTGGACCAGTTTGCTGGGAGGTCCATGGTTGGTGTTCCCCAATAGTTTACGATCAATTGGAATGCTGTGGTCGACAGCCTCCATTCTCCTAGGTCTAGACTTTTTCTGCTGAGGTAATCCACAGCGACGTTGTCTTTCCCTGCAATGTGGATGGCCGAGATCTCTTGAAGGTTCGCTTCCGCCCATGACATTAGGGGGTCTATTTCCAGAGACACCTGTTGGCTTCTGGTTCCTCCCTGATGGTTGATTTAGGCCACTGTTGTGGCGTTGTCTGACATTACTCTGACTGATTTGTCTCTGAGTCTGTGACCGAACCATAGGCAGGCTAGTCTGACTGCCCAGGCTTCTAGTCGATTGATGTCCCATCCTGACTCTTCTTTGTTTTATTGCCCTTGGGCAGTTAGCTCCTGGCAGTGTGCTCCCCATCCTCGTAGGCTGGCATCCATGGTGAGCAGGATCCAGGTTGGTGAGGATAGTTTCACTCCCTGGCTCAGATGGCCTTCTTGTAGCCATCATCGTAGTTGGGTCCGAACTACGCTGGAGACGTACAGTGTAGTTCTGGGACAGTGGATTCCATCATGACAGTATTTATTTGTTGAGTTTTATATACTGTCATTCAGTAGAGCCATCACAACGGTTTACAAAAGTATACATTTTTCTTAGCAGTTGTGCAACAGTAAAAACAATTTGAACAATATCAGAAATAAGCATATCAAGTCCAGAGAGCATTATTAGGTTGGATGAGGAGGGTATGCAGGTTCAGGGTGAAGAGAATGTATTAAGAGGTTTACAACTGAGAGTTCAGTTGAGAGTTGGGATGATCAAACGTCTGAAGATAAATGTAGAATTTGCGGAACATTCGTGTTTTTAGTAGTGAGTGCTATAGGGGGTCTCATGTGAGCTCTTGCCCATGGCACTACTTCCAGTGTGGATGCCATGAGGCAGAGGACTTGGAGGTAATCCCATGCCGTGGAGCAAAGCTCACTCAACAGGGTTCGCAACTGGGTCATCAGTTTTGATCTCCTTGTCTGTGTCAGGATGACCTTGTCTTGTTTGGTGTCGAACCGGACTCCCAAGTATTCTAGAGATTGGGAGGGCTGTAGACAGCTCTTGTTTGTGTTGACCAACCACCAGAGGCTCTCCAGTAGAGTTTTGACTCTGTTGGTCACCTGGTGGCTTTCCTCTGGGGATTTCACCCTGATCAGCCAATCGTCTAGATAAGGGTGTACGAGGATTCCTTCCTTCCTCAGTGTTGCTGCCACTACCACCATGATCTTGGTGAACCATCCAAGGAGCTGTGGCTAACCCAAATGGTAATGCCCGGAACTGGTAGTGACGGGCCAGGATCGTGAAGCGTAGAAAAACGCTGATGCTCTTGATGGATCGGAATGTGTAGGTAGGCTTCCGACAGATCCAGGGATGTAAGGAACTCTCTCGGTTGTATCGCCCTTATGACAGAGCGTAAGGTTTCCATGTGGAAGCAAGGAATATTCAGGTGGCGGTTGACCGACTTGAGGTCCAGGATGGGCCGGAACATTCCTTCTTTCTTGGGAACGATAAAATAGATTGAATAATGTCCAGTATTTGTTGTGGGGGCACCGGTATTATAGCCTCTAATGCTAGCAATCTTGCCAGTGTAGATTCCACTGCCATCCTCTTGGAAGGGTCATGGCAGGGGGATTCCACAAACTTGCCCGGAGGGAGGTGGTGGAAATCCAGGTAATATCCCTCTCGAATGATGGCTAGGACCCACTTGTCCGAAGTTCTCGCGACCCATCTTTGGTAGAACAGGGCAAGTCTGCCCCCTATGGCTTCTTCCTTTGGACGGGTCGGCTGATTTTCATTGTGGGGTGCGGCTGGGGCCAAGGCCCAAGCCGGCTCCCCTTTTGTTGTGCTTGTTCCGAAAGGACTGGCTCCGGCCTGCGGAGCGAGCTGCTAAATATGTGCTTCTGTATGGGTTGAAGCACTGTGATCCTCTGCTCCTGAAAGTTCGGGGGAAGGGTCCCTGGTTTCTCTTATTCCTGTCCTCCGGTAGCTGCAGCAGTGGGGATTCGCCCCATTTGTTGGCTAGTTTCTCTAGTTCGCTTCCGAACAGGAGGGTTCCCTTGAACGGCATCCTTGTGAGTCTCGTTTTGGAAGATGCATCGGCCGACCAGCTTCGGAGCCAGAGTTGTCTTCTGGCTGCCACGGCTGATGACCCTCCTCTAGCTGCGGTGCGCACCAGATCAGAAGCAGCATCCATGAGGAATGATACTGCTGGTTCCAGTGCTTCCCCCAGGAGTGTTGTTCCTGGTCTGGCGCATGTCACCACAGCACAGGAGGCCGCGATTTGTAGAGACATCAAAAGACTGTTTGAGGATGGATTCCAGACGTCTGTCTTGAGCATCCTTGAGTGCTGCTCTTCCCGCAACTGGGATAGTAGTGCGCTCTGAGACCGCGCAGACCATAGTATCCACTTTCGGACATGCCAGGAGATCTTTGGCGGCTGGTTTCAGAAGGTACATGGCTGCCAGGGCACACCCCTATGAACGTAGTCTCCGGGGCATCCCATTCCAGGTCAATTAGCTGCTGGACAACTTGCAATAGTGGGAAATGACGGGAGGTCTAACAGAGTCCCTCTAGTAGGGGGTTTGTCTTAGGTTCCCCTGTGGCACTTGTGCCCGGGATAGCGAGCTCTTTCAAGCTGTGTGTGACCAGGTCTGGAAGCTTGTCCTTGGTGAAGAAGCACCTCATGGTTCGGTGGGGCTCTGTCCCCGGGAGTTCCCCTTCCTCCAGGGGTTGAGATTCCTCATCTGAGTTGTCCGTGTCCCCGAAGGTGAGGCTTCTGGGCATTGGAATCACTTCTCTGGGCATAGAGGGTCCCGGTATGTTGAGGTCCTCTGGCGGAGGTTGTGGCCATATTAATCGGAGGCCCCGGTTGCATGTGGATGAAGGTACGCAGGCCTTTGAAGAATTCCACCCAGGAGATAGTTGCTGGGTCTAAATTAAGAGGCGCTGTGTGTCCCTGGGGAGCCCCGTTTGAGGGAGGGTCCCGCTGGGAGACACTAGGTCTGGCGTACTATTCAAGAAGCTGGAACCCGTGGCTGGGAATGGCCATGGGCTGGATCCCCCAGGGCCTCCTCGCACTGTATACATAGGGCTATGGCCTCCTCATGCCGTGCAGCTCTAATGTGGCATGCTGGGCAAAGGCCCTGAGCTTCTTTTCCGGTGGTGCCATGGCTTGTGCACGTAAAATACAGGGCCCGGGTGGCTTAGTTATGCGCTCCGGTGCATCAAAGTTGTGTGCGTAGGATTGGTACGTGCTCAGAGAGATGTACACGCTGTGGTGCACACAGATCGAAGTTATGCAACTGGCACAATAAAGCGCGTAGCTATGCGCGTCGCTTTTGTGCATAGTACTTGGGTACACGACGTTGTGCACACGGCTCAACTCTGTGCGCACAGATCGGGGCGGCGGACAGATCAAAATGGTGACGGCGACCACTGCCAATATGGCGACCACCTCAGAGGGTCTCCACATGGGAGGACCCTCGGATCTGACCGGGGTCTAGCCCTGCTAGGGCAGATCAACCCGGTGGCACTGTCCCGGCTGGCGACCTGTGCGACTCCTCGAGCTTCGGAGACCGGAAACTTTTAAACAGATGGCAGTCTCCAGCTGCAGGGGGAGAAGGAAATACCTTCACCGCCGCGCTCAAAGCTGCACCTGCTGCCTCTCAGCCTCACCCGATGTTGGGGGCTAGGTTCCCGCCGAGGTCGGCCGCCGGACAGAGGCTTACCAACGAGGGATCACGGGAATTCTCAACTGGGGGAGGGACCCAATGGGTGTCTTTGCTAAATTACTCTAACGCTGTGCTAGCGTGCATAGAGTCCCGAACTGCTATGGAGACGGAAAATACTGAAGAGCTGCACTTCCTGCAGGGGTATATGTACTAGGGCTGATGTCAGATTGAAATCTGATCCGTCTCCCAACTGCTATCAGGAGTACACTATACCCATTGGTCCTGAGTCCATCTGCTACACTGCTAGGAAAAAGACACTTTACACAGGTAAAGTGTATGTACGCATGCATAAAGGACCCAGTGCTAAGCATGTAAATGCTTTGGAAAAAAAAAAAAAAAAAAAAAAATCAGGCCTTAAGCCTTGAACCCACCTGTTTACACAAACTTTGAATTTGATAGCTGTTCTGCTGTCATGTCAGGTATATCCAGAAATGGTTTTTGTGGTCTATTTATAGAACCCTCTCCTGAAAGTGAGACTCCGACGATGATGAAGGCAAACTAGGGTGCTCTTCCAGATACTTTAGAGGGGAATAAACTGTGGCCAAGCATGTCTGAACAGCCTGGCTCTGCTGTCATTGAGTGTGAATATCAAGAACCTTGTATCAGGGGGTTCTGAGGAAGTGTTCACCATGATGGGTGATATTGAGACTGCAGTCTGAGGAATCACTGCCACAATGCTGAAGAGAAGTGGTTGGATTAAATGATGAGGCAAAGAAATTTCACACTAGATTTGCAGTCTGGTCAAGCAACTAATGTGGCACTGATAGTGGAACATCCCCTCCAATTACAATGATAGGTTCCTGCATCTTAATAAAAAAAAAAAAAGAAACCTCTTGAGACAAGCATCAGTATGAAGCATACTGGAGATGGAGTCTGTAATCAGAAGCTGTCCATTATCAGTCTAGAATGAATGAGGACTGTCAGTGGCATGCGATCAGAGCCTTCAAGGGATTCAAGTGAATCCCTAGCCCATAGGCATTGCCTTGGGATGGCAAATGCCACCCCAATTTTAAAATCATCGGATTAGGCAGGGATAGGCCAAACTCCTACGCCATCTTATCAGTGGTAATACACCTCCCCACCTCACCCCCACCCCAACGCCCCGGCAGCAGGAGTCACTAGCCCTGTGGCAGCAGAAAATGACGTTTAGATAAATGTGACTCCTGCTGCCACCTACCCCATCACTCTTCAGCTGATGCAGAGCATGTCCCGCGGTGGCTGAAGAGAGAAAGCGCAAGAGAACATGGTGGCAAAAAAAAAAAAGGATGCAGCATGGCCTCCAGCAGCCTTCATCCCTCTGGTGGACAAAGAGGAGGATGAGGAGGATGTGATGGCCGCCAGACTCCATCTGGCTGGCAGCCAAAGAAAAGGCCAAGAGAAAGCGCATATGTGCCTGTCGAGGGGTTGGAGGGTGAGAGCCTGTGGGTGAGATCCTGTATATGTGGCGACAGAGGGCTGGTTGAGAGCCTATATGTGAGGGGGGTGGGGTGAATGTGTTTGGGTGAGTGGATGAGTGCCAATGTGGGTGGGAAAGAGCCGGTGTTTGTGTGTGGGCATGTGTGTGTGAGGGACTTAAGAGATTGTATGTGTGAGAGGATAAAGTTTGTACACCTACCCCTCCCACAAATCCACAACAATCTCAGAATGGTTGAAAACTGAAACATACAAGGTATGAAGAGATTTTTTTAAAATCCTTATTATTGGATGTTTTATTCATGTTTTCAAATATTTTTATTAGTATGGTTTTACTTTTATGATTGGTTTTAAATTTCTATATTTTGTTGTTTGTTGGTCTCTTATTTTGCCTTTGGTACGGGTATGTCTATTCTGTATGTGTGATCAAGGTGAGGGATTCTGCGTAGTTTCTGTGTAGGGATCTAAAGAAGTCCGTCTTCTGTTTTCAACAGATGTATTGGTTTTCTAGGGCCCGATGTAATATTTGCAGTGCTGCTCTTTCCTGGGTGGGTTTGTTGCTGTTTGAGTCCTGGGAGTTAGTGTTTTGATATGGCAGATTTGTTTCTTGGGGTAAACTATATTCTTGGCAGGCTATGATAGCTCCAATAAAAACTAAATAAAGTATTATCCAAAAATTGTACATGCATTAAGACAATATAAAACCTGTCCCTAGATGTGAATGTTATCTGATCTGACATCTGAAGGGACTTATGTAATTTTAAAATCTTTTGTACAATATTTTTGCATACATGTAATTTTTTATTTTACAGGTATTTTAGGCAGCCTGGTTGTTCTGTTTTCTAAATAGGAGGTATATTGATGTTTTAGAGCCTGACGTCATATTTGCAGTGCTGTCTTTTCCTTGGTAGGGTTGAGTTTGAGTGCTGGCAGTTAGTGCTGTTTTTGGAATGGGATGTTTACTACATTCTGTTTATTCATGGCTTTCTGAAGTTAAAGCCCACATCTATTAAATATTACAACAGGCCTAATGCTATATGGGTTGAGTGTGTGTCTTTTTTTTGTCTCTAGGGGAGTGGGGAGTAGACTGCTGTAGACCTGGGAGGGAGGGAGAAGGGCGGGAAGCACACATGGGAGGAGGAGAGAGAGGATTAAGAAAGCGAGAGTACCCCACTGGTGGTAATTGAAGGGTGTTATCTTCTGAATTATGTATGTGCTATCCAATTTGTAAACCGCTTAGACCATGCTATGTATAAGCGGTATATAAGAAACTTTTACATACATACATCTGCTTCCAGAACCTCGATGCTTTCATTGCATCGAGCACCTCCGTGCACCGTGTGTCCAGTGATACAGCCTGCATCAAGCACACCATGTCACCCTGTGCCAATGACAAAGGGGCCAGTTTGATGCAAGATGATTACAATCAACCCCGTGGCTTTGATTTAGGTTGATGGGGTGGGGGAGGTAATGAGGATCTCCTGTTCAACTCATTTCCTGATGATACTGACTATGCTGCACTGTGGGAAGAGGATCTACTGCTGCTTCTGAGAGACTTACACACTTCTTCTAGGTGTGGCACCCCTGAGAATGCAGATAGGTCCAAAGGCATAACCAAGAAAAAGCAGGAACATGCCATGAGGGACTTCATCTTACCAAGGATGCGGTTCAACAGCCATTCTGAGGAGGCACAAGTCTTTTTGTGTGTGATTTTTTTTTTTTGTAGTACTAAAAAGTGCTGTTTTAGGTGCTGCAGAGCAGCAGGTCAACTAAAGTGAAAAAAAAAAACCTGAAGAAAAACACAAAAATGTTAAAGCATTCTGCACAAAAAAAAAAAAAATCCTTAGAGGTGCAGAGTAGGCATCCGGGTTGGGCTCAGACAAAAAAAAAAACAAACACAGACTGAAGAAGCTCTCACAGCAACACCTGTGCAGGAACTCCCACACATGTTCAGTAGAGCTTACAGCTCTACTAGCTTGGAGGGAAGTCCATTTGGTGCCACTAGATGATGTCACCCACAGATCATGGCTAATTCAGCCTGCTTACTGACAGGAAACACATACATTGAAAAAGTCCAACTTAATTATATACAAATTGCAATAATATATATCATTCAGAAGATAACATGATACAAAGGATTCAGATGCAGACCCTCTCATCTAATAAGTGGACTTTGGCATGCATGAGAAGAATCCGATGCATCACGATGAGCATGGTTACATCAGTGACTCAGAAATTGAGCGAGCTCAGGCACAGATACATTTTGTCTAGAAAGTACTCTGAATGTACATTATCAGCCCGATTATAAGATGAGGTGAGGTTGTTTTTGACATTATGCAGGTCAAAAAAGCCAACCTCTTCTTACCACTGCACTCCCTGCTACTCATCCTGCCAAAGGGACAGCCCCTGCTGATCCCAGGGCTCCACTGGGCTTGCCTGGGAAGGAGACAGAGGCACTCTGCAGGATCCGGTGGGACAAAGGAGCCAATGGAATACTTTTGAGCTTGGTGATGAAAACAGACAGCAGCATACCGCCAGGCCCAACCGGAAGGTGGCAATCCCAGCAAAAACAGAAAACACAGATAGAAAAGAAAGATGTTTTGTACTATGAAGATTCTATACTTGCTGTGCACATCAAATTGGCACAACCTCATTTTCCCCAACTTGGGATCTCAGGATTTGAACCTGCAACCTTCTAGCTTTCAACTAGGGGCTTTCCCATCGAGGTAAAGCAGCAGCTCCCTAGGGTGAGCTAGCAGGAGAAACCTCTCTTCTTTAGCCAAGTTGCTCAAGTCCACTCCCTTACTGTTTTACCCTGTCACAGTTAATAGTAGCATATTCTGATGTACTGTCTCAGTTTATACCTGTTCTTCAAGCAAAACATTTATCTAAGCCTTGGGATCCGTTGCAGAATCTGCTCATAAACCCTAAAAGAATAAATCTCACAACTGTACCATGGAGACAGACATAAAAGAAGTAAAAAGGCACACGACACAGACACCTGGTCCGCTTGTCACACAAACTGAAGTGAGAATTTCTGCTCACAAAATATTTGTCGTTTTTAGGAAAACTAGGCGCTTATAATAAGTCAATGCCATTGTAGTTCTACCACTGCGAAAGAAAAGGTGCAAAAGCACAAATAGTCTCCACTGACACACACTGCCCTTCCTAGGTGGGGAGATGATGGGATTTGTGTTTTAGTTTTCTACAGCCTGCTACTCTACCATGATAAAAACCTTTTAGAATTTTTTTTTTTTTAGCAATTAAACTCCAAAACACGCATTAATTTTTAATGCCAGTTGCGACTACCAGAAACAGTAGGACACAGACATAATCTAACAGATAGAAATATAAAATCCTGAATGAGAACACTGACCAAAATGTAGCATTTTAAAAGTAACCAGAATAGCTAATTAGATCTAAAATGATATAATGCATTGTGTGTTTTTAAATTGTACCACCGAGTAATCAGAAAAGAGCTACCTGTACACGGTTATGATACCCGGCACACTGCTCTTCAGATATATCTTATTTACTACCCATTCACTGCTCTGTTCTCGGTAATCAACAGTAGCCATAGTACATTTTAAGATGTGACATACATGGATTGAATTTTCCATTTAAAAATAAGAATACATTTTTACATTTCTATTATGGAACATTATTCTGGCAATGCATGGCATTATGGCAATAATGCTGGACTATCCCATAAGCAGCTCATTCTTAGGAACCAACAGAGGGTGAAGAAGACACTAAATTTCAGAAACCTTAAGCAAATTTTAGAAATACAAACAAACAAAAAAAAAAAATTCTTAACTTTCTCACAGTGCACAATTTACTGTGCTATAAACGTCAGTAAAAGACTGGCAACGATGACTTCTGCAATCCGAGGCTTTAAAAGCCAGATAATGGCTGCTATAGACAAGCACGCTTTTGGCAACACCAAGCATGCAAGAGTGTCAACAAGCACAAAGGCTAGAAAGAAGCCTGGGACATCTGCAACATTTTAGCCAAGTTAAAACATTAGCACCTAGACATTCTGTCAGACAGCAATTGAAATTCAGGCATCCAGCTGCATAAACACCAAAGGGACCAAATGGACAGACTACCCTGAACAGCTAGGATCTAAATGGAGGTACCATTTTTTGGAAGAAAAAAAAAAAAAAATTTCCAACACATCACATTCACTACTCTTTATGAAGAATCCTTCAAAAGACTAGATTTTGTCTACTCAATAGATTTTAAAATCCCACCACCTTTTTCTGAATTCTACATATTCTGTTACCACTGGCATATAGTGTGCATGCAAAATAAAATGCTAGTGCTCCACCCAAGAAATGGCTGCACTGCTAGTGGCTAAATGAGTGCTAAAACTACAGCTGACTAGAAGGAGCTAATTAGGTGAACAGGAGTATTATATTTGATTATGCAAAAGCATTTCTCTATACTTATAAACTCCAAACTCTGGAATGAATTGCTTATAAATGAATCCATGGGTACTGAATGCATTCATTCCTGCTACCTGAAATTAGAATAGTAAGCTCATTAAATATAAATAAATCTCTCCGAATGCAGAGGCACTGCACCATATTGATGGAAGGTTCATTAATTTTCAATGATATAGAGCCACATCCATATTTGTCCTTTGGAAGAAACAAAAAAAAAAAAAAAAAAAAAAAGAAATGCTCAGAATTCTAAAATTATTCCAAGCTCAAACCCCACTCATTCGAAAACTATAGCAATGCAGTGTATGTAAAGACACAGGCCTAGCAACTGATGCAGGTCTTTTATAAAAGATTGAAACAAGAGCTTACACAGTCACCAAGAGAAGGGGGGATTGTTGAGGAATTTTGCTTAGTGCAGTGGAAGCAATGACTTGGCAAGTCCCAGCTGGTTAGGCGTATTCAGGGGCCAGCACTTCTCAGAGGAGATGACTAGTTTTGAAAAGCAGCAGTTTTTCAGTTGCACTCTCTCACTAATCTCATATTAAATCGCAACCAGCTCAGCCACTTTTAAATCAACCGTGACAAAAATGACTGCTCAAACCTTCCTCACTCCATTGTGCTTTTCTGAAAAAGAAAAAAAGTTCTCTCGGTAAATAGAGAAGTTCTGCTCTATCCAGGCTCAGGACTGAGCTACAATTTCGATTTATAGCACCATCACAAGGCCATCACAAAATAAAATCCTTAACTCTAATCTAAACCTTTGAAAAAGATCCAGTTCTGTTGGTGGGGGAAAAAAAAAAAAAAAACCAGTTTCATGCTTAGAACAACAAAGCTTTATGAATCAGAGGCCAGATATGGACATGTACAACTTGTTAAAGAGCCCCCAACTTCCTCAGTTCATTCTCACACCAAATCCAGCTTCAATCCAGGGCCCGGAGGTAGAGCAGACGGTGGGGCAGAGGGATGGGTCAGCTGGAACTTGTACTTGCTGCATGCTGAATACACCAGGAGCTGGCTGTATATGTCCCAGAAATAGCCCAAATCCATCAGATCAGACAGCTAAAAAAGGTCAGATTTAGTTAGGAGTTGGTGGGGGTCAGACGGAAAAACCTGGTACTGTGGGCTGCAGAAAACAGTCACATGGCACACAGCAATTGTCAAGATCTGTGAAAACATATAATTTGTACCTTTTTTATCTATCAGGAGTCCCTACGTGTTTAAAGTAAGTATAAAAGGTAGTTGATACCTTAATAAAAAGTAAGTTCACCATTTGTTATCTCAGAGATTGATGTTTATCTTGAAGACTGAAGTTTATCTTTGAAGGCCATCCATGGGACTGCACCAGCATGTACTGCTTTATCAATTCGCTCTTATTGTCCTATCCGTAGTTTCTGTTAGAAATTCCTTCATTGACACGAACATACCTGGTGACTTCTCATAGCCGGATCTTTAGCATCGCTGGGCCCAGTCTATGGAAATGAATTTCCCGAGTTCGTTAGATCAGAGAATAATTGGCTCCACTTCTGTAAATTGCTGAAAGCACTTCTTTAAGCAGGCATTCCTGGATAGATCATGACCCAACTGGTTTGCTCCAATATCTCCAGGTTTGTGTTGTCTATTGTTCCCGTACTATGTGGGTTTATTTTACTGTAATTCTACATTGTTTATTTGCTTTTAATGCATTGCTATATTTTATCATCTGCTAAAATCTGTGGATTAGAAGAATACAAATTTTTTCAATAAATAAATACATCGATCTTGCATCACACCCTGTAAACATGCAGTGGGTGGGTTCTGCAGGAGAGAGAAGCAGAGACCCTCATAGACAAGAGACTTCCTTCAAGATTGAAGAGAGGTGAAAGCAAGTTCTGGGTGTTTCTTGCAAAAGAAGGAACATGGAATTCTCCTTAGAAGAGGAGCAGCTGATTCTAGCCCTAGCTCAGAAGAGAAACAGTCCCTACCAAAAGCTTATCCTAGAGAAGTGAAGGAGAGAAGGTATCAGATCCTTCCTGAGGGAGAGGTCTGATCAACCCAAATCTCTGAGAACTGCAAGTCACAGAAAACTTCCAAGCTAACTGAAGCTGAGGAAAACCAAGAGTTTCTATTTCAACTACACCTCAGAGGAGGAGATGCAAGCTGTGTGTTACCTCAGGTTCACTATGTTAGAAATCACGTGTTGGCCAGGAATGTCTTTAGGATAAATTCCACCAAGTTCCAAACCTATCCAGCTCAGGATCTGTAACTATATGGCATTTAGATTACTGCTTACCAAAGCAGCCAAAAATACTTGCCTGCAAAAGGAGACTAGCTGCCCCCTCATGTAATCCAGTGATGGCTGGAAGATAACACCCTTACAGAAGTCATGAATTGCACTGGCACCCATAACACCACTACCTAAACTTGCAATTCAACTCATAGCAGCAGCAGAACAGCATATAAACATTTACCAGTCAAGTAAACAAGATTTTCACTGGCAATCACAATCTAGTGTGTGGCATTTCCTTTGTGATAGTCTGACGGTAACCATGTTCCTTACCCTGAAAAGAGATTATACTCTCCCCAAAGGAAGAACCTCTGCATCTGTCTCAGGTGAAATAGTAAACCAGGCTCTCTCTCTCTCTCACACACACACACTTTTATATTGTGTGTCTAAATAGTGATTTATCCAGCTAAGCTGTGGCTACTGAATACCAAGCTACATTCAGTGGCTGCCACTTAGCTGGATAAATCTCTTACTTATCCAACTAAGTAGTTAGCCCAATATAGAGTGGACAGAATCATGGAAGCACCATTTATTTGGTTAATTTGGCCATATAAGTAGTGATATTCAATAATCATACTTATCTGGTTAAGTTAAACCCTGCCTTAGAGCAGGTCTAATTTAGCTAGATATAACTTATCCAGCTAAGAGGAGATTTTGAGGAGCATAGCTGTAAGAACATAAGAAATTGCCATACTGGGTCAGACCAAGGGTCCATCAAACCCAGCATCCTGTTTCCAACAGAGGCCAAAGCAGGCCACAAGAACCTGGCAATTACCCAAACACCAAGAAGATCCCATGCTACTGATGCAATTAATAGCAGTGGCTATTGCCTAAATATGCTTGATTATCAGCAGTTAATGGACTTCTCCTCCAAGAACTTATCCAAACCTTTTTTGTACCCAGCTACACTAACTGCACTAACCACATCCTCTGGCAACAAATTCCAGAGTTTTTATTGTGCGTTGAGTGAAAAAGAATTTTCTCCAATTAGTCTTAAATGTGCTACTTGCTAACTTCATGGAATGTCCTCTAGTCCTTCTATTATTCGAAAGTGTAAATAACCGAGTCACATCTACTCGTTCAAGACCTCTATCATATCCCCCCTCAGCCGCCTCTTCTCCAAGCTGAACAGCCCTAACCTCTTCAGCCTTTCTTCATAGGGGAGCTGTTCCATCCCTTTTATCATTTTGGTTGCCCTTCTCAGTACCTTCTCCATCGCAACTATATCTTTTTTTGAGATGTGACCAGAACTGTACACAGAATTCAAAGTGCGGTCTCAACATGGAGCAATGTAGAACCATTATGACATTTTCCGTTTTATTAACCATTCCCTTCCTAACAATTCATAACATTCTGTTTGCTTTTTTTGACTGCTGCATCACACTGAGCCGACAATTTTAAAGTATTATCTACTATGATACCTAGATCTTTTTCCTGGGTGGCAGCTCCTAACATCGTATAACTACAGCAAGGGCTATTTTTCCCTATATGCAACACCTTGCACTTGTCCACATTAAATTTCATCTGCCATTTGGATGCCCAATCTTCCAGTCTTGCAAGGTCCTCCTGTAATGTATCACTGTCTGCTTGTGATTTAACTACTCTGAATAATTTTGTATCATCCACAAATTTGATAACCTCACTCGTATATGATCTGGAAAGGAATATGAGTGAGGTTATTAAATTTGCGGATGATACAAAATTATTCAGAGTAGTTAAACCACAAGTAGACTGTGATACATTACAGGAGGACCAGTCCAAGTATAGATCCCTGAGGTACGCCACTGTTTACCCTTTTCCACTGAGAAAATTGACCATTTAATCCTACTCTCTGTTTGACATCGCCTCCTATCCCATGACTTTTTAGTTTTCATCAGAGACTTTGTCAAACGCCTTCTGGAAATCCAAATACACTACATCTACCGGTTCACCTTTATCCACATGTTTATTAACCCCTTCAAAAAATGAAGCAGATTTGTTAGGCAAGACTTCCCTTGGGTAAATCCAAGTTGGCCATGTTCCACTATTTTTCCCGGCACTGAAGTCAGACTCACAGGTCTATAGTTACCCGGATCGCCCCTGGAGCCTTTTTTAAGTGTTGGGGGTTACATTGGCCACCCTCCAGTTTTCAGGTACAATGCTTGATTTTAATGAAAGGTTACACATTTTAACTAATAGATCAGAAATTTCATTTTTTAGTTCCTTCAGTACCCTAGGATGCATACCAGCCGTTCCAGGTGATTTGCTACTCTTTAGTTTGTCAATGTGGCCTACTACATCTTCCAGGTTCACAGTGATTTTGTTCAGTTCATCTGACTCATCACCCCTGAAAACCATCGCCGGAACTGGTATCTCACCAACATCCTCATTAGTAAACACGGAAGCAAAGAATTCATTTAGTCTTTCTGCAATGGCCTTATCTTCCCTAAGAGCCCCTTTAACCCCTCTGTCATCTAATGGTCCAACCGACTCCCTGACAGGTTTCTTGCTTCAGATATATTTTAAAAAAAAGCTTTTATTATGAGTTTTTGCCTCTATGGCAAACTTCATTTCAAATTCTCTCTTTGCCTGTCTTATCAATGTTTTACACTTACCTTGACAATGCTTATGTTTTATCCTATTTTCTTCAGATGGATCCTTCTTCCAATTTTTGAAGGATTTTTTTTGGCTAAAATAGCCTCTTTCACCTCACAACCATGACTGTAATCGTTTTGCCTTCCTTTCACTTTTCTTAATGTGTGGAATACACATGGACTGCATCTCTAGGATTGTATTTTTAAACAATGTCCATGCCTGTTGAACACTTAATCTTTGCAGCTGCACCTTTCAGTTTTTTTTCTAACTATTTTCCTCTTTTTATCAAAGTTTCCCTTTTGAAAGTTTAGTGTTAGAGCTGCAATTTACTTATTGTCCCTCTTCCAGTTATTAGTTTAAATTTGATCATGTTATGATCACTGTTGCCAAGAGGCCCCACCACTGTTACCTCTCTCACCAAATCCTGCGTTCCACTAAGAATTAAATCTAAAATAGTTCCCTCTCTTGTTGGTTCCTGAACCAAATGCTCCATGAAGCAGTCATTTTTATTATATCCAGGAACTTTATGTCACTAGCAAGTCCTGATGTTACATTTACCCAGTCAATATTGGGGTAATTGAAATCTCCCATTATTATTGCACCTCCAAATTGGTTAGCTTCCCTGATTTCTCTTAGCATTTCATCATCTGTCTGACCATTTTGTCCAGGTGATCGGTAGTATACTCCTATCACTATACTCTTCCCAACACACAGGGGATTTCTACCCATATAGATTCTACTGAGCATTTAGTCTCTTGTATGATCTTTATCCTGTTGGACTCTTATACCCTCCCGGACATAAAGTGCCACACCCCCACCAAGTTGATCCTCCCTATCATTGCGATATAATTTGTACCCTGATATAGCACGGTCCCATTGGTTATCCTCCTTCCACCAAGTCTCTGTGATGCCAATTATGTCAATCTCATTTGCTGCTATACACTAACTCTCCCATCTTACTTCTTAGACTTCTGGCATACAGACAAAGGGTGTTTTTTGTTTGTATTAACAACCTGCTTTTCAGTTCTTAGGGATAATTTGGAAAACATTAGCTTCGGTGATTTTTACATATAGGCTCATGGACTATGTTTGCTTTTATTGGAACCTCTGTTGGGATGCCCTAACTCTACTGTTTCATTAGTATCCTTCAAGGATACATTTCTCCAAACCATGCACTGCTGAGTGACTGTCTGCTTTCCCCCTTGTTCTAGTTTAAAAGCTGCTCTCTCTCCTTTTTGAAAGTTAGTGCCGGTAGCTTGGTTCCACTCTGATTAAGGTGGAGCCCATCCTTTCGGAAAAGGATCCCCTTTCCCCAATTCCTTACAAAGCTTAATTCCTCTTCCCTGCACCATTGTCTTATCCACGCATTGAAACTCTGGAGCTCTGCCTGCCTCTGGGGACCTGCACGTGGAACAAGAAGCATTTCAGAGAATGCCACCCTGGAGGTTCTGGATTTCAGCTTACTACCAAAAATCCTAAATTTGGCTTCCAGAACCTCTCTCCCACATTTTCCTATGTCGTTGGTGCCCACATGTACCACGACAGCCGGCTCCTCCCCAGCACTATCTATAATCCTATCTATGTGACACGTGAGGTCTGCCACCTTCGCACCAGGTAGGCAAGTTATCAGGTGGTCCTCACATCCACCAGCCATTCTGCTATCTACATTTCTAATAATTGAATCACCAACTATGATTGCCAGCCTAACCCTTCACTCCTGGGCAGCAGCCCTGGGAGACTTGTCTTCAGTGCGAGAGGACAATACATCACCTGGAGAGCAGGTCCTTGCTACAGGATCACTTCCTGCTACACCAGGGTGATGTTCTCCTACTGGGAGACCTTTCTGATCCAAGGCAGCACTGGGGCTACTATGTCCCTGAAGGTCTCATCAATGTACCTCTCTGTCTCCCTCAGCTCCTCCAAGTCTGCTACTCTAGCCTCCAGAGATTGGACTCGTCCCCTGAGAGCCAGGAGCTCTTTGCACCGAGTACACATATACAATCTCTCACCGGTGGGTAAAAAATCATACATTGACACTCAATGCAAAAGACTGGAAAGCCCCCCTCTTGCTGCTGGACTGCTGCCTTCATCTTAATTTTATTGAGTTCCTAGTTAAGTTTAGGATACTAAGGGAGTTGGAATGAGAGTACTTTAAATTTACAGGTGAATTTACTAATTAATCAGCTAGTGTCCTACAAGGGGATCATTACACTTTCAATAAGGGCTGGTAAAATAGTATGATTTAAATAAGACCCTGATTATTTTTTTTTTGTAATCCGACTGGGTACAAACATACCAGAATAAAAGATACATAAACTATATCAAAAGTTATAACAATTGTATCTGTGTCAATAAATAACGAATCCCCCCGGACAATAGGAGGGATAGATAAGAGCAGATTCATATTCCAAATATGAAGATAAGCATTGATTTTACACCTTTAGACCGCCCCCCCAAATGCCTCTTACATATATAGTAATCCTACCAAGCGGTCGTAAGAGAACGCATGGGAGCCATCGAATATCTTCTGGAAGCAAATAGAACCTGGTGTTGGTAAGTCAAGTCATGAAGGGTCCACTATAGATGTAGACGTTGTACGGGTAGATTTCCAAAGCTGGTATGGTTGCCAAATTTTTTCAAAATGTAGATATATTATTGTGTTTGTAAGCTGTGATACGGGACAATAAAAATATTTTATCCACTCTTTGTTGTATGACTGCTTTTGTTAGTACTTGTGATGATTTCCACACCCTAGCTATTTCGCATCTACTAGCTGTCAGAATGATTTGTGCCAGACTGTTCTGGTCTGATGAGATCTTAGATACCTTTATGCCCAGTAAAGTGTGCATTGGCGTTAGAGCACCCAATCCCGGGAATATTTCATTCAACCAATGAAATACCTCCTGCCATAATTTTTGCACTGTAGAGCACCTCCACCACATGTGCAAAAAGGAGCCAGCCTCCCCACATGCCCGCCAGCAAATATCTGTGACATGTTATGCAAATTTATGTAATTGTAGAGGACATACATACCATCGATATACCACTTTATAGGTGTTTTCAATGAGTGAGGATGCAATATACCCCTTCCCCAAATACTGAAAGATAGACTTCCATAATAAGCGTGTCCAGTGAAATGATATATCTCTTTCCCAGGCCCTTAGAAAAACTGGGGGAGCCTTTACTTGTGGTGCTAAAAGTCGATAAGTCAGGGAGAGAACTTTTTTAGCGTAATTGGCCTTATGACAGATCTTTTCAAAGTCGGACATTCCCATATTAAGTGGCGCCATGAGCTGATGGGCCCTAGCAAAATGGGCTAACTGTACATAGGAATAGGCAGCAGATAGAGGCAAGTCATATGCGTGTTGCAAGTCTTGGAAAGTCCGCAAATTCTGTAGTCCCCAAACATGCTCCCATGTTTTGATCCCCCTCTGTCTCCACACCTGAAATGCTGCACTCTCATATCCTGACGGGAATGCCTTATTGGTGGTACTCCCGCCCTCCCACTAGCCGTGTCTGCAATTGATGCCACAAATTCAAAGAAAGGAGGGAAGATGGAGGAAGAATCTCATTAGGATTGACCAACCACGTGCATTTAGGTTGCCACAATAGACTGCGTAGGAAAACCTGCTCCAGCCAAGCTTGCATATGCAGTACCCATTGCTTAGGTTGCCTCGTAATGTGCCAATCCACCAGATTCTTAATTTGGGCTGCCCAATAGTATCTGGCAATATCTGGGACGTGAGCCCCCCTTCGCACTTAGGAAGAAATAATACGCGCTGAGAAACCCGGGGTTGCCGCCCGGCCCATATAAAGGCCATACATTTCTTCTGCCTTTGCTTAAGTAGATTGGAAGGGACTGGAATCGGGAGAGTTTGAAATAAGTATAAAAGTTTGGGGAGTATGGTCATTTTAAAGACTGCCATGTGGCCGAACCAGGAGATATGGTATCTGCTCCATTCTTCCATAGCTTTAGTGAGTTTGTGCCATAAAAGGTGTATAATTTATGGAAAGCAGATCCTAGGTGGCACTCAAATAGACACCCAGATATTTGATCTGTGTATTTGTCCATTTAAACTAAATTGCCCCTGTAGATGGGAGATCTCATTAGACGGGATATTTATATTCAGGATCTCTGATTTGTCCCAGTTGACCCGGAAGCCCGATACGCGGCTAAATGACTCCATTTCACTAGTCATATGCCGAAGGGAAAGCTCAGGGCGCATGAGCGTAAGAAAAATGTCGTCAGCATACACAGAGAGTTTAGAGGACGCCCCCCCCCCCCAAATAAAACCCAGAGACCTCAGCATTCCGACGAATGTTAACAGCAAAGGGCTCAAGAAAAAAAAGCAAAGAGCAACGGGGATAAAGGGCACCCCTGCCTGGTCCCTCTACCGACAGGGAACATAGGTGAGTAGCCACTGTTAATTTTGAGACACGCCTTAGGTGTGCTATAGAGCTGCTGAAGCCACTCGAGGTATGGAGCTCTGAATCCCATTTTCTCTAGAGTGTGGAATAGATATGGCCAGTGCACCATATCGAATGCTTTTTCAGCATCTATAGAAAGGGCAATAGCAGGTACCTTATGTTGCTTCGCAAACCAGAGAATATCAAGGATCTTATGGACATTATCTGCTGTGATTCTCCCAGGAATAAACCCCTCTTGATCGAAATGAACCAGTTGGGCTATGAAACTGTTTAAGCAGTTAGCTAGAATCTTTGCCAACAGCTTAACATTATGTTCAAAAGAGAAATGGGGCGATATGATCCACAGAGTATCGGATCCCTACCTGGTTTTACCCAAATAGTAATCCCCGCCGAATTAGCCTGGGATGTAAGGGCAGTCCCTGTTCATAAGAATTAAAAACCTTTTGGAGTACAGGTGCTAAACCTGTGGCAAAACGTTTATAGAATTTTGGAGTGTACCCATCGATACCTGGAGATTTACCAGGTTTTAGTGATTTAATTATGTCTTGGATTTCCCCCAGGGTAATATCTTTATCCAGAAATTGCCTTTGAGAGGTGGTCAGCTCCGGTAACGGTGTATCGGAAAGGTAATCTATGATATCCCTGTCTGAAGTGTTCAGATCCCCACTGTATAAACTTAGTGTAAAACTGAAGAAATTGTTGCCTAATGGAAGTATTGTCAGTTAATATCTGACCCTCTGGAGTTTTGATTTTTGATATGGTAGCCAGCACTTGTCTTCTCTTGAGCATATGGGCTAAGTGCTTCTCGGCCTTATTCCCCCCTTCAAAGAATTGCTGTTGCGCCAAAGTCAGTTGGTGAGCTATACTAGACCCCGATTGATTTTTAATGAGAAAGTGTCTCGTGGCTAAAAATCAAGGGTTGAGTGGGTGGGAGAGACAGACACTAGGATTAACTATCTCTGGCTTGCTTATTACCTCAGACACACACAAACTAAAGAACATATCCCTCAATTTCACCTTTTCATCAAACTTTTATAAGTCCAAAAATTTCTGAAAGCTATTCTTACCAATCCTCTTTGACCACCGTTAAATTAATCTTCATTCAGTTAATTGAAGGGCTTCCGGTCCTTCTCTACTGCAAAGGGTGCGGGGCCTCCAGAAGCTGGGGCTGAGGAAGTCAATCCCTGGGTCGCTTGCAGTGACCTCTGGACTCCTCTCCCCCAGGGGATGCTGGAAGCAGTATGCAGATGAGCCTTCCGGTCCTCCTCTACTGCTGAATATACTAAGTAAGTTAGCTGGACAAGTTTTATGCAGCTAACTTACATAAACGTTTAACTTTGAATATCTACCTGATTAAGTCTCTCTGAGGAAGCTAAGCCAGGGAGAGAAAACAAGATCCATATAAGCAGCCACTGTGTTTTCAGAAGGGTCCTGGACTGGTCTATCAGGTGGGATTCGATTTATCCTTATTTATCCTGCTAGACCAATCCAAACTAATGGAAAGTACCCAAGCCAACACAAATTTAGGTAGCAAGAAGACATGACTGCTCTAAGAATACCTACTCCAAATGCAGTGTCCACCTTGGCTTTCATATCTAGCCTGTAATATTTAATAAAAAGAATTTAAATGTCAACAAAACAACTGCCTTATAGATACCTTCTGAGGCCTCTACAAAGGCCCATGATGATACCTGGGCTCTTGTGGAATGAGCCCGGAGCAACTCCAGCACTCGGCAGCCCTTCAGTAGGTCAACTCCCTAATCCATTTCGCCAGTATGATCATGGAAGCTACCTCACCTTCATGAGGACCTTCACATAGTATTAACAACTTGTTTTACAAAAGGGGTTTGTCATTCCAGGATTCTGAGGAGCATGTGATGGACATCTAAAAAATGGAACATGCTTTCTTTACCCAGACATTCGCTCCTCCAAAAGGCTGGAAGTAAAACCGACAAACGAAAGGGTGACAATTTTGGTAAAAAAAAAGTCAAAATGTACCAGTTCTACAGAGAAATCTAGGCAGGGGTAAGTTCTTGGAGGAGAAGTCCATTACCTGCTATTAAGTTGACTTAGAAAATAGCCACTGCTATTACTAGCAACAGTAACATGAAATAGACTTCATTTTTGGGTACTTGCCAGGTACTTATGGCCTAGATTGGCCACTGTTGGAAACAGGATACTGGGCTTGACGGACCCTTGGTCTGACCCAGTATGGCCTGTTCTTATGTTCTTACAAGATAAGAGCATAAGATTTGCCACACTGGGTCAGACTAAAAGTCCATCAAGCCCAGGATCCTGTTTCCAACAGTGGCCAATCCATTCACAAATACCTGGCAGATCACAAGAGGTAAATAAATAGATTCCATGCTGCTTATCCCAGGGATAAGGTGGAGTTGTATAAATATACATCTTAACAATGGTTAATGGACTTTTCCTCCAGAAACTTGTCCAACCCTTGTTTTAAATGCAGCTACATTAATAGTTTTCACCACATCCTCTGGCAGTGAATTCCAGAGCTTAATTATGTGTTGAGTAAAAAAATAATTTTATTAGTTTCAAATGTATTACCTAGTAGCTTCATTGTGTGTCCTCTAATCTTTGTACTCTTTGAAAGAGTAAATAACCGATTAACATTTACTTATTCAACTCCACTCATTATTTTATAGACCTCTATTATATCTGCCCTGAGCCATCTCTTCTCTAAACTGAAGAGTCCTAACCTCTCTAGCCTTTGCTCATAGGGGAATCATTCCATCTCCTTTATCATTTTGGTTGCCCTTCTCTGTATCTTTGAGATGTGGTAACCAGAACTACACAAAATGCTCAAGATGAGATTGCATCATGGAGTGATACAAAGGCATTATGATATTCTCTGTTTTTTTCTCCATTCCTTTCCTAATAATTACAGATAAAGCCTGCAATACATCTACTAGAACAGATAACCACAAGAAAATCTCTGTTTTCCAGATTCAATTGTTCAAAAGGGTGAATTCACCAGAGCACTGAGGTCCCACTGAAGCACAAAGTCCCAAAGAGTAGACGAATAATCTTAACACCTCAGAGGAAGAAGACGACATCTAGATGTGCAGCTACCAAGATTCTTTTGACTTGGCCTCTTTAGTAACAGATAGCTGCAACCTGAACTTTTAGAGAATTAAGCACTAACCTTTTATTTTGGCCTCTATAAAGGAAGGCTAAAATAGACACAATGTCTGCCCTCCTGGGAGAAACTATCAGCTCCACACAACATTTTTATAGAGGTGCCATACCTGAACATACACCAGGAAGGTGCATTTCTCATGAGCCTATTCTGATGAATGAAATGAGTTGTCATTCAACCCTGATCCCCTAGGAAACTCCGAAAAGAGAAATGCAAGCAGGAAGATTACAACCACAGAGGCCTCTTTTGGCTACTTTAGAACAGAACCCTGGTGGTCAATAAGGCCATCAGGCACAGGGGCCTAGACCTCAAGCAGAAGACTGATGCATAACCAATACAAAAAGAACATGTAGAGGAGTGGCTACTGCTTGCTACCCTCTTTAGGAGAGCCAGAAGCCCCACCTGAAGCACAGATCTCAGACAAACGTGGGAGATAAGGGTAAAACTTCTCCTGCTGCCACTCCCATGACTACCTGTTCCTCCTGCTCCACAGGCATGGGGGCACTGGAAGGAGGGAGACCCACAAATAAGTGGAAGATGCAGAAGGCCCTTTGCCCTCATCATATGCAAGACAGAATGAGCTTGTGATGTTGGAAATGTGCCGATTCATGTTGGTAGCAAAGCGGGTCCAAGGGCCACAAGAAATTGGCACTGGCAACTCTCCGGGAGGACTCTCTCCCCCCGATGTTTCCCCCTGTGCACTTATCCCTCAGGAAGCAGTGGCATAAAAAAAAAAAAAAGTTCACCTATCACAGAGGAGGATTGGTTCTTCTGCTTCTTTTACTTTTTTGGAATAAGCTTGATACAGAACTACTGCCCACGAAAAAGGGAGAAAGGAGGGAGGAAAAAAAAAAGAAGGGACAACAGACCTAATGTTTCCTGTCTCTGAAGGAGGCCCCCTCCTAGGACTCAACCAGGCCTGCTACGAGTGATCAACCCCAAGGCCTTACTTAACCAAGGTATATCCGGAGAGCGCTGCTCAATAAGATAAATCAGCCCCCAAAGGACTGTTGCCCAAGGAGAAGACCAACATTTGCTCAACCAGGCTGAGGCTTACCCAAGGCCTTAGCAGTCTACAATCCTGCTGAACAGCCACACATGTCCACCATCTGCTAGAGACAGAGAGACTCCTTGTAAATGCCTAGGCTGCACCTCCCTTCTAACCAGTGATGTCATCATGGGAAAAAAGAAATGTCCTCCGTCTCCATCAACTAGTAGGTGGAGTAAACCCACTAGTCTTTACTGGTCTAGCAGGATGATAAATAATCATTATTTAAGTGACTATTATAGCTCAGTATTCACAACATTTTATTTATTTAAAACATTTATAGTCCACTTATGAATTCATGCTAAGTGGATTATATATTGATAAACAAAAATACAGCAAAACAATATAACAGTAAAATAAAGCAATACAATCATCATAGAATCAATCCCCTCCTCTGCCAAAGGCTTCAGCAAACATTCATTTCAATTTTATAAGGAATGTTTATATCAACTGTTAACATTGTAAGATCATAATAAAATCAATGTTGGTCCTCACTAGTGCCAAAAGCTTCAACAAATAACAGTGCTTTCAGTGTTTTGTGGAAAAATTTCACATCATTTGATAAGTTCCACCATGTGAGGCCAATAACCAAACAGCACAGTTGCGTGTCGCATGGAGCCATGCCTGTATTATTTGGAATACCTAATAAATTCTGTGATGATAATTGTAATGATTGGGCAGGAACAGATTTTCTCACAATCTTAGCCAAATATTCAGGTGCATTTTCTTGTGTCTAAAAACTAACATTATTTTACATTTTATGCACTTATAGGAAGCCAGTGCGGGCTTTGCAGAACTGGGATGATTTGCTCAAATTTTGGTGTGTTCACTATTAGTCTCACTGCCAAGTTTGTAAAATCTGTAAGGCATAAGGAAGACCTGCATACAAAGAATTGAAATTATCTTTGTCATTATGAATGCCTGCACAATTGTGCGAAAATCACTTTCTTCCAAAAATTGTCTAAAGGTGCCATAATTGCTTTAATTTAAAATATCAAGACGACAGATTAGTATCAAATTGGATGCCTCTATATGGATTAGATTATTTAATTTGAATGCCTAAAATATATGAAGCAAAATTTTAAATTTTGCTATCTAAAGTCAGCTAGGTTGAAATGTTCTTTCATGGTTGTATAGCATTGAAAAAGAGTCTATACCTTCATCAGAGGAGATTTTTTTTTTTTTTTTTTAAATATAAAAATATATATATTTTTTAAATATCTCCATAATTGCAGAACTTTCTTCTGGGTGTTGTGTGATACCTTTAGATTCCCTGCTGAACCAATAAAGATGCTCAAAGCATCTGCACCTTAATAAGCCAGAGTGCCAAGGAATGTTATAATTTTAAATGCTGGGTTGCTAAAGTTAAGTTTTATACATACTTTTAGTCCAGTAGTAAATGCACACTCACACCAGATTCATAGAAACACAGAAATATGATGGCAGAAAAAATAAAAGAAAAGACCATATGAACCATCTAGACTGCCTATCCATCCAATTTATGTAGACCTTACGATTCCCGTTACTTCCTCACAGATATTTATCATATGCTTTCTTGAATTCAGATACCGTTTTTGTCTCCACCACATTCAATGGGAGCTGAAGGGAAAAAATATCCATCTTGGACAGAAGAGATGCCCCGGCTAGCCACAAGGATCTCTTCTTCCATCTGCTTCCAAGTCAATGACATCCTACCCACCACATCCCATATATTCCTCTACGCAGATCACACTGCAAGCATCAGGGATTTCTGCCAATATATGCCCTTGGGAAGCATTAAGAGGGTCTAAAAACGCACAAAGATTTCTGTCTGAAGTAAATGTCTGATTAGGACAATTCTGCTAACTTTACTAACAGTTACTACTGGGGGGAAAAAGTTTGGAAATCCACATGTCTTATGGAAATAAAAGAAAGGGGCCATGTGTAAGGCAAGTGTGCAAGCTCTGTCTGCATGTCAGTGCACTGTTGTGTGCTGTATTCTGACATCCGCAGATGATTTCACCCTCTCTCCACCGGTCACTGGCAGCTCATCTTACAATAGCCATCTTCTATCCCCAACTATTACACTGCACACACACATTTACCTATACAAAGGCCAATGATCCAATGTGCATTTTGCCCACATAGACTTTAAAGATCTAAATGTGTGTATCTATCCCTATATGCTTTAGAATGAAGACAACTAATCATTTTAGTAGCCACTCTCTGGACAGACTCCAACTGGTTTATATCCTTTTGAAGGTGCAGACTCCAGAATGGCACACAGTATTCCAAGTGAGGACTCTCCAGGGACCTGTACGGGGCAATACCGCCTTCCTTTTTCTGCTGACCATTTTTCTTCCTATGCAGCAAACATCTTTTTGGCTTTTGCTGTTGCTTTAACCACCTGTTTGGCCACCTTAAGATCATCAGATACATGCATCCCCAGATCCCACTCTTGTTTTGTGCTTAGAAGAATTTCTCCTCAATACTGTACCTCTCCAGTTTTGCAGCCTAAGTGCATTCCTCTGCATTTTTTAACGATAAATTCTTAGCTACCACACTCTAGACCAGTAGTTTCAAATCTGCCCTGGAGGATCCCCAGCAGTCAGGTTTTCAGGATATCTGCAATGAATATGTATGAGAAATTTGCATACTATGGAGGCAGTGCATGCAAATGTCCCTCCTGCATATTCATTGCAGATATCCTGAAAACCTGACTGGCTGAGGGTCCTCCAGGACAGGTTTGAGAACCACCACTCTAGATCCCTCCTCATGTTTTTCACACTTTCCTGGCTATTTACCCTGTTGCTGATTTTGGTATCATCAGCAAAGAGACAAATATTTCCTGACAATCCCTCTATGTTGCTCACAAAAATGTTGAAAAGTCCCAGGACTGCACCCTAAAGGAAAGGTGAAATAGGGAAGATATAGAGATATTTAAGTATCTCAAAGGTCCCAGGACTGATCCCTGAGGCACGCCACTAGTAACTCTCCCCTCCTCAGAGTAAACTCCATTTACCACTATTCTTTGTTGCCTCCCACTTCTTAGCCAGTTTCTAGGTTCCATACCAAGGGCACTCAATTTATTTACAAGTCTCATGTGCGGAACCATATCAAAGGCCTTACTGAAATCCAAGTACAAGAAGTAAAGGGTTTTCCCTTGATCCAACTCTCTGGTCACCCAATCAAAGAAATATGATCGGATTCATTCAATTCAATGCTGTTTATGTTCACGTTAGAAGTAGATCAGAGAGCAAGTTCCATATTAATTCTGGAGTAATTAATCCCACCCAGTGAGCCAATGCCCCTCAAGGATTATTGTAGTTATTCCAGGAACCGAGGCTAGATTCAATGTATGTAAATGGAGTTTAGGTCAAGAAGGACAAGCTTAGATTTAAATACAAACAGTCCACATTTAATTCAGAAGTGGTTCCATATTGTGAATAGAACAGACAGTGAAATCGGAATAAATTGACTGACTGCCGTTGTCTCCGATGAGAGAGAATGTGTGTAAATAATTTAAAAAAAAAAAAAAAAAGCTACACAGACATATACACAGCGCACACGTTTTTGTTATTCAAAAACTGTTTGGACATCAAGCTAATATACGATGCACATATCAAAACGACTGTACCCAAGGTGAGCAATACAGGCAACCATCAAACGAGGCAGAGAGAAGATCAAGCTCTGGACCCCTTCACGTTCCCTTCCACGCCCAAAGAATCTCACAGAACCAACGAAGGAAACCCCAGAGTGTCTCCTAACCTCACGTACACTGAAGCTGGAGTGCAGCGGTTCGTGCACCCCGAGCATCCTGAAACTGGCGACTCAGTATCCCAAAGGCAGGGCAGGGCAAGGCGCCCAGTATATCCCAGAAAGCTCTCTACCGGTTGGTACCCTGTCCTTAACCGCACTGGGAGGGGAAAGCGGGCCTGCGGTGCACTTACAGTGTGTGGCCGCATATGTTCACCAACAGCTTCAGGGAGGGATTCCGGTACTTTGTAGTCTTGCAGCGGGGACAGCACTGGTCCTCCATTTATTTTCGTTAAGTCTTCTCTTACTCCTACTTCGGAACAACAACTTCTCCTCGTTTATGCTCTCTCTTCGTTTCCTAGACCGAGGAAGCTGCGTCCCACATCAAAAAGAGTACGGGTGGAAAGGAACTCTGCTCTGACGTCGTTCCGCTTCATAATCGGCTTCGGCGTTGCTCGGAAAGGCTGCAGTCGCTTTCTCGCTTCTGCTTGTCCCAACCCCTGTTCTTTTATGAAGCCCAGATGTTCACAAATTAATCACTAATGAATGATGACAGAAGCAAATTTAAGTTTCACTATAAAGGTTCACTATAAAGGTTCTTATAGCTTATGAATCAGGAGGCGCATTCCAAAAATCACCTTTCAGATCAGCTAAGTCAAAATGCTGTTTTGCTCCAGTGGTTCCCAACCCTGTCCTGGTGACACCCCCCCCCCCCAAGCCAGTCGGATTTTCAGGATATCCATAATGAATATGCATGAGCATGAAATTTTATCTCATACATATTTATTGAGGATAACCTGAAAACCTGGCTGGGGGTTTCCTAGTTCAAGTTTGGGAACCTCTGCATTAATGTATTCATAAGTAAGCACAGTGATTCCAAACCCTGTCCTGGGGACCCCCCCAGCCAGTCGGGTTTTCAGGGTATCCACAATGAATATGCATGAGCTGAGCATGAGCTGAGCATGCATATTCATTGTGGATACCCTGAAAACCCGACTGGCTGGGGGGGTCCCCAGGACAGGGTTTGGAATCACTGTGCTTACTTATGAATACATTAATGCAGAGGTTCCCAAACTTGAACTAGGAAACCCCCAGCCAGGTTTTCAGGATATCCTCAATAAATATATATGAGATAAAATTTGCATGCTATGGAGGCAGTTCTTGGAAATCTATCTCGTGCATATTCATTGTGGATATCCTGGAAACCTGACTGGCTGGGGGTCCTCCATGACAGCTTTGAGAACCACTGCATTAATTTAAGGCCCTGTCAAAAATGATGAGAAATAATCAGGGCCAGTGCAAAGACATTAGGTGCCCTAAGTAACCTTTAATCTCCACCCACGCTTATGTAGCTGACAGGATGGGCTCCTCTGCACTCGTCCCTCTGCCAGCAACCCCAGTCCTTCTCTTGTACTCATCGGCAGCAAATGGGATGGGGTCCACTAGAGGCCCCAGGCCTCATCTTGTGCTTATTGGCCACTAGTGGGATGGGTTCTGGCAATGGCCATGGACTTAGTGAAAGTGGGATTCTGCCACCCCAACCCTCAAGATGCGGAGCTTTAGGTGAATGCTTAGTTTGCCTAAAGAAAGTATGAGTCCTGGAAATACCCACCATTGCTAACTACCCTTTTCTCAACTAAGGATAGAAAGCACTCATACTTTTTGCAGCAGGTAAAAGTATATGAACTATTACACTGCACACATACATTTACCTATACAAAGGCCAATGATCCAATGTGCATTTTGCCCACATACACACATGTTTATTCAAAGTACTGTTTACCCTTAGAGTGGGAAACACATTTTAATTGCATTTTGTGTTTATTTAAGGTTGTTAAGGGACAATTTTAGGTGGGATACTAAGACCAGACCATAAATCAATCATTCAATCTCCCAAGACTGCAGAAAAAAGTTTGTTAGAGCATGAAACAAAGTGACCAGTACACAAACATAAATTTTGTGTGTGTGTCAGGTTCAGCAGTGCCCCTTTGAAGCTGTGATGGCACATGGCATCATGGCAAGCAGAATCTTCCTTGGCCATACATGTGCATGTGTGTGCGTGCCACCATTCTTGACTCGCCTCTTTCTACATCTCTCCTAGGATCTAGGAATGGGATCTAGGAAAAATACTAGTGCACAGAAGGTAGGATCTTCTAGAGATATAAAAGAAGACCAGCTGAAGCTTGAATAATAGCCATACTATTAATATAGTGACTGCATTTCTTAAACAATAACTCAGAGAATGCATTGGTTCAATTACAAGTCAGGAATTATAATATCCTGAACACACACACTCCATGCACCACTCTAAATAGCCAAAAGCATCAAATATTTGCTAAATAAAATTAAATACATATTTTACAACCACAATTAAATGTTACAGTGTAAATATTGAAAATAACAAGTGGGATCATGACAAAATGCATATTCCTAGCACATATGCAGTTTCTTAACAACTCCTTAACCTGCCAATAAGAACCTATTTATTTATTTATTTAAGATTTTTTTTTTTTTTTTTAATATACCGGTGTTAGTGTGTACATCACATCGGTTTACATTATAACAGTAGCTTGGAAAATACATTAAACAGGGATGTACATTAAACAGGGGAGTAACAAGGCATGGGCCATGTGAATGAATAGAGAGGCATAGAAATATAGAGTAACTGGCAGAAAGGTTCAGAACCTAAGAATATAAGGTTCAGGGTGCCAATTCCTAACATGTTGCAAATATTAATGTATAACGAGGTAGATAACAATAAACATATGTTAATTATATACAATATGTACAGGAGTGCATAGATGTACAGATTTGCATGGTATTAAGGATGGAGGGTAGTAGGCTAAGGGGAGGACAGAAAATGGTCTAGGGGAGGGCGGGGGTGGTTAGTCGGGGTATGCTTGTGTGAATAGCCATGTTTTTAATTTCTTTCTAAATTTGAAATGGCAGGATTCGAGACGTAGTGTTGATGGCAGGGTGTTCCAATGTGAGGGGCCTGCAATTGAGATGGCACGTTTTCTTGTAGTGGAAAGGTGTGCCATTTTTAGAGAGGGTACATGAAGAGATCCCTTGTTGATTGACCTGGTGGGGCGATTTGACTGTGTAGAGGTGAAAGGGTGGTCAAGCCAGTTAGAGTGGTGGGAGTGAATGGCTTTGTGGATAACTGTGAGTGTTTTGTATAGGATGCGAGAGTGGATGGGGAGCCAATGCAGATCTTTAAGAATGGGGGTTAGATGGTCGGTTTTGCGGATGTTTGATATGATTCTTGCCATGGCATTTTGGAGCATTTGTAGTGGTTTTATGGTAGAGGAGGGGAATCCTAGGAATAGTGAATTGCAGTAATCCAGTTTTGATGATAGGGTGGTTTGGATTACAGTTCGAAAGTCATGGTCGTGTAGTAAGGGTTTGAGTTTCTTTAGCACCATAAGTTTGAAGAATCCATCTTTAAGGGTAGAACTGACGTGTTTCTTCATGTTTAGTTGTTGGTCAATAAGAACTCCCAGGTTTCTGACAGAAGGTTGTGCGGAGACGAGATTGAAAGCTGGGTCAGAGGTTAATGAAGGCTTAGGGGTGGAGTGGTGAGAGATGAGTAGTAGCTCGGTTTTATTAGTGTTTAGTGCAAGATGGAGATTGGTGAGAAGGGAGTTGATTGTTTTGAGGCAGGTTTCCCAGTGGGTTAAGGCATCGGATATGGAGGTGTGTATAGGTATGACGATTTGAACATCGTCTGCATATAGAAAGAATTTTAGTTTGAGATCTGAGAGAAGATGACATAGTGGGGTGAGGTAGATGTTGAAAAGGGTGGAGGAAAGGGATGAGCCCTGTGGGACTCCATGGAGGAGGGGATGGGGGGTTGATAAGGCATTACCTATTTTTACAAGGAATTTTCTATTGGAGAGGTAGGAAGAGAACCAGAGGAGGGATAAGTCTGAGATGCCGATGTCTTTTAGTCGGGTGATGAGGTGATTGTGGCATATGGTGTCAAATGCTGCTGAGATATCGAGAAGGGCAAGGATGTAGCTGTTCCTTTGGTCCATGCCCCTGAGGAGGTAATCAGAGAGGGAGAGAAGGAGGGATTCCGTGTTAAAGTGTTTACGGAAGCCAAATTGAGCAGGGTGAAGGATATTGTGGTTTTCAAGGTAGTCAGTCAGTTGTGTGTTAACAACTCTTTCCATTATTTTGGCTATAAATGGGAGGTGAGAGATGGGTCGATAGTTGGCAGCGTCCTTCGGGTCTAGGGAGGGTTTCTTTAGAAGAGGCTTGACTACTGCTTGTTTGAGTGTATCGGGGACTGTGCCTGTGGAGAGGGAGGAATTGGTAATGTCAGCTATGGGTTTATCGATGGCGGATGGGACAGATAGTAGTGCTTTGCTGGGGATGGTGTCGCTGGGGTGAGAGGATGGCCTGAGCTTTTTTAGGATGATCTTGATTTCTTTGGTGGTTGTGAGGTCCAGGGAGTTTAAAGATAAGGTAGGGGGAATGGGTGTTGACGTTGTGGGGTGGGGAGGGTTGGTGAATCTGGAAAGGAGGTTTGTTATTTTATCATTGAAGAATTGCGCTAGTTCATCACATTTGGCTTGGGCTTCGGAGTCAGGGATCGTGTGGGGGTTAGATTTAGTGAGGCTTGAGACGTAAGAGAAAAGCGCTTTGGGGTTGTACATGTATTGATGGATTTTTGAGGCGTAGAAGTCCCTTTTGTGTCTAAGTGTGGTGCTTCTATAGCAATGAAGGGCTGATTTGAATCTGGATGCATTTTGTGGGGTGGGATCCTTGCGCCATATTCGTTCCTGTCATCTTAGATTGCTTTTCAATGTTTTTAGTTCTAGTGTGTACCACGGGTTAGAGTGTTTGGACTCCATGTTTATGGTGCGTTTGGAGATTGGGCAGAGTTTGTTGGCAATCTCCAGAGTGAGTTTGTGCCATGAAGACATGGCCGCATCCGGGTTGGAGCATTCAAGATTAGGTAACGAGGTTGTGAGTGCTGTGGTAAGGTCGTCAGTGTTGCAGGACTTGCGGGAGATTATGACGGAGCTGTGTGCAGTGTGATTCAGTGAAGAGGTTTTAATGGAGAGGCGGACTTCAATGAGAAAGTGATCAGACCATGGGACTGGGGAGCATGAGAGAGGTGTAGTATGATGAAGGCCTGAATTGGTGAAGATCAGGTCTAATGTATGACCAGCTTTGTGGGAGGGGGATGCAATGATTTGCTTGAAACCTATTGCCTATGCAACTTCTGCTTGAAGGGTTTTGTACATATGATTAATTATTGCATATCTAAATACATGCTTCCAAATATAAGGGTGAATAATTTTCAATAACAAAAAATCTAATAACCTTATAAGTACTAGGGACATGGAGGGGAAAAAATTGTTTCCGTTTTGTTTTCAGGAGGTTTTTTCCCATGAATTTCAGTTTGTGGAATGTTTGATTCATTTCATTCATGAATCAAACATTTAAAACAAAACAAAACAAAATGGCCAAAATAAAAAAAAATGGGGCCTCCCAAGGCTTCCCACCCACCCAGAAAAATGCTGGGGCCAGGATTCCCCCCCCCCCCCGCCCCTACTTACCCTGTCCAGTGAGGATCTGCCTGTGAGGCCTAGGCTGAGGCAGGTCACCACAACCTAACCCTTGGCCTAAACGCTTCGGTCTGGGATAGAACTAGACCCAGGCCTGGCACCAGGGCCCAGCCCAAAGGCCAGGTCCAGATGTTGAGGCTTCGACCTGCACCAAAGCCTTGGACATGTGTAAGCCAAGGCCTTGGTAGGTCACGTGACCTCAGCCTAGGCCAGTGACTGGGCTTAGGCCCGAAGCCACAGCCTGGCCCGGAGGCCATATCCCGATGCCGGGCCTCAACCCATGCAGGATCCTGGGCCCAGGCCCAATGCCGAGGCCCAGCTCAAAAGTCAGGTCCCAATGCTGGTGCCTCAGCCTGCACCCAGGCCACATGCGGGGACTGGCCCAGAGCCCATGTCACAATGCCTGGACTCAGCCTAGGCTGGAGCCCACCGAGGCTGTGGCCTTGCCTGGAGGCTGGGGTCTCAACAACGGGGCCTCAGTCGGGAGGCTGGGTCCCAATGCCTGGGCCTCAGTCTAGGGTAAGGCCCAGGCCTGGAGCCCAAGCCTTGGAGCACTTACGAAGCATCTGACATCCTCTTCTTTTCCTCTTCAACTGATGCTATCTGCTGGGGTAAAGCTGGAGTTAAGCAGGCAGCCTCAGTTGAAGAAGAAAAAAAGAGGATGTCGTACGTGTTGGAGCTGCTCTGAGGCCTGTGCCTCACCCTAGGCTGAGCTCCAAGCATGGGACCTGGCCTACAGGCTAGACCCCAGTATCAAGCCTGGGACAGGGCTAAGGCCCTGGCATTGAGACCTGGCTTCCAAGCCAAGCTGCGGCTTTGGGCTTGGGCTTGGGCCTGGGCTCTGACTAGGCCGAGGCCCAACTGTCAAGACCCAGCTTCAGGCCCAGTTCCAGCCTCCAAGTCAGGCTGCAGCATCAGGGCTCTGGCCTTAGCCTATGCCCAGGCATCGGCACCCGGCCTCTGGGCCGAGCCCCTACTTCAGGCTTGGATCCGGGTTGAGGCCCCGTTGTCAGGATCTGCCTTCCAGGCCGGACCACAGTGTTGAGCCTGGGTCCGGCCTCTGGCTTAGACACTGGGACCCGACCTGGCCGCTTCCACAGATACCCAACGGATCAGGTAATTTTGTTCAGGAAGGTCTCAGCTGAGGCCCTGGCGTCAGACCCTGGCATCACGCTTGAGCCTAGGCCATGAACCCTGCTTTGGGCCTCGGGATAGGACCTAGGTGAAGCCCTGGCTTCGGGCCTAGGCCGAGGCACTAGTGTCACACTCGGACAGGCCTAGGCCTCTGCCTAGAGCCGATGCATTCATTTAAAATGAATGCAATGAATAAGGTTTGTTTCATTTGGGAGTCCCCCAATTCATTTTGAGGCCCCCCCGAATGAAACAAATCGGCCTTATATATCGCGTATTTCACTTAAGTTTTAAACAAATGCACATCCCTAATAAGTACTAAATCGTAAACTGTTTATTTAAGACCATAGTAATATAGTAAATGGCAACAGAAAAAGAGCAACTTGGCCCATCCAGTTGAAATGCTACACAAATTCCCCAAACTCAACCCAACACCAGCTGCTCTTCACCTTCCATGTCTTTTAACTTAACTTTTCCTACCACTGTCCTCCATATCAGTCCCAAGCATGCCCAGAACCCATTAGAATACTGGCCTGCATGCTATACCTCTATCCTATCAGTTGGCATAGCGGGGACGGGGGGGAGGGCGGAGGGTAGTATCGGGTTTTGGGGTTATGTATAAAACATGAGTGTACCTATGGTAGATAGTATGGATTGTAACACAATAACTGGAACCTTGTACAATATGATTGTACACCATGTCTCATCTCTCTGTTACGATGCGTCCTGTACTATAACCATTACTCTATGTACGAGTACACAATACTGTCTCTATAGACATATGCATGTTCATTTGTTTATGTGTTGTTAGACTCAATAAAAAAAGTTCTAAATTTAAAAAAAAGAATACTGGCCTCCCCCACCTCCAATGGTTAGGTCACCTTAGGTCCTGCCATCTTCCTCCATGATACTTACAAGAGTAACATGAAATCCAACACCTAGGTCCCCTAGCATGTCTTACCACCAAGCCTTCCAACAATCTGCACGCAGCCACCATAAATAGGCAAAGCCATTGCTTAAAACATTCAACCTCCCCATACTAATGAAAGTTTGGATTCTAACCATGTTCAATCTAATAAGGTTACCATAATGGGCTTTTTTAATGCATTGGCTGTTAAGAGTCATAACTGCCGCTTTGTGCAGGTTTAGCCCAATGCCTTCTTAGACGCCTGACGCAGTGATGAACTTCAGGAATTATCTGGTTGTTGTTACAAGATGACTAAAATACAGTTTCATAATGTTTCCAAACCACGGTGCTGTGGGACACAAATGTAATGCCAGAAGTGCCATCCATGCCATGGAACTTTCAGAAAGTCATATATGCGGAAACATTTCTGTGAATTCTCCTGTTCTTTTGACTAGTGGCAGTAAGTGAAAAAAAATTTGAGGTTTTGCTGTGTTTGCACTTCAAGAAGGAAGAAAAAAAAAATCATGAGCTGTTGTATTAGTCACATGACACTGACTCGCAGGGAGGGCACGGCAGCTTGTTTGTGTTTTCCAACACTATAGAAAAAGAAATGGAGACTCCCTGTTAGTCCACTCATGTATGTAAAAACATACTGATCTTCTGTTAAGAAATGTGAAGAAGAGAGATTTTGGTGCAATCATTTATTTGCAATCAAGAATCGCAATCAAGAATTTGCAATCAAGAATCAAGAAAAAAAATGAGAGCACACTGAGATCCTTTTAGCTCTTCCTCCCAGAGAAAGCATAACAAATCTTGCAATGATGGCTCAGGAGCAGCTAATCAAATGAAAGATGGGGCACAGCACGTATTGGTTGATGTTGATAAATAAAGAGCCAGACATTTCAGACTAAGTTGTCTTCATTGTACGGCTATTCTCAACATGGAGGTAACCTGACATACATATGAAGAGTCAATGCAGAAAGCACCTGAGGTTGGTAAAATAAAATCTGCGAGTGGTCCAGTCAATATTTCTGGCCCACTCTACATCACAACAATTCTAAAATTCCTACCCAGAAACCAACCAAACCTAAACATATCCACATAATCCCCCCCCACTCAGATTCCCAGCCTCCATCCCCCTCACCCCACCCGCCCTTTTTCCCCCCCTCCTAAGGCTTTCCCTTTTTCCCCCCCCCTCCTAAGGCTTTTTCCCCCCTCCTAAGGCTTTTCCCCCCCTCCTAAGGCTTTCCCTTTCGCCTCTCCTTTGCCCGCCCTCCCCATTTTATCTTCCTACAATTTTACAAAATTGTTCAATTTTGTCCGATATAATCAATCCTATGCCAATTGTCTCTAATGTAAATAGTCCTTTTTCTGTAAATAAGTTCCTTTTATTTCTTATGTTAACGGTTGTTTTCTACTCTCACTCACGCTACCTATCTTTCCCTCTCTTCTTCCTGTCTCCCTTACCCCCCCCCCCCCCCCTTTTCTGGCCTGCTCCCATCCCCGGCCCCCTGTTCATTGTAATTTCCTCCTTTAACTGAGTTACTTGTAAACCGGCGTGATGTGCCTCACGAACGTCGGTATATTAAAAGTTGTTAATTAATTAATTAATTAATTAATTAAATAAATAAATAAATAAATAGATTTCTCATTAAAAATAATGGGCTTTAGCATTTGTATCAATTAAAGGAAGATGTATGCTATACAAATTTTAATTCATGTAAGTGAGTGTACCTTGGACTAGAATAGGCTGGAGGAACACTGCAGTACCAGGCAGAAGGCCAAAGGCCAAATGATAAAAAAAAACACCACCACTTTTTTTGCAATGTCTTGGAGAATTACTGTTTGAAGTGACTTAATATATAGCCTAGTGCTCACCTTTATTGATTCTTTAGATTTTTAGGATTTGTGATTTTACATCAGTGCTTTTACCACATCATTATCACAAAGTACCTCCCTCCTCAGACAATCAGATTATAGTTTTCATCCATTAGTAATCGAGGACGTAATGAGATGCGCTGGGCGGTGTGCACAGTTTTCTCTGCAAATGGTGCCCATTTCTTTGTGTGCCGATTTTACTCTTGATGTAGCAAGGAGTTATGTATGTAAAATGTGTGCGCATCAACCGGCATAAAACGGTCTACAAATTAGTGCACCTCCATTTAGATCCCAGGATAATGAAGGCATTAGCTTTTACTCCCTGATGTAGAGAGGCACGTAGAATTAATTAGTGGTTTCTTAACAATGGAATTGTAAATCCTGATCAGAGCTAGAGTAAAGTTACGGGGGCTAATGTTAGTCTATCGGGGCTGAACCCGGGGTCCTGTACTTAGGATTTATGTACATAAAACAATTTGTGCACAAATCAAGTTTATAAGGGCAACAAACCTTTTTGTTAGGAGTATAAATAAAGGGAAGAGGAAAAAGAGGCCACTATTATTTTCTAAAGAAATAGCTGAAAAAGTAAGAGAAAATTGGTTAGCATTCATAAACTACAAGAGATGCCAGAAAGAGGACCACAAACAAAACAATATCTGGAAAAATTAAGAGAAGCAGGGAAAGTAGTCAGGAATGCAAAGATTCAAACAGACCGCACCTTGAATACTGTGTACAATTGCGATGGAAAAGGTACAGAGAAGGGCAACCAAAATGATAAAGGGGATGGAACAGCTCCCCTATGAGGAAAGGCTGAAGAGGTTAGGGCTGTTCAGCTTGGAGAAGAGACGGCTGAGGGGGGATATGATAGAGGTCTTTAAGATCATGAGAGAT